>NC_051178.1:107088488-107463488 GCF_013339695.2 Rhipicephalus sanguineus | reverse complement strand
TGGGCCGGCAAGCGGATGCCAACGGCCCAGTCGACGACATTGTGGGTTTGTGAAGGAGCTCGTCTCTTTTTTTTTTTTTTTGCCTATGGGCATTCTGCAGTAAAGAGGCGGCGGCATTTGTCGTCTTCGGGGTACGTGACCACTAAAAAAAAAGGAAAAGAAAACAGTAAACTGTTCGAACGTGCTGCACCAGAGTAGCAAAAAAAAAAAAAACTGAAACGTCTACTGCGAACAAGTGCGGAGTGTCGTAGGTTCCCCCTGTCCGGACCTATGTTGGTGTCGCGATTCGATAAAAATACAAAAGAACAAAATGACACGTGCAAACGATTTGTCTGCTTTGATGGAAGCGCAGTAAAGAACAACAAAAGGAAAAGAACGGCGTTTTCTACGCTGCCAGCTCGTTGCAGCGAATGTCGTCTGCTAGGAAACCGAGTCGGAGCGAGTTCGTCCCGGCGCGCGCGGCTGCTCTCGTCTCCATCCCTACGGTCACGTGCTCCCCGCGTCACTGCTCCCCCATTGGTTGACCTTGGGCAGCCGCTCTGCCGCTCGCGAATTTTTCCAACTCCGGCGAACTCGATCGCGCGTCCACTGGTCGCTCTAAAAAACCTGTTTTTTAGAGCGACCAGTGGACGCGCGATCGAGTTCGCCGGAGTTGGAAAAATTCGCGAGCGGCAGAGCGGCTGCCCAAGGTCAACCAATGGGGGAGCAGTGACGCGGGGAGCACGTGACCGTAGGGATGGAGACGAGAGCAGCCGCGCGCGCCGGGAGGAACTCGCTCCGACTCGGTTTCCTAGCAGACGACATTCGCTGCAACGAGCTAGCAGTGTAGAAAACGCCGTTCTTTTCCTTTTGTTGTTCTTTACTGCGCTTCCATCAAAGCAGACAAATCGTTTGCACGTGTCATTTTGTTCTTTTGTATTTTTATCGAATCGTGACACCAACATAGGTCCGGACAGGGGGAACCTACGACACTCCGCACTTGTTCGCAGTAGACGTTTCAGTTTTTTTTTTTTTTTTTACTACTCTGGTGCAGCACGTTCGAACAGTTTACTGTTTTCTTTTCCTTTTTTTTTTAGTGGTCACGTACCCCGAAGACGACAAATGCCGCCGCCTCTTTACTGCAGAATGCCCATAGGCAAAAAAAAAAAAAAAAGAGACGAGCTCCTTCACAAACCCACAATGTCGTCGACTGGGCCGCCTGCATCCGGTTGCCGGCCCATACGGCGCACCAACGCCTTGCGGCATTCGAGAGCAAAAGCCACCGAAAGCCCTGTGAAAGCTTAAAACCCCAAAAACAAATTCTTTCTTTTGCTTTTCCATGGCCAAGTGTATGGGCGTGCAACATGACTTGCGTGGTAAAAAAAGAAAGCTGGAACAGAAATAAACGTGACTACTGAAGTTGTTTAATTGCACTCTGATAAACTGCACATTTTCATCATTCAAGGTTTAGGCGCGTGAAAATCGATCACCGAAGTAGAAGGCTCGTGAAACTTGCAACCCAAGCGCACCAAAACAAGCGAGCCCGGAGAAAGGAAACCCGCGGATAACGGGCGCTTCCCACAACCATCACTGCGCATCGCAGAGGCGCGCGCCGCGCAAAAGCGGTGCATGTGAAACGAAGCCGCGTCCGAGCGTCCTGCTGCCGCTCGATCGCTGCGGGCCCCGCCGCTCGGTCGCTCGCATGTGAAACAGGCTTTACGAGGACGAGCGTCTCCGCGAGCATGCCAACAATGTCCGAAACAAGACCGACGGCTTTCTGGCTATTCATTGTGGCCGGTGGAGCTGCCGCCCCGAGTTTGACAGCACCACAGTTCTGTACCGACACAGAGACGAAAGAACTCGGGTCACTGTAGAAGCGGCTCACACGAAACGTGAAGGTCGCCCCTGCGTGAGCAAGCCCTCAGTTCTACTTTGTGATAAGGAGCTCGCGTTGTTGGAAGGGGCGGGTGTGCGCACACGGTGATTCCCCTGCCCGGTTTTTGTTAGCGGGTGAGAGGGGGGGGGGGGCGGGGTGAGAGGGTAGTACTTCTCTCAATTCTTCTTCTGTTACTCTCACAGCAGTCTAGACAACTTTCTTTCGTTTCCCAAAAAATATTTAGCTGAAAGTAGCGCGCGTCCTCGTCCAGTCTCTGTGTGTTTCTTGTGGTTATTAGTGCGCTATACCGTCTTATATACTGCTGAAGTTCATTTAAATCTCCCTTTAACCGCGTTACTTCTTCCCTTGAATTTTCCGCTTCGATTTCGGTCACTCTTTTCTCAAGAATATTTATTGACTGCTCTTGCTTGTCCAATCGCGTTACAAACTCATTATACTTATCAGAGAGCATTTGCACAGAATGCTCAATGCTATGAATGGTTTTCTTCATTTCAAGCACTGATTCCATTTTCTCAGAGAGGGGCAGCAAAGAAGTTAGCATTTTCTGGATATCGCTCATTTATCAGCACTATTTGGTTCTTGTGTTGCCTTATAGTCACCATATGATGGCCTTCTTTGGTCAGGATTTGCGAAAGCACTACATTGCCAGTCATCTTGCAACTGCGTGCTAATCTGCTTGAACGCCCTCGCTGTCACTCCCGAGCATTTTCCTACATGAAAACGTGTTTCACACTCACTGCATTTCAGTGATTGCTGATTACCTGAACATTCTTTCATGCAAATGCCACAAACATCACTTCGCTTCACTGAACCTTCTAACCCCCCCCCCCCCCCCCCATTAAAACATACATATGACACTGTTGCGATATCCCAATGGGACGGCAGAGGCAGCAGCAATGCTGTTTTGGTAGTGTCTTACGAAATAGCAAGGGAATTAGTTCACCAACCTGCAAATATGGAGGCAATGCTTTATGTCGGGAAAAGCGTTACAGATACCTGCCGCTGCAGCTGCCTATCCCAGAGTGAGTGGGTGCACACGGTGAAATCGTCCAGCTGTAGTGACGTCCACGCTCGGTACTTGTGTTTCTTTCGCAGGTATCGACGAGTCTGTTCCGCAGCCGAGGCGTAGCCCTTCCACGTTAAGAGCAGCAAACCCGGTCGGCAAGTCTTCCAGTACGGAGGCACTGGTTTCGGTCGGGTAGAGTGTACTAGAACAGGGGAGTGCCCGGAACGAGCTTCAAAAAGTGAAGCCTAGGGGTGCGCGAATTTTCGAGTTTCGAATTCGAATCGCATAATACCTAGTCGAATAATTCGATTCTACTTTCGAATAGCTAGTATTCGAAGTTTCGAATAATTCGATATGACGAATATTTAAAACGCGACAAAGGCCAACGGTGCAACGTGGTTAGGGTGGGGTGTATAAAACTAACGCTAACGCCTTTATAGTATGCCTTTCGTTAAAACTTTCACCGATGTGCTGGTTCAAAGCGAGCGCATGGTTATTTTAAAGGAGGTTATCTCATTTACGCAGGTGAAAAAAACCCACGAGAAAACTTTCAAGCCCTTCGCAGCTTCGCTTCCGAAAGGAAGGCACGAACTTCTTGCTTAGTTGGGTCGCGTATGCCGCAAGCGCCGTAAAACGTACCGAGTGTGGCCCGCGAAACCCTCTGTGATTGGCTTGACATGTGAAAATTTGTTCACGCTGTGCAGTCGCCACTGCCGCACCGCACCACTCGTTCAGAAACTCCCATCGTTACGGCGCGCGCGCAGTTACAAGGCTGCTGTGAACGCGCGCCCGAAAATGTTTGGCCCAGGAGCACTCATGACGATGAAGCACAACATTACCGTTGTTCTTGCTTTGCATTTTCAATAAAATCCTTTGTATTCCATATTCGACAATTTTGGCCACTGTTCGGCACAATTCGATTCGAATTCGATTCGAGATGAAATTGCGCTATTCGCACACCCCTAGTGAAGCCCAAACGGGATCAATCCGCTTGCGGTGCTGCGACCAATAGTCTGCAATGTGTCGTCGCTTAAGAGTTGCGCGCGGCTCCGCCAAAGTGGTGCAGGGGTAGAATGCCCGCTTCCCACTCAAAAGGCCTGGGTTCGAATCGCAGCTGTAGATGGTGGGTTTATATTGTTAGTGTCACCTTTTACAGCTGTATTGGTTTTCCTTTGTTTCTTAAGGCTAGCTTCTGTTGCTACGTGTTGCTACAAAAAGTAACGTAAAGTGTGAAATCTGGTTCCGAGTATTGCATTCGCGGAAATCTCGGAGGCTGTACTTTACGTTTTTGTTCAATCCCGGGCGGTGGCACTGCAAATAACAGCGCTCACTGTCAAATTCCTTCTATTATACTTCACATTTTGCGTTACCCTTTGAAGCAACACGTAGCTACTGAAGCTAGTTTTAAGAAACAAAAGAAAACCAATACAGCTATAAAAGGTGACACTAACAATAAAAACTCACCATTTATAGCTGCGATTCGCACCTGGGCCTTTTGAGTGGGAAGCGGGCATTCTACCCCTGCACCACTTTGGCGGAGCCGCGCGCAACTCTTAAATGACGACACATTGCAGAATACCGATCACAGCGCCACAAGCGGATTGACCCTGTTTGGGCTTCGCTTTCTGTACATTGGTGCTGCGGCCGTTCCGAGCACTCCCCTGTTCTAGTACACTCTACGTCAACGTTTTTAGAACCAGTACGTTGCTCTAGGTCGGGTGAAGCGTTGCAGCTACCTGCCGCTGCGGCTGCCGAACTTCTAAAACAACGAAGCTGGGCGAAAAATTCCGATTAGAAAGTAGCAGATCGGTTTTCAAAACGTACGATCAGACAGTTTCTAACTTTTTATCCATTAAGTATAAGTGTTTTCTGCTTCCTGCCAATGCCAGTTAAATTCATGCCCGCATGCGCGCCATAGTTGCAGTGATCCCTAACGTACGTCCTGCAAACGACCATAGCAATCTGCCACGTCTGCTGCAGCTTAAAAGGAGACAGGGCAGCGACGACGGTGGTGGCTGTGCGATGACAGACCTGTCGCTTGCGGTAGCTAAGTGATATCCTCTAAGTCTTCTTATCACTGTCACGAAACGCCGCGAAGGAAGCATGTCGTTCGTACGCAGAACGCTTCAGAGCACTGCAATTACGGCGCGCAAGCGGGCATGTCACATGGTATATATATATTTCTTTATTTAGCGGGCACCTATATTAAGCAGAAAAACACTATTACTTAGTAGATAAGGCATTAGAAACTGTCTAATGGGACGTTTTGCAAATCGAACTACAACTTTCCCACTGGAATTCTGGCCCATCTTCGTTGCTTTAGAAGTTAGTTAATTAATGTTGCCCAATTAAGCAGTGAAACAGAGCACAACAAATAGTGCGACTTACTCCATATAATAGTGAGTAACATGAATTTGGTCGCGTCGTCACAAAGAGCGTCGGCCCATTTGTAAACTCTGGCTAGCATTCGCTTGGGCACCGTGCATATCCGCCAGATAGTGACCAAAGCATCGCTGTTTTTTCTTTTTGTTTTTTATATTATAAACCAAATGCGAGCTAGCTCACACAATATACGTTTCTTTTCTGACAGTTTTGTCGGACTTTGACTGGGCATGGTTTCACTCAGCCGGGCTCACTCGGAGACACGAATCGGTCTGCTGTCTTAGTTTGCGAACTAATAAGGGAGTTAGCCGACCAGTTGTCGTAATATGCTCTACTGGTTTCCTCGGTAGTAAGTAACCTGTGCGGCGTTTACAGTGCAGCATTCAAGTAATGTAAGTGTGTAGTTTAAAATTCATAAATAAGACGGCGTACTTCCAGAGATGCCTTTGTAAGGGGATCCAAATTAAGTTTGACTGCGTCGAGCTATGTGCGTTCATGCGCATTTGTTTAACTGGCCCCTTCCTTTGTGCACATTTAAGTGCAACTCCCATCACAGCAAATCAAAGCTGCGGTGTTGTACGGAGCAGGAGACATCCTCATAGCCAAATGAGCTACAACGACAGGTTAAGCTTCTGCTCACGATTAAAATCATATTTCACTCTTCAAGCGCGCAAGCCATAGCCACATCAGCATTGCCACCACAGCACCGCGATCGCGTTGCCACAAAAGGAGCGAACGCTACAAGGCCTAGTTTTATTGTACGTCGTATATTCACCGGACAAACAAACGTGTACGCCGTCTCACTTACACGATGTTCGCGGTGCTTCGTTGACCGCAATACTGTAAATGGATGCAACACGAGTAGCGCTGCCTGCATTGCACGAGTGCGTATATCGTCCCGATGGGACCGATTGGATTTTGCCTAACGTTTCGCGCTCACTCCCCGCGGGCTATGGCCGCCGGCTATCGTCGTCATTGTTGGGCAACGCGCGAAAGACGCAGGAATAAACCTCGGTCACTGTCCGGACACCGGTGGTTTTTCCGATACACTTACGATTGCATTCTCACTCCGCTTTTCTCACGGTGTAACATGAAAAGGTTGTCAGGGAACGCAGTTGCTGTCCTGAGGAAAAGAAATCCTTTTGTCGAAATGCTGGCTGCAGCGACACCACTTGTTGGACGACTTTTCATCGCTTCTTCCCCTGAACTTCTGTCTCGTACGAACTATTCAGCATGGAATTCGGGTCTTGGGGAAAGCTCGTGGTCTTGTTGCCAGTGTCAGACATTGCGAGTACCGCGGCTGCACTTCGTCTAACTGTAAAATGAGGCGGCTGGAGCTGGACGGAGTCTAGCATTTTTTGCGGTAATTTTTATAATTTAACATTTAATGTGCATGGCTACTAAAGCGGCGAGAGGGGCGTGAACTGCGTCATTTCTCTTGTAGAAAAAGCAGACAGAACTAATGCATTTGAATTTTCTATGAAAAAAGAATTCAACCAGATTCCCTTCGCGGACACTGATGAAAAAGCGAAGCTGGTGGCCTTCCTTACGTCAGGCTATCGCATTTCTATATTTTGCAAGTCTTTCAGATATGTTTTATCACTGCTCTTTATTAAACACTCTTTGTTAAGCTTTGAGGTGTTAGCATAGCTTTATTGCATCTTGGCCATACCAGTCTTATACACAGGTTTACACAGAAGCTTCAACTGTTGCCTTCTTCATTTTCAGTGGACCAGTGCTGAGTAGTGGGATTTACCAAATTTATGTGGGACATACCCGTTTATGATGGTGACAGTTTTCTGATAGGCCTCACAGTGGCATATATACCCGTTTGATGACGAGTTTTCTTCTTCATTTTTAGTGAGCCAGTGGTGAGTAGTGGGATTTACCCATTTTCTTCGGCACATACCCGTTTATGATCAGCGTATACCCCGGCGGCGCTCATGAAAGCCTCGACTAAGAACAGCTTCGCTCTTAAAAATCAAAGTTGGTCCCACCGCAACTGAAAGTTGTACGAAGTGCGGAGCATTGATTCACCTATTTGTCTGTTGTGTTTGGTGTTTATGTTCTCTTTTCTGTTATTTTCTGTTCATTTCGTACGATTACGTAATATTTCATATCGTTTTCTGTTCTGTTCTTGTGACGATAAGATTTGCTTTATGATTACATACTTCCCTTCCATAGAGTTTCTCACAATAATACCTCAGGGAAATCTGGCGCCACCGTCTTTGTGAATTTCTTAAGGTTGTCGCGATGGGAATGACGGTATGTGTGTCTGCGAGGCTTCTGTTGGCTGATCTTGAGCGAGTGGATACGGCTGCGCTAATGAAGCTTCTCTAAAACAAAGCTTTTATAAATGGACCTCATTCACGCGTATTATATTCTATAATAAAAGTCCACCCTGTACTGTACGGCATAACCAAACAACGAACGAAAGAAACAGACGACGAGCAGTCACAGAGTGAACGCTGGCTCTGTCGTCTGCCTTCCAAGTTTAGCGGGCGTTCCTTACTTTTTAAGCTTCGTAAAATTGTACATCAACGCATAAGTTTCCAAAGCTAAATAAAACTCGTTTCTGTGCAATGATAAAAAAGAAATAGCTTACTACATGCCTATTCAGTACGAAATCAACCATTTTGACGCAAGGAACACTTTGAAGCCAGACGCGTCTTCGAGGCTCTTCGTGAACGACACCGATCCGAGCCAAGTTCGAAGCTCACATATACCGTCATTCCGGTCATACCCATGCGTCCAACAGCTCACTAGCGCCAGATTTCCCTCTAGGTAATTGTGAGAAACTCTATGCTTCCCGTTTTACTGTCCTCTTTCTACCGTTTTTTAGATGCGAAGTATCTTATGGCGGAGTTCAATCCGGTGGTGGTGGTGGTGGTGGTGTGCGGCGTGACCACCCTTACCGCGCATGCGCATACCCTCGCCACTCACTCTCATCCCCTCCCCCTCTCCACTTCCCCCTCTCCCATCTCCCTCACCACTTCTCCTTTCCCTCTCCACTTTCCCTCTCCCCTCCCCCTTTCCACTCTTCCTCTGAAGCGCGGGCTAGACATGCCGAAATTCTCTCCTGCGCAACGCCGCGATGAGCACCAGCGCATGCGTGTCTCCTCCCCCTCTCTCTCCTCTCCTACGCTGCCCCCCTCTCGCACGCCTGCCGACTGCGTTCCCGGCTCGCCCTGTGAGAATTAACGGCCAGGCTAGAGGGAACACAAGACGCGCGTAGAGTTCCTCTTCGCGTTCCACGACGCGAGGTCGGTAGCATGCCCAAAGAACGCCAACGGAACGTGATCGTGCAAGTGCTCCGGCTTCGCATCGCCTCATGGTCCCCTTTAGCGGGAAATGATGTAATTTTTCAACTGTTTGCTGCTGCGAGCGCCCTGCGTTTTGTACCGGCGCTGGCGTTTCGCCTCCGCTTCTCTCTTCCGCAGATCTGTGTCGAATTCCCGGCGATGGCGTTTCGCTGTCGCTTCGCTGGCTCGTACAGGCGAATTAAACCTTCGCTGACGCTGGTGTTTACGAGCAAGCAAGCGCTGGTGTACCAAACTACTCGGCGTATGTGTATGAAACGTGGGAACTGCGTGACGCGAACGCGAGACATGAGACGACGAAAAGGCGGTCCCTTAAACGGCTCCGCAGTGCGACCTACCTTAATGAAAGCCAACACACAATGAAGCCAAGGGAGTTATAAGGGACGTTAATTGTACTGCTTTAAGTGTATTGTAGTAATTGCGATATTAATTCGAAGAAAGTAAAGTGCACGAAAAGGCAACTTGCGGCCGGCAGGGGCCGAACCTGCAACCTTCGAATAACGCGCCCGATGCTCTACCAATTCAGCTACGGCGGCGGCGGTGGCTAACACTCCGAACTTTGCATGCACATGAATACCCGACAAAGTGCAGCAGAGGACGACCGCCGCCGTAGCACAACTGGTAGAGCATCGGGCGCGTTATTCGAAGGTTGCAGGTTCGGCCCCTGCCGGCCGCAAGTTGCCTTTTCGTGCACTTTACTTTCTTGGAATTAATGTCGCAATTACTACAATACACTTAAAGCAGTACAATTAACGTCCCTTATAACTCCCTTGGCTTCATTATGTGTTGGTTTTCATTAGGTGGTATTAAACAAAAAAACGAGCCCTAAAATTCTCTTCTTTCATTTATCCGCAGTTAGAAGTGTTTTATTCAAGGATATATTTTTCCTGCTCGCAACTTTTTATGAAAGTTGCACAGCAACAATGATCCTGAAAACAATTCCTTACAAAGACTGAGAGAAACCAATGAACGTGCTTCCATATGAAGAGTTGCTGCCTATCGTCCACCGGGTGCTGATTATGGAAGGTAAGGTTCCATCATCATATAATGTTCCATCTTCTGGAACGGAAACAGATGAAGATAAATGATGATACCACGGTTGCCAAGGAAGATAAATACAGTAGATATATATTACGCGCTGCTACTAAAGGCTATCAAATAACCGCTCAAAAGGTCCCCAGGTATGAGGTACTTTTACATCTATGCGATCTTTAGTTATCATTTATTGTGATTGCAAGACGAAAACCTTTGAACACTGTGACGTGACACGTACCAAGAAAATGATCAGATCCTGAGTGGCATTGTTAGCACTGGTTATACAGTGCAGTAAAGGTTGGAAACTATGAAGTATGTCCGGAGGCCGTTTAGCACTGCTCGTACTGTCATTAATGTGACCAGTTTTTACGTGACAGGGCAGTTAATTACGTGTAAGCTCTGCTTCCGATAATTGATCGTCATACTAAAAAATATTTATTACACGGTGTACACTGGTAGTACGAGTTGTACAATGCAGAGAAGGATGTTAGTGGACATTGAAGAACTTTCGTTGGCATCCTTATTAACTCTTTCAAAGAAGTTTTAAACTGCGCGAAGAAGACAGGAAGAAAACAGGAACACTACACACACACAAGCGCTTCTGTGTCTGCGCTTGCGTGTGTATATGTGTCCCTGTTTTCGTCCTGTCTTCTTCGCGCAGTTTAAAACATTTTTGAAACCATGAACCGAATAGCCCAACAACTTGTCTTGCATCTTAACGCTATTTGTGTAATGTTTTTGTTTGTTTATTTTTCTGTTTCTGCATGTGATGGGGACACTATATAGCTTGTCGGCTTCTCGTAATTTATACTCGTCTAAGCAACAGTGCCAGCTCTTGTCTACTGTGCACTTCGATGGCTTTTTAACGATTCTTAACATTTGAACTTGGCGAAATTATCAGATAAAATGTCACAGACACGTGTTTGAAAAGTCTTTGGCAATATACATTCTACTTAAGAAGTGTTCCAAGCACTGTTCACGACGCCAGATAATGGAGGCGCGGTCATGGCCCTAGATATGCTGCCCCGTCAAGTATTACTCTAATTAATTAATGTTTAAGATAAAGAATGGTAAGTAATAAGATTCAGTTTTCGCGGAGAGCAAGCGTTTTGCCGCGCCAGGCTCTTTCCGATGCAACTTCGCGTATCGTTCCTGATACAGGAATAGCCGCGTTTCGTAATGTTTTTTTTTGTTTGTTTTCTCGTGGGGTAATAGACCGATCTCACCGTGAGTTGCACTACGCCGCCGCTGCCGCAGTGCATGCCGGTACTTAGAGTACTCGGTACGTTGAGCTGCATATAGCTGGTGCATCGTCGAGCTGCATTATCGAGCTTTAGGGGCCGTATTTGGATGAATCGCGATGGTTGGGTTCACGTGCTGCATGCTGAGATGCTACAACAGCAACCTGAAGCAAAAGGACTCGGATTTTACGTGTTTTCAAATGATGTCAAGCTCCTACAGGAATGTGTGCGACAGTCAACGAAGTCGGACGGAGCGGCAACAACCGCGCACTTTCAACGTATTGTTCACCGTGTTTGTGAATTCCGTGTGTACTGCATGGTAATTTGGCAACATTATATTGCGTCATAACAAGCTTTGTGCGCTACTGATGTGCCGATCAGCGACAGCAAAACTTCATACAACGTGTGCTCCATCCCCTCGCCGGGGCGATCGCCGCCAGCGGCGACAGGTTGGACACAACGTGTTTTCCGGGCGAAACAGAGGTCGCTTAAATATATAGCGACACCTAAACCGACCTCTCATCAAAAGCGATGGACTGTGGAGTGTATAGCGTGAACGATACATCATACCTGTGATACAAGCCAAACTTATGTGTACAGCTCGCGCCATGGAGTGCACGGCGAAATTTCGACCGTGCCGACATCGCAGCCAACTTCGCCGCCGGGATTTCCCTATTCTTTTCAAAATGTGATATTATCGCGAACGCAGCGTAACGCAGCAACAGTGGTAGCAAAGCTTAGCTTCTTATATAAGCGTAGGCGGCTCCCAACTGCAGCTTAGAAGCGGTATAGGCCTAGCGACGATATCGGCGCCGAGCAGTCAGCTGAGGCTGCCGCCGCCAGCCTGAGCGGGCTACTGCTCATCCGCCACATTGTGTGTGTCACCAAAACCTCTTACTGACTCATCCATCCCTTGTGCAGCAGGAAATATTTTGCCGTTCACAAGATTTCTGTGACGTTAGGAGGAGGAGGAGGAGGAAGGAAATGAAGGAAAGGCAGGGAGGTTAACCAGACGCGCGTCCGGTTTGCTACCCTACGCTGGGGGGAAGGGATGAAGGGATTAAAAGAAAGAAAGAAGAGGGAAGAAGGCACTGTCAGGGTACATATGCACCTGTCCATTGAATGCCTACAAGCGGTCGGTTAAGCCGGTCGATTTTAAAAACAGCAGTAATGCTCGCGTCGCTTTGCTGGCCTGCGATGCGTAGGGCCACGATCCGAGGATCTTCTCTTCGGAAAACGGTCTGTCGTCTAACTTGTTCAGCGCATCGCGCAGAACGTTTCGTTCGTTCACAAAACGTCCACAGAAACACAGTAGATGTTCTATCGTTTCGTTGCTATTGCACGAGTCACATTTTGAGGTGTCTGCCATTCCTATGCGAAAAGAGTACGCCTTCGTGAAAGCTACTCCTAACCACAGGCGGCACAGTAAAGTTGCATCACGGCGGGAGAGGTGCGATGGAACTTGGAGCTTCCTCGATGGGTCTAGTTCATGCAGGCGACGGTTCCAGACACTGGGGTCACTCAACCAAGTTTGCGTCATGGAGTCAGCGAATGAGCGTAGACCCTTTGCAGCGTCTGTCCTCGACAAGGGTATTGGGGTTGTCTGGGCATCCTCGTGAGCGGACCGAGCAGCATCATCAGCGAGGTTGTTACCCACAGTACCACAATGTCCCGGCAGCCATTGGAACACAACGTCATGTCCCTTCGATAAAGCTTGGTGAAGAGCTTCTCTCATTTCGTTCACTAACTGCTCGTGCCCCCTTCGTCGTAATGCTGATTGCAGACTCTGAAGGGATGCCTTAGAGTCGCAAAAGACAGCCCACTTTTGAGGCTGGGCTTCCGCGATATAAAGGATAGCAGCACGTAAGGCGGCAAGCTCCGCTGCTGTTGATGTCGTCCCGTGTGACACCCTGAACTTGACAGTCACTTGGCAGGCCGGAATAACAACAGCACCTGTGGAGCTGTCGGCTAGGACTGATCCATCGGTATAAATGTGTGTCCTTTGGCCATACTCCTCGTTGAGTAGTGACAATGTCGCCTGTCGTAGAGCCACTGTCGAATGACGGCTCTTCTTCGTTATTCCCGGAATTGTGAGGCGTACCTGTGGTTGTTGTAGGCACCACGGAGGCGACAGTGGTCTTGCTGCTGGAGTAAAGCCCGACGGAAGGCATTCTCTATGAGTCGACACAATCTTTGAAAACATGGCTTGCGGTCTCTGAAGTGGCAACGCAGCAATATGGTGACCGGGAACTCGGCAGAGATGTCTAATGTGAGCTCTTAAATTGTCAGTAGTGACGTATGTTGGAATCGGATGCTCTCTTGCGATCGTAATTGTCCCGTGCGTGGAGGTGCAGCGTGGTAATCCTAAGCACGTGCGTAGTGCCTGGCCTTGCAAACTTTGGAGGGTGCGGATGTTCGTCTTGCATGTATTGGCCAGCATCGGCAAGCTGTAACGTAAAAATCCCAGAAACAGTGCTCTGTAAAGCTGCATCATGGAACGTATCGATGTGCCCCAAGTTTTCCCGCAGAGGAAGCGCATTATGTGAACTATGGAAATTAGTCTTCTCTTCAAGTAAACGCAGTGGGCGCTCCACGAAAGATCCCTGTCAATAATCACACCTAGGAAGCGGATGGTTCTTCTGGTACGAGACATTTTGGCCGTTGATAATAACAGGATATGGTGTCATGGCCTTGCGTGTAAACGCGACCAACGCACATTTCTCGGTAGAGACAGAAAGACCCTGTTTGCGGAGATATGAGCAGGTTAAGGTGGCAGCCTGCTGGACTCTTGCGCGCACTTGAAGACGGGTCACAGCCGAAGACCAAAGGCAAATGTCGTCAGCATATATTGATATGTGAGCAGTACTTGGTAAAAGCTCACGAATGCCGACCATCACAAGATTAAACAAAGTGGGGCTCAATACCCCGCCCTGTGGGACGCCACGGGAAGTATAGTGGTTGGCAGTGGGACCATCTTCTGTCTGCACAAAGAAGGACCTCCTCGTCAAATAATCGCGGATCCACTGAAACATCCGACCGCCAATTCCGACAGCCTCCAAGGACTCGAGGATCGCGTCATGTGTTACGTTGTCGTACGCCCCTTTCACATCGAGAAATAGCGCCAGTGATATGCGCTTGAGGCACTTTTGCTGCTGGACAAAGGTTGTGAGGTCAATGACGTTGTCAACGGATGACCTGCCTCGCCGAAAGCCCGTCATGCAGTCTGGGTACACATTGTAGCGCTCGAGATACCATTCTAGGCGTAGAAGTATCATCCTTTCCATGACTTTCCCGACGCAACTTGCCAGGGCAATAGGGCGAAATGACGTCAAATCGAATGGAGACTTTCCTGGTTTGAGTAGTGGCACAAGCCGACTTATCTTCCATTGCTGGGGAACAATGCCAGCATGCCATGAGTGGTTGTAATATCTCAACAGCTTTCCTCTGGCCTCTTTTTCAAGGTTGGCTAAAGCGGCGTAGGTGACGCCATCAGGCCCTGGTGAAGATGATCGTCGGGAAGCCGCCAAAGATGCGTCCAGTTCTTCCATAGTGAAATCTTTGTCCATTTCTGGGATCCGGGGCTCAGGAAAAACACTCTGAACGGCGGAAGCGGGCATGGCACACACACCAGCGATTCGCGTACAAAAATCATTCGCCACTTCAAGTTGGGTGCGGCCTAGATGTAGGGCTAGAGCCATGAAAGGATGTCTTTGTTGGGGAGTCGAGCGCAAGCCACGAATAGTGCTCCAGATGCGTGACAATGGCTTGCGAGGATCCAATGACTCGCAGAATGATTTCCAGTGCTGCTCTTCAAGTTTGTCCAAACGTCGTTGGACTTTTTTCTGTATGCGCCGTGCCAGCCTTAGGTCACATATTGCCTTCGTGCGTCTGTATCTCCTTTCCGCCCTTCGGCGAAGCGTGCACAGTTTCTCCAGTTCAACGTCAAAGTCTGAACGCTTGCCGGCAAACGGGAGCATGCAGGAAGCTTCTCTCATTGCCTCTTTGATAACATCTTCCAAGTTATGGCCAATGTCTTCTCGGCATGCATTTTCCATGAGACGCTGAAATTTTTGCCAATCGATTCTCCGTATTTTATTCCTAGAGGAGGAGCTGGTAAGACCTCTGATTCGCACATAAGTTGGAATGTGGTCACTACCATGTGTTTCAATGTCTGAAAACCACTGGACTTGCGACCGGAAGCTTCTGGATACCAGGGTCAAATCTAGGCAACTGCTGTACGTAAGCCCCCGCAGGTATGTAGGACTGCCATCATTTATAAAACACAGGTCGTGCTTAGAGGCGAATGACACGAGGTTTCTTCCTTTAGCGTTGATCGTCGAACTACCCCAAAGTAAGTGATGTGCGTTGAAGTCACCAGTTATGACCCAAGGGCCACTAGTTGCTGACAATATGTCTCGTAGTCTGTCCTGTTCAAATCGTCCGGCTGGCGATATGTAGACACCAATGAGTGTGAATGACACTTTCTCCTTTCTTACACGTAAACAGACATATTGATTGTCATCATGTGGTTGAACTGCGTGGTGAACATACGTAAAATCCGTGCGAATGTATACAACCACCTTGCTGCGTTCCACGCACGTTGAAGAAACAAAAGCTTCGTACCCTGATAGTTTGAGAGGTTTTTCTACGTTTGGTTCGCAGATAACAATTACGGGAATCCGATTCGTGAATACATACGGTCGGAATGATGAGATGCGGGACCTCAGGCCTCTTGCGTTCCACTGTAGAATCGACGCTTGTCTGACCTCGTTGCGGAATGACAGGATTGGACGAGCCATGGTTTCTACTGGAGGCTTGCAAATACTGGATTTAGAGCATCCAGTACTTGTAGTGCACTCTGAGCCAGCGGGGATTTCAGATTGCTGCAGAGCTTTCGCAGGGCATCCAGCAGCGTTCGAAACATTGTGATGACTTCTTTGTCCTCCTCAGGCAGCTTGTCGGCGGCTGGTTCGGAGGTTATGGCTTTCGATGTGAACTTGGAACTTGCAGGTGGCTGTGACTTCGGCAATGTAGGCCAAACTGATTCAACAGCAACAATGCTGTTCGTCGGTTTGTTGGTCGCGCTGGCCGCCTTCGGTTTTGGAGGCAAGGGCGGTGAAAAAGAAGGGTGGTGGAGGGGCGCGGCCGATGCCGAGTCTGTGGCATTCTTTAAAGAACTGCGGCGACGATGTCGCCTCTTTCTGACGGTCTTGGCAGCCTCCCGATGCGAAGAATGGTCTCTCACCATTTGTTTCAACACTGCTATTTCCCTTTGAATTTTTGGGCATTCTTTTGACGAAGCTGCATGAGATCCATCGCAATTCGAACATTTGAGGATAGTTGCTTTGCATTCATCCGCAGAATGGGTCTCGGCGCAGCGAGAACACACTGTCTTGTTTTCGCATACGCTTTTCACGTGGCCCATCTTCATGCAGTTATAACACTGTAGTGGCTTCGGTATGAAAGGTCGCACAGGATGTCGAAAATGGCCCACCTTTACGTGCGAAGGAAGAGAGTCGCCCTTGAACACTATCTTTAGGCAGTGCGAGTTGCCCAAACGGGAAACCTTTGCGATGACGCTGGCTTCATTTGCCGGCTTGACAAGGATATCGAAGTCGGAGCTGGGAATGGCAGTATCCACGTCTTGGCGATCGACGTTTCAAATGCTGCCGCACTTAACACACTGCGCAACGTCACCGAGCTGGATGGAATGAAGGTTCGTTCCTATATTCCGTTGGGCTCTGTGACGTTAAACTTTCGCAAACGGTATGCGGCCAGTCGTCGCCCGCGGGCGCGCTTCTAACCTGCTTCACGGGGACCGTCTCGTATTCATTCACGTTTAACGCATCACTGTACTCAAAGGCCTGCGCTGACAACGCAGTGTACGTACATTAAAAGTACTGCTTGAACAAAAAAGAAGCGCAAAAAGCTCTTTTTTTTTCGATCCATCGGTTTGTTTGTTTTTTCCCCGTCTTCGTAGTCGCGGAGAGCTCTACGTTTGGGCAAGTTGTTTTCCGCACACACGTAACTCGTATCGCTCGCGTGCTGACGTTCACTAAAGATTTTTGCTCTCGTGACGACAGGAACCTGGTTTCTTTTTGAACTAATACTTATTAAGGGAAGCGACGCGCGCCCATCAACACGACGAGACGACCTGGCCACATGTAAACGTTGTCTACTGTTCTTTTTTTTCTCTTAAAGCTAGGATATGCAGTGTAACCTGAAGTAAAATAACATACATCAGAGGTCCGGACACAATTTAACACAGCGTTCAATTGTCTTCTGTGCCGACGATTCATGCCAGACGACAATATACCTGAAGCACGCAGCAAGCAGCCGCACCAGCAGCGCTCAGAGTACTCCAACTAAGATGGCGGCAGTGCGCTGTCGGAAACTCGCGCATGCGCAGATCGTCTGGTGAGATCGGTCTATTAGGAACACTCGTGATCTGGTTGATAACTGCTCTAGTGATGCTTTGCGAAGTCAATTGGTGTGAAAATACGTTTGTTGCACTCTGTTTGCATTAATGTGCACGGGAACCATTACTCACATTTGACCTTCTCCATCTATCTTCATGGTATTCGTCACCTTTCCCACGCGCACAGTACGGACAAGCAGAAATCACTTTCCTTCGCCTCCCTGCCTTTCTTTGTTCAAGTATTTGACGCGACAGTTTAACACGAAACTTGACACGCTACTCAGTGCATCATTCATTCTGTCAAAACTTTTTTCTTTACGAAACTAATACGGGACTAAGACAAAATTTCAAAACACCCTGCGTCCGGTTTCGGTTTATTTCCTTTCTGCACTATCCATGAATCATCGTGCAATTAAAGTAACCACACATTTCTAATGTAATACCCGGTACCCGAGTCAGCTGATATTTAAGTAATCAAATCATCAAATACATAATTAAATAAGGAAGCCACCCCGGGTGTAATGCTCTATGCTGTCGCTATAGTGCCTCTGAGAAAAGAATGAATGAATGAATGAATTGGCTGGTGAGAGGATACTTGAAGTAGATAATAAAGAGGTGCGAGAGTGGTCTCTTGCGGGCTACCGGGCTTCCTGCAGAAGTATAGGCGCATGTGCTGATGCAGCTGCAACTGCATCACCGTTCAAGGCTTTCACCTTTCCGCCTCCTTTCCCGACGGCTTTTCCACGAACTCCCTTTTGGACCTTGCAGTCACTATGCAGACACACAGCTGTCCTTCATTTCACTGTCACTTGTTCGAGTCACTGTAAACTAACTCCTCAAACAGTCATCAAAATCGTCGCACTTAGCCGTTCCTTCAGAACGAGTGGAGTGGCCGGTGCCATTGAAGGCGCTACTCTCTCGAAAGAAACGTATCAATTAAACACAGAAAAGAAAGCGCATTCATACGTAGGACATAACAATAGAAACGCGCTCGTCCCGTATACCGACCGGCGCTATTGCCCGGTACCGGCCTCCGCTCAACGACTGGTGCGAGAGCGAAGTCGAGGAAAGGCAACGTGGGGAGAGGAGAGAGAGGGAGAGTAAGGAGGAAGAGCAGGCAGAGGAGGAGGGACGCCGCTTACCGTCGATCGCAGTCAGCGCCGGCACGGAGCGGGCCGGTTAGTTGGTAGCGGCCGCGCGACCGGCGAACAGCGCGGCGCACTCGGCTCTTGCAAGCGGTGCGTGTGGTGTGTGCGTGTGTGCGTGCGCCGTTGCGCCCTCCTCACACGCGTTTCGGACGAAACGGCGCGGGCGCTCCAAATAAACGCCAATCATCAGCCTCATCTGTCATTGCTCCCTGAAGACTCCGTTGAAAGGAAGCTTCAAGAAGGCCCCCTCTTCTGGTCTGCGTGGGAGAGCTCCTCTTTAAAGATTATCCACTGCTCTACAGCTGCTTTCTCTCAGTTCATTGCTCGGCGTTTTGCTCCCGGGATTTTCGTTTCCACGTACCCAACCTTCCTATTTTGAAACACACCCGCCAAACGTGCGTCCCGTACAGGACCGAATGCCTCGTCTCAGTTCGCACGAAGCGATGTAACGTTAAAACGCGCGCACCGGGATTCGTTGGAGTGTTCGGCTCCTCCGTCAAACCTTCATCTCGCTGTCTTCTTTTGTCATCATATTTTTTTTTCGAGCTCCATTTCTTTTTTCTCTGGAAAACCAGGAGAACAAACTTTCTCCATGACTTGAAGACTACCAGAACAACACGTGTGTGGATGTGACGTTCTACCTTTGAGAGGTTACTTTCTTGCGCTCGATAACCAGTGGATAGGTGCGACAACGTCCACAAGCACACGACGAAGAAATCTTCCGGCTCCCGACCACTGTAAGTCACGTCAACGATTTTCTTTTGCATTGAACCTTTGCCTCGGCTGTTACATGTCGTGGGTATCTTCGCATGCCGATGATGTTTCGATAAAGCCTGGTGCGAGAAATTGCACAAATTAGCTGAATTATTATTTTTTTTCTTTTGTGCGGCATGATTTACTTTTTCGTGTGGAAAGTACTTTTTAAGCTTTTGGAAGAACAAGAGAGTGGCGATAGTCTTTCTTTCGACATGTTATAGCCATCGCTCATGACGTCGTCAAATAAGTGGAAAAGGAGACAACAATTATATACGTAAAAAAATCAAGAATGTCGATTTGACTTGCAATCCGACGACTACAATGCATAGTGGAACAGAAAAATCCAGGTGAAAAAGTGGCATCTAAACATGGTTGCACTAAAATGAAGCAGTGAGTAAAAGACGACCTGTTGGAAGCTCGCCGAAGTGCACGCAACGAACGGCATGACTTACAGGTGCCTTATATTGTTACCTTATGTTGGCGATACAAGGCTTCTTTTCTTTTCCGCTTTATATTTCATAAAATCTGATTTTTTTATTAAATGTTCAAGCTTACAATTTATATTCATATCGCCGTCAGAAATAAAGGTCTCTGAGAAGGTTGTTAAGCCCCGTGTACTCCATGTGTTTCTTTCAATTATAAGCCCAGAAACTTGATCCTTGAATGTGTGTTCTGTCATTTTTTTTTCTTTCGATGGTATACAGCATGTATTGCGCCTACCACACTAAACGGAATGGCATGGAGTGTCCAACTTCAATGTGAATCAAACTTCAATGTGGTTCAGTGTGATTTCCTGTTGATGCAAAGTGAAAAGTGAGTGCGAAAAAAATTTATTTAAAAACCAAGGTATTTCGGTGGGCGGCTTTAAAGTAAAAAAAGTAATATAAATGCGAGTATCCTTTTTTCTCTTATTCTTTCACGCGTGATACCAGCGTACAAAGAAGAACGACAATTGATGCACGATTCCATGTTATCTGATCTGTTTCGAGCCAAAAGTTTTTCAGATGTAAAAGTTCGAGCCAAAAGCTTTTCAGATGTAAAAGCGATTTATCAACTCAACGCTGGAACATAACTGCGTTTCCCGAAGACAGCAGTGAAGTGCTAGAAATTGGTTCACCCTGTGTACGTCCCATTTCTTGCCTGTTGTCATATACAACATGCAAACGAACACCTTTTTAGTCCTCTTCAGTCCCCTACAGCTTCGAAATTGCCAGAAAATGAATAGAAATTTTCTCCGCGGATTTCAACTGGGATTTCAACTCGTGCCAGTGACGCAATATTCATTTGTGAGCGGAACGCGCTAACCGCGCAGCCATCCCGCATTATTTCTTTGTCTTGGTATACAGTCGAATTCCGCTACAACGAACGCTTCTAATGCGAAGTAGAGTTACTGTATATGCTACCTTTAGGTAGCAGAGTTGCGCATCTGTCTTCCAACGCCGCTAGCAACCATGCATTGCGGAGAAGCTGCCGCTTGGGCCAATTTTTTTATTTCTCGACACCGCCGCTGTAGCGAACTGAATTAACACTAGCCATCGACAGCCAATGTTTATCGCCGGTTTTCGACACGCCAGACAGGTTAATCGGCGACACAGTAGGCATGTCGCCTGCAAAAACGAAGTGCGACTTCACTGTATAGCTGTGGTTGCTAGCCGGACCTATGCGCTACTCTGCTACCTAAAGGTAGCATATACAGTGACTCTAATGCGAAGGAGCTTGTACAACAAAGCATGTCATGTGGCCTGGCCGAATTCCTACCTATCCTATTTATTCCGAACGCCCCTACAGAGAAGACCAGTGCAGCAAACTTGCCTGTTTAACGATGCAATTCATACTTTCCGAATCGTTGAATTGTTTTATATGGAATAGGCTCAGGGGCACACGTAACGCGAAGCAGCCGAAAGAAACGGACCAATGCGGCTGCAAGGTGATTACGCGCAAACTGTTCAGAACTATAAAAGTAAAAAGGGCGAGTAAAAATGTATGACTAATATCGGCAAAGCCCTCCCTGTTCTGTGCTGGGGCATTGTGACTTGGCGTGAAATCTATGGATCTATCTCTCCTCACTCCCTGATTACGCGCCGCAGCACTCCGTGAACGTCGGTCGTATTAGGTCGGTGGTGATTGCGCATTCAGTAAGTCATACTACTCTGCAGAGGAAAATTGCTGCATTTCAATGAACATTTTTTTCCGGTCGGTGTGCGCCTTTGCTTTAGTGAAATCGTTAAAGTGCGCGATGCATATAACGAAGTGACGTTTATAACGAAAAATTACCATGGCCCCACTCGCTTCGTTATACAGGCGTTTTACTGTATTTATTTCCGCATCTATTGGAAAATCAATACAGTGGGCGTGACAACAAATGCACCAACATAAAATGCGCTATTCAGTTCGAGGGACGGTTCATTAAAATGCTTAGAAACATTTGACCGGTGGGGGGGGGGGGGTCACTTTTTGCAAGGTGCCTTGCGGCATCTGTACGTGTACTTCATAGGCAGCAATACAGCATTACTATACTCTACTTGTCTTGCACTGTACACATTGCGTGACCTTTATTCTGTACAAGATTGCAGGATGAAGTAACGTGAAGTTTATTTTCATTTCAAACAAAGGAGGAAGCCGGGGCTAAATGCTGCATGCCTGACAAAGGCTTCGGCTCCCTTGTACAGTTTGACTTCAGTTAACACAAAAACAAATCTGAGAATATAACACAATAAATGCATAAATCAGCTGCATTTGCAAGTGTACAAAAAAGCAGTTATTAAGCATAGAACAATGAAAATGATAGAGCATGATGAAAACATAGACCAGAGTCGAGTAAATATTTCTTTGCTTTCTTTTTAGACATTTTCAATGAAACATCAAAATTAACATTTGTCGACAGCTTATTAATGGCCACAGTTATCTGATAACTGTGGCCATTATCGAAACGACGTTTGCAAGTACGTTGTTTTCTTAATGCACCTTGCTAAGACGACTATCAATGATGATAAACAGGCCTCAATCTTCGAACGCGTCCCACACAAATGTAACAATAGTAATATCTGGGGTTTAACGTCCCAAAACCACGATATGATTATGACACACGCCGTAGTGGAGGGCTCCGGAAATTTCGACCACCTGGGGTCTTTAACGGGCACCGAAAACTACGCATGCGGGCCTCAAACACTTTCGCCTTCATCGAAAATGCAGCCGCCGCGGCCGGGATTCGATCGCGCGACCTTCGGGTCAGCAGTCGAGCGCCATAACCACTAGACCACCGCGGCTGGTGACGAATTGTCTTACATATATTGGTTGAAATTCAGACATTTCTGAAGGATTTCTAATTAATACCTTAAAATATGCGTAAATGAGCCTTCATCAATAATCTCGACGTCGCTCGACGCGAGATTGCAAATTATCCTTCGGTCCTGGTATTATCAGTGAACCGAGCTGGTCACAATCGGTGAAGGTTCACGGGAAAGGGGTTTTTATTTCGTGAAAACACATGAGTTATACGGAAAAAGGCCATCAAATGGGACTAGTGGACGGCCATGAGAAAGGGCGCTTGCGCATTGCACTCGTAACTTCAAACTGTTGAGCTGTCTGGCCAATGTCGTCATGGCAGCAGTTATATGCCCGAGACTCGGGTAGAGGCCCATTGTTCTTTATATGACATTTTCCCCCGATTTCCCCTGTCTCTCCGCATTTCAAATGTTACCGTCGCAAGCTTCTTGGGATCGCCTAATAAACTCCTCCCCAGTGTAGCTGTGCGAAAGGGGGATGGCTTGTCGGTTTATGTGTTCCCTCCCATGCGTTTATAGTGACATACAGTCTATTGCCGAAATTCGGTTGCGCAACTGATGCGCCACTGAGTCTGTATACGGAGACAGACGGTCTTACACGGAAGATGCCTGTAAAACGGCAAGAGCATTAATCTCGCCGTAGTAATGGAGTACCAACTCACCCAGCGCTCAGTCCTTTTAAAGCCAAGATCATGTGTAGCAATCAAGACAGCTTTCAAAGTTTTGCGCGTACCACAATCATCCTATGCAATTAGGTACTGCGTACTACTACTACTACTACTACTACTACTACTACTACTACTACTACTACTACTGCTATTATTATTATTATTATTATTATTATTATTATTATTATTATTATTATTATTATTATTATTATTATTATTATTATTATTATTAAAACTAATATTACTAATAATAACAACCCTTTTTCGTTTGTTGTACACATTGTTTTAAAGTTGTCGCATAACACAATGGTGAGTTAATGACTGCGACGCTTGTTAAGGCATAATTATCAACCAGTCTTTCAGAATTTATATATCCTTGCCACAAGGGGCATGACACAGGAGCAAATGACTGTGTGTAAATTGTATTTAGGAGCAATGCCCTGGCTCCACACTGGATTTAACTTTAGCTTTTTTTGTTGTTATTTCATTCGTTGCCATGTTTACACGACCGATAATAGGCCACGATAATTCAGTCACACAGCGTACCCTCTTTTGTCGTATAAATAATTCCCAACCCTGTTTCGATGAGACAGAAAGGTAGCAGGAATAGAGAGAGAGAGAGATAATAAAACGAGAGAAAGGCTGGGAGGTTAACCAGAATTGTAGCATCCGGTTTGCTACCCTACACTAAGGGGACGGGGAAAGGGAAGGAAAGATGGAAAGGAAAGCGGCAAGAAGTGAGGCGCGCGATAAAATAAATATAAACAAAAGAAATATCGTTTTATAATGTCCAACGAAGAAATAAAGCGGCATAGCTTCTCAAAGGCGGGCCTCAGAGATGAGCATATGCGACGTAAGTGCGTTGAAAACCATCACTTCAACCCTGCCAGATAAAAAGAGAAACAAGCAACACTGAAACGGAGGGTCGGTGACAGAAACCCACAGGGCGATACGTATTACGAGCCATAGCGGCGTTTGATGTGTATGATTTTGCTCTATAAGCATCTCTTCAAAAACGTGTGGGTCTCCCAAAACTCACGGTTCTCTACTGCTGCCGCAGTTCCACACTCACTTCATATCCTCTACGCGCATAACTTACGAGAAAAGAAATAATGAGGCGACGCTCAGAGACGACGACGCAGAGAAGCGTGAATTCCTCGAAAACGCGAGCCCCGCGCTCCTTTAATCCTGCGTTTCTTGAGTGTGAGGATGCGAGCGCAATAAGCAGCGGCGTCATTCAGCGTGTACCCGACGGGACCACTGTCTTTCTCGTATCGTTTCTTTTCTTTTCTTTTTTCTTTTTAGCGCTCGCGCTTTATGCCGAAATAGCTCCTTTGTTTTCCCGGCGCGGCGCCTACCTAATAATTCGCCGTGGCTGCGGCGTCATTACGGTCGCAAAACAGCGCTCTCGGGTGCTGTACTCTATAGCTGGTTTGATGGCCGTCATGGGACGCCGTTGCAGCCCCCACATCGCCGTTAACGCGCTGATGTGCCCCCGTATAGAAGAATACAGCCAGCAGGGAGGGAAAGAAAAGGAAATGCCGTTGCTGAAAGGGACAAAAAAGAAAAGAAAGAAGAGTATCAAAAAGTATAGAGAGCTTCGCTGAAAAGACTAATTGCTCCCTGATTTTGTGTCTTCCTATACACGGGAAGTAACAGTCTCGCTGTACCCGTAAACCGGCGCTTGTTCTTCTTGCGGACAAAAACAAAAAAGAAGAAAAAGAGAAAAAAAGAAGAAGAAAGGGGAGAGATAAAAGGACGAACCAAGAAGCTCCCCTAGGAAATATCGCGGCTACTTTTAAGAGCGGCTGACACTTGGTGTTTCCCTTGCACTTAAGACAAGAAAAAAGAACCCTTTGACTCTTTCTTTTTTGTTGTTTCTTTTTTTCGTCTATGTAACTCTCACATATGTAACTCTTTAAAGAGACACGTTAACCCTCTCTTGCAGACTCGTGCGTCCCACGAATCCCAAAAAGAGAGTTAGTTATATATAACTCTTCAAAGAGAGTTATAGATGTGAGGGTTACATACGTGGTAAAAGAGAAATAGTCATAGGATTCTTTTTATTTTTTCTTAGAGTATGCGCGCTGGATCATACGGCGTTTAGTTTTTCTTTTTTTCTTTTTCATGATTGCAAGAACTGTCAACATGAGAGGGGATTAGGATTTATTGTCCCGCCTTGGGAACACGCAGCGGCGCCTTTCCGTGGTTCTCTTAATTAGGAGTACGAAAGAAAGTTATGCTTATCTCTTGTAACGACAATTTTCTCGTTTCATATCGAATCGTTCCGCTTTTGCGAGTACCTTGATAGTGTACGTTTGTTAGTACTTTTATAACCCGGTCTGGGTGGATGCGCAAGTAATGGATAGGGCCCCTATTACATTTTAGGAAGTTGCGTACACTGTCATACAACTAAGAAATGTGGGCCAAAAAGTCGTTAAGGCCGACTGTGTTGGAGGAAGGTTGTTTTGAGCAATTTGCGCCAAGTATTAAAAACAAACATATGCGCTACGCGTGTAGAACTGGCCGAGTATTCTTTAGATTCGTATGCAACACGTCATGGCATTTTATTTCCCAATCCCCCAAGTTGGATAACTAACGGAGATAGCTGTACTAACTTTTAAAATACAAACTATAGCAAAAAGTTTCAATACAAAAGTTGTAGCGCTTGTTTGGAAATGTCGGATTATTCCACCTCCGCTAAGGTGACTGCCAATCCGCTATGCTGAGTAATTAACAAAGGTTGCTCAATGACAGTTTAATAGAACAACTCTAGCGAAGTGTATTCAATACAAAAGTTGTAGCGCTTGTTCGAAACGTGGGATTATTTCGTCTATGCGAAGCTAACTGCCCTGATTTCTTTTTTTTTTCAGCCTTTCATGAAATGCGTGAACTTTAAAAAAATGTACTTGGCGCAAGTTAGCTGAAACGCACTGAAAATAGGGAATTTTAAAAAGCAAGACCTTTCGTGTTTCTACGAGTTTTTTTTTTTTCTAATGTGGTTTATTCCGCAAGGATTTATAAATTTATTCAATAAATTCACCCATACGCTGTATCACCATGGTGCTAACGAAAATGCGAGGTTTTTCAGTGCTAACCTGTCAAGTCTGTACGTCTAGAGAGATAACTGTGAAAAGGTTGTTTGATCGTTCGGGAGTGTATCTAATGCTAAACACTGTTCCTGATGGGGTTCGATATTGTACGTATGTACTCACACATGGTGGGCTATTAATTTCCGTTATGCTGTTTTGTATTACCTTAGGCTGGTGACTCGTGCGCTGTCGTAGAAACTGTGCAAGCCACTATTGCTGTTTGTGCGCCCTCTTTTACTTCGACTGCCAGACCTAAAACTCGTTTACAGTGAGATCGTTCGCACGTCACCTCCTTTACCGCATCGTCCGTGATTCATAATTTATTGTTCGTACGAAGACCAGTGACTCAGAGGTGATAATTTTAATTTTCCCGCCAATAAGTCAGATAACTAATTTCACGCCATTGTCTACCTACTACCCAATTATACTTGCTTTATTGCTTTTATTTATATTTTTTCGCTCTTTGGTGTCCACTGTCTACTCCTAACGCCAAAATACCAAACGTGCCTTTGTCGCTGATGCCCAGAAGCACGCACAAGGCGGGGGGGGGGGTGCAGTTGCCCCTCCCCTCCTAGTTATCTACAAGGAATGCCAAGGCTGTCTCATACCTTTATTCAATCGGGCCTTTTCCATCATTGCTTACAGTTCATGGTTACGGGCATGCGGGCTTAGGCGATAATGGAGGCCGCGAACCCCTAATATTGAATTCCAAGAATGCAGCATACTGCCTCGTTTACCCCTGGAAAGCCGACGACCAGAGGCGGCGGGCCGTTGTGAGAAACACGCCATCGCTTCTTTTTAATTTCTCCATCCATTGCGAAGTTTGGTTTCTTTCGGACTCGAGCAGAGGAAGTGGGGGAGAGGGGGAGGGGGAAACGCTGCTGTGAGATTTTGCTTCCCCAATGCTAGTGCTATATTTCCAAATCATGTTTTCAGTGCGGAACGCTTTAGGGGCCCGGGCTGTCGTACGCTGTCCTACGCTGTCGTCGCTTGGCGTAACGCCGGCAAAACTACGTATAACAATAGAAAAAAAAGAGGATAGCAAGCGAAAAATTGAGAGTGAAAAAAAATGAAAAAAAAAACAGGAAGAAAAATAGAAATTCATGGAAATAAAGAGACAAAAAAAGAGAGGAGAAACTGGAAAAGAGAAAAAGAAAGAAAAATAGGAGGAAAGAGAGAGAAAACCGAAGAGAAACAAAGAAGGCTGCCCAGCTCCGCACTTCCTTCAGGCTTGGCACCACTAGTGCGATGGTGCCTTGATTTTCTTTCTCTTTCTTGCTTCTCGCCAGCTTGAGCTGTAAGTGTGGCACAAGCTTCTTAACCCTTTCAGCCGCCACCTATGAAGAACTGTCTGTAATGGCGTCAGATTTACACAAGATTATTGCAAGGCACTCGACATTGTATGGCAACAGAAATATTGTCATGATACGTCAATTTCTGCGTTTCGTAATGATTAATCTTAATTGAATCGTAAATAAATACCTAGTTGTCGTGAGATCATTTACGTTCCCTTTTTGTATAAAATAGAATCAAATCTCAGTCTAGAAATACAATGCAAAGTGTTGTCGGTTTTGTTCATTTCGAGCAAAAGAAAAAAAACGGAATACTTTTGCTATAGCCCGTGGAAAGCGGCACGTCGAAAGACCCGTCGATCATGGCAGGGCCTTCAGCAAAGTGATCAGATGCAACAGTACACTGCAAAGTGAAGTTAAATGAAGACACATTTATTGCACAAGAAGTTCAATTCATCTAAACATCGGTGTATCTTGCTGTTTCTCAGCTACGTACTATTCGACACAAATGGCAAAAGCAAGTGATGTACACAACCGCGTACAAAGCGTCTCAAAGGGTGAATTTGAAAGACTGTACGCCATGTTCCGAACGTAACACGAGGTAAAAAAAAGATTTTCGAACGATCTGTAAGACGTAGGCGACAGCTTCTTATATTGCACAAAGACGGATGCTTCATTCTGCACGAAGAAACATGCAGCTTGTGTGTCGTAATCGAACACAAACGTCTTTCTATGACGCCACGAGCGAAATTATGGCACTGAATCTTGTGAGGCGCATTTTTCAACGTGCTTACATCGGTAGCCTAGATGGTTGTCGACACGCGATCGCGTTACCTCCAAGCGCCGGTTGTTCAGGCGATTCGATACGGTGGACACACTTTGGGAGGTTCACTCACAGCATCATTATTATGTCTTCCCATGCGGCATATAATACGTGTAGTATCGGAAGAAGAACGCGTACGGTACGACGAAGGCTACGAAGTGATGAAAAAAAAAGAAAAAAAAGAAACAAGTTCGAAACGTGAGCCCGTCAGGGTGACGCCATTGACGTAAGCGGTGAGGATCACGTTTCCTCTCGCGTCGTACGCGACGCCTCTATCATATGTGACACCAGGCAGCCCGAGACAGAATGAGACGATGACACCCGCCTGCTGTGAAAAAGTGTCCTCCGGACATCGACCTTGACGGCATCATCGTATACAGCGATGCGAGGAAGCCTCGAACGGTAAACTAATAAGCAAGCAAGCTAGAAAGAAAGAAAGAAAGAAAGAAAGAAAGAAAGAAAGAAAGAAAGAAAGAAAGAAAGAAAGAAAGAAAGAAAGAAAGAAAGAAAGAAAGAAAGAAAGAAAGAAAGAAAGAAAGAAAGAAACGAAGGTCAGCTGCGACCTACGTCTCAATCTTTGCACTCATATACCCCTAGAACACGACGTTTAGTATGGTATGATGGAGGGTAGCAGGTGAACAAGATGGCCCGCAAGAGACAGACACATGGCGTGTATTCGGCGTACCCAGGCGCAAATATCAAACGGCTAGTGATTCCTACTTACCCTACTCTCTCTCTCTTTATATATATATATATATATATATATATATATATATATATATATATATACGTACGAGACCCTTTGCGCTCGTCCGCTATAGCTCACCTTATCAGGAATGAGGCGCCCTGAGGCTTACGCGGAACCACAGCAGGCTGCGCCGCTCCGAAAGATCGGCGCAGGATAACATTCCGTGCTGTCGGTGTAGGGACAAACGACTGGCGTGTACGCTGCACGAATGATGAAAAGGAATGGCATCGCCTGAGCTTCACGAGAACGGATCGTTCGGCGTGTGTTTTCCTGCTCATCTGAGGGTATACATGCGAGTGTGCAGTTATGCTCCGTTTCTGTGGTGTATGCCTCCCGAAACAGGTAGATTGCGTTGTATCGCGTTTCCACCACCCCTGTTTTTGTTTTTTAGAGTGTAATAATATCTGATCTTTAACGTCCCAAAACCACGATATGCTTATGAGAGACGCTGTTTTGCAGAGTGAGATCTGATAGACGACGTTACGTTTCTCACAATATGAACCGGCATATGGTTTGCGAGGCACTGCGACGTGCGTCGTGACCGTATCGTGGCCTAGCTGCTCAGAATAACAGAATTCCGTCGTACCATCGCCAAGTGTGTGATACGTTAAGCACGTAATAGAGTTTTTAAGCAAATATAAATGTCACTTGTATATTTAGTTAGGCCATTTGTGTGCAGTGCTGTCAAGTTCTGCACACAAATGTGCCGAGTGTGTGCCCAGACACAGTTGTTTATGAGAAAGTGTGTGCGAATATGAGAAAAAAGATGCTTGATCCCTCTGTCATAGGAATCGGTATAACACGAAAGTGAAACGTGTCGTCGTAGAAGTAGTTGATTGCTTTAGTGCGTTGGTATATCAGAGCTTGTATAATGTCTATTTTTGTTTGGCAGATGTAGCGCCGCCTGATGTGGACGCACTCACGCTGACGCCTTGGCACATCTCCGTACCGACGACTAACGCCCATGATCATGATTTAACCCTTGCGGTAGCTGAAGTTCTTTACATATTCGTGGACACCGCATATGGGTGAATGCCGTGCAAATATGGCATCAACAAGCACATAATAAACACTGATACTCAGTATGCACTCCTCGAAAGCGCCGTGAAACGCGAAGAGAAACGTTACGCCCGTCGTGTCTTCCTTCTAGCCCGGCAGTTAATTCTCACAGGGCGAGCGGGGAACGCTGTGCGACAGCCAGGAGAACGTCGGATAGCTGTTTTTCGATATGGATGGACGCTATGAGCGAGGCTTGGGCTGAAGGCATCACCTCGTGGTGTATTAAACGAAATTAAACTTCTATTGGAAACGCGCCGAATGGGACTGTCGCAGCAACGGCGCGTTTTTTTTTTTTTTTCGAGCCTGGTGGCACACGTCACCACCCCGTTATAAAGGGGACGCTCATAGCACCCATCTATCCATCCACGCAAGATCACTGTGAGAGGAAAGTGTGAAAGATAAAGGTGCGTTCATGTAGCCTCCGTTAAGTGTTTGGCGGTAGCTCAGTGGGCTAAACGCTCGCCAGCCATCGTTGCGGACCGTGAGGTCATGGGTTCCACTCCTGCCATCGGAACTTTTTCTTATGGCTTTTTTTTCTTTGCCATCTGATGGCGTTCATTTTGCTGACTTATTTCCGTGACGGAAATACGTCATGAAAATCTGGGTGGACCCCGGCATAAAACACTTTCGCTTTAAAAGCGCAAAGGAGACATGTACAAATTGCAGAAGCATCTTCGAGTTCTTGTGGCACATGAGCCAATGCTGATCCATCTAATCCGGTCGTTATCTGGCATGTCGTTAAATTATTTCGTATTTTTTCTTATGGAAAGTCACGAGGGGTGGCGATTGTTATTCGTTATGGTAAGAGCCACGCCCTTTGAGGGAGAGTATTTGATTGAAAGTTGAGAATGTCAGCACTGCTATATGCGGAAGTACGTTGTGTTGTTGTGTTTGATACTAGCTGGGAGAGCTTTAAAAAAATACGGTAAACTAGTTGGCGCACGCGTTGATAAACTTACATTATACAATCAGAAGCTTGAAGCCATAAAGAAAGAAAAAAGCTGATGAAGAAAAAAGCTGAAACTAACGGTCTGAAACTAACGGTCTGAAACCACTGGTCGGCACTCCGTTTCAAAAGGGATGCTAGTGAATAGAGACCGGATTTTATACAAATTCCTATATTGGTCCTTATGCTCCTAATGCCCTACTTTGATATATGAGCATAACTTAGAGGTTGGCAAGGACTTTCATAGTGTTTTTATAGTGCCTATAAATGCCTATTTTGAAGTTTCTGCCTGAATGCCTACAAATGCCTATAAATGCCCTTTTTTTTCAAAATCGGCGCCTAATTAGCCTCAAGTTTCGTTTTCAAATGCACTACGAGACCTTCATTTATGTTGTTAGGCAACACTGACTGTTCGGAACTCTATGGAGTCCTCTATTTCAACCAACGGTGGCGTATGCTACTCGGCACGCGCCGATCAGCATACGCCACCGCGCTGTCATGGCACGGACGGTTGACGAATGTGAAACCGCGGAGAGCATCAAGGGGAAGGAGAGCATAGAGCGAAAGAAAAATGTGGTGTGCACGAGGCTTTGGATTCGTTCTTAATTTACATTTTAAAGTGTTCCCCGCCGGGGGCTGAAATCGGCTCTACGTAATTTGACCCGGCCAGTAAAAAGTCCCCCTCCCCCTCTGGTTTTTAGTAGTCTGGCAATCTTCTGCTGCTCTGCCCTTCTCAGTTGTGCCGAAAATAAAACGCACACTCAGGAGCGTGTTGATTCGACCGTGAACACTTGACTCGCCATGCTGCAGAATAAACGGAGAGATCGTGTTCTGCGAACGATGCGGGACAAAAGACATTTGCACGGCTATGTTCAACTGTTCTCGCCTTCATATACACAAACAATAACGTTTCTCGGCTTCTTGTTGTGGGTGCAAGTCGCGCGCATCTTCGTTTGAAATTGTTTGAATTTATGTAAAAATTTATTGCGTCTATATTTACGATGCTGCAGCAACGTTATTTTTCCTGCCTGTTTATAGCGCCTAATACGCGTTTCTTTGATTAAAAATCCGGCCTATATACTAATGAATATCACCTTTATGACGAGCTACGTGTCGCCACTGTTGATAGACAAGTTTTCAAGAAACTACCAAGAAAACACGCCAGAAAACAGAAAGACGCCACTTTCTTACTGCACCAACAGAAGCGCGGACGCTGGAACGAGTTTGCAAGACTTCGCGCAAAGCGTGTTCAGCGCACGCACACACACACACACACACACACACACACACACACACACACACACACACACACACACACACACACACACACACACACACACACACAAAACGTGAATGTAATCAATTATGCATAATTAATATGAAGTGAAAGTCAGCGCTCGTCCTGTGCAATCTTCATCTCGTGTTCATGTTTTATTTATTTATTTATTTATTTATTTATTTATTTATTTATTTATTTATTTATTCGCAGATTACCTACATCACCATAGAGGCATTACATAGGAGGGAAAAAAGTATAACCAGCAATAAATGGCAGTTCGTGGAATGTGCAGGAGTGATACGCTGTATACTGCTGCAACAAGTTACCGCTGCAGCAAAATTTTCGGCCCTCTTCTCTTTCAAATTGATAGGTATAAATTATTGTTCGTTATAGACGCGCAAACTACTCACGCACGCATGCAAAATACACGCTAAGACACACGAGCACTACGCGCGCACAGTCTAAACACGTGCGCACAGACAGTGGCAGGGCAAATAATCGAGCAAATATCGATGTTGTAGCCTGGTCAAGTTTAACGTTCGTTGCCCAAGAATCAGCAAAACGGGCTGCTTCGTTCAAGACAGTCGGTGGCGATAATATGCAAAGGCACTGCATAAATTTTAGCGGTTGCGCCACTTCCACTGTTCTGGACGTCGAGCTTGGACGTCTTCTTTCTTGTCAGTATAAATTAATTTAATCCTTACTTTTCTTTGCAGTCAATGCAGATATCAATACAGCTTCTCTGTTATATCTTAATTTTTCTTTCTTTCTTTCTTTTTTTTTTGTATCGCGCAACCACTTATTGAAGACTAGAAAAAAGGTTATGACCTGTGTTCTGTGCATGTGTAGCTTACGTGCTTACTTTCGGTATATATATTTTCTTCCTTTTCGTTGTCTTCGAGCCAGAGTAACAGCACGCAGAAGAGCCTTCCCTTTCGTGTTTACTTCGTCAAGCAATAAAACAAACAAAAACAAACGCATCCATATAAAAAAACGTGGAAAGTTCCTTGCTTTCTCTTTCTTTTTAGCTTAAGTCGCAAAATAATTGGCTCCTGTCGATTCAGTGGCCCGCTTACTCTTTGGTGTGTGTCGTTTCAAGGACGGCGCCACGAGGCAAACAAATTACAACGAAACGAAAACAAAAAATAATAGAAACACTTACAACCCAAAATCCCTCTTTGCTAACATCAATGCGGATGCTTTTAAAAAGCTTTCGTCGCGCCGATTGTTTTTCAAATCAAGAACCGCGCGGGAGGAACTTCGCTATACAGCATGCATTGCGCGGTGCTTCGCCGCCGAACCGTGTCGCAGAGCTTGCCGTGCGCGCGTGCGTTTTATTGACTTTTGCGAAACCGCGCACACGGACCCTCGTAAAAATAGCGATCAGGTGAGCACAGAGTCGGCGGAATTCCGAGTATTCAAATGCATCATCTTCTGCGCTCACATAATGCACTACGAATTGCCATTAGTAATTGTTCTGCTTTCTTTTATTTAATATTGTTTTTTTTTTCTTGAATTGTGTGACGTCCCGCTCCTCGCAATATGCTCGGAGTGTTTCACCGAGCGAATGCGTCGGTTATGGGTGATGGCGCGACCACCAGGAAAGAAAGTTTTTTGGCCAAGCTCCCTTTGAAAAAAAACGCCCTTTGAAAAAAATTGTTGTTTGATGCCCTTTAGCTCAGTCGGCGCAGAACTACAGACTCTCACAAACAGGCGGGAAAATTTTTGGCAACAGAAATAAACGAGCAGAACGAGTTTTGAACTTCAAGAAAAACGTGGAACTTTTTTCAGCCATATTTGTGATGGTCGGAAAAACGCTGGGTGATTTGGCATGGAATGACCCACACACATATATATATATATATATAATATATATATATATATATATATATATATATATATATATATATATAATATATATATATATATATATATATATATATATATGTATAATATATATATATATATATATATATATATATATATATATATATATATATATATATATATATATATATATATATATATATATATATACAAAGTAATGGAAAAGGAATTGGGGTTGTATTATAGACAGCACCATGTTTGACGTCTGCATCCCAGGTCAGTGGGCATGGGCTGCAGATTGCCGTTGCGAATGCTTCACGCCGCTTGAGTTACGTCGGCGAAAAGCTGGTGGAGATACAAATTTCAAAAAATATTTCTCAAGGTAAAAATAATACCCTTTTGTAACTTTGTCTATGTTCAGCTAATACATAGAGCTTTCAAATGAAGTATCGCGCATATTTTTAGTCCGACCACCGAGGCAAGTTTTTTAACGATGAATACAGAGCTTTTCTAAAAAAAAGTGACATTCGCAATTTTTTTCCGACGATTTGCTACGCCTTCAGCGACTAAATTATTTTTGTTTTGCAGTATGTCTAACAGGCTTCCAGTATATAATTAATTTCTACCCTTTGAGTTTGCCTTGTTCCTGGAAAAAAATATCAAACTTTGCAACTTTATTCAATTTTGCTCGTGCGAAAAGCCCTCAAAGAATCGATATACATAAATAAGTCATTATTTTTACAGTTTCATCACTTCATTAGCTTGCCGGAAATACCATTTTATTGAGTGCATCCTATAAACGCCCTTTGAAAAAAATTGTTGTTTGATGCCCTTTAGCTCACTCGGCGCAGAACTAGACTCTCACAAACAGGCGGGAAAATTTTTGGCAACAGAAATAAACGAGCAGGACGAGTTTTGAACTTCAAGAAAAACGTGGAAATTTTTTCAGCCATATTTGTGATGGTCGGAAAAACGCTGGGTGATTTGGCATGGAATGACCCATATATATATATATCTATATATATATATATATATATATATATATATATATATATATATATATATATATATATATATATATCTATATATATATATATATATATATATATATATATATATATATATATATATATATATATATATAATTTTAAGACGTTTATTGACGGCGAGATTGACGGCGACGATGCACAACGACAGAGCGCGGACTCTCACGAGCACGAGCACGAGCACGAGGGGCGTGCTCTCCGAGAATAGGCGAAGAGGGTGACCCACTAGAAGGCGCTTGAGAGGACGACCCATTAGAGCGTTCCAATGCTTCTCTACAATTACCCCGGGTACGAAAAGGGAGCCGCCTGGCGACCTAACAGCTGGTCACTATGAGCGGGTCATGGTAGGGCTTGAGGCGCTCCACGTTGACAATGTCGCGCCCTCGACGGCGCATGTCCGACGATGGTTCGATAGGTTCAATCAGGTAGTTGACCGGGATGTGCGTTCGACGACACGGTAGGGGCCTTCGTATTTGGGTAGTAGTTTGGAAGAGAGGCCAGTTGCAGTGGTAGGAACCGAGAGCCATACGAGCGCTCCAGGGAGGAACGTGGCTGCAGAAGTGTTGGTGGCACTGCGAATGCTCTTCTGCCGCTCTTGGTCCTGCGTAGTAAAGGTCCTGGCAAGCTCGCGACACTCTTCAGCAAGTCTGGCTGTGGCAGAAATATGCGCACACTCCGATCGATCCGGCGTGTATGGAAGGATTGTGTCGATTGTGTGCGACGGGTGCCTGCCGTACAATAAGAAAAAGGGTGAGAAATCAGTTGTGCTTTGAGGGGCGGTATTGTAGGCGTAGGTGACGAAAGGCAGAATCGAATCCCAATTTGTGTGATCGGCGGCGACGTACATCGATAGCATGTCGCCGAGCGTGCGGTTGAAGCGTTCGGTGAGGCCATTCGTCTGCGGGTGGTAAGCAGTAGCTTTGCGGTGAACAACGTTGCACTCTTTGAGGATGGCTTCGACGACTTCCGACAGGAAGACACGGCCTCGATCGCTGAGCAGCTCCTGGGGTAGACCGTGGCGCAGCATGAACCGGTGGAGCAGGAAGGAGGCTACATCGCGCGCTGTAGCCGCTGGGAGGGCGGCAGTTTCGGCGTATCGCGTAAAGTGGTCTACAGCGACGATGGCCCAGCGGTTACCAGCCGACGTCAGAGGAAGTGGCCCATACAAATCGATGCCAACGCGCCCAAACGGCCGGTCAGGGCAAGGTAAAGGCTGTAGACCTGCTGGTGACTGGTGTGTTGAAGCTTTGCGGCGCTGACAATCGATGCAGGAGCGAACGAACTTCTGCACGTAGCGGTACATCCCTCGCCAAAAGTACCGTTGGCGAATGCGGTGGTATGTTTTCGATACCCCAGAGTGCGCACACTGCGGATCAGCGTGGAACGATTCGCATATGTCAGAACGGAGACTGCGGGGTATTACTAGTAGCCACTGGCGGCCGTCGGCGTTGTAATTGCGTCGGTGAAGGAGGTCGTCGCGAATGGCGAAATGATGGGCTTGACGACGGAACGCGCGAGTGGATGGTGTTGCCGATGAATCAGTGAGCAAGTCTATCAGTGAAGCGATCCACTGATCCTTGCGCTGTTCGGTAGCGATGGTGTGAATGTCGATGGAAGAAACGGAATTGTGAGACATTGAGCTGTGGGTATTGTCGTCAGGCAAGGGGGAGCGCGAGAGTGCGTCGGCGTCAGCATGCTGGCGTCCGTTGCGGTACAGCACGCGGATGTCGTAGTCCTGTAGGCGAAGTGCCCAGCGGGCGAGGCGGCCTGATGGATCCTTCAATGATGACAGCCAGCATAGTGCATGGTGGTCGGTGATGACATCAAATGGGCGACCATACAAATAAGGTCGAAACTTCGTAAGGGCCCAGATAATCACCAGGCATTCCTTTTCGGTGACGGTGTAATTGGTCTCGGCTTTGGTAAGCGTGCGACTTGCATATGCCACGACATATTCAGGGAACCCTGGCTTGCGCTGCGCAAGGACAGCGCCAAGGCCAACACCGCTGGCGCCCGTGTGTACCTCTGTAGGAGCCGTAGGGTCGTTGTGGCGTAGTATGGGAGGCGACGTCAACAAACGACGGAGCTTCGCGAAAGCTTCGTCGCACTCTGACGACCGCGAATTGAGCGGCCCATTACTTCCGAGGAGCTTCGTCAGCGGCGATATGATAGTCGCGAAGTTTCGAATGAAGCGCCGAAAGTAGGAACACAGTCCTACGAAACTGCGCAGTTCCTTGACGGACGTAGGTTTGGGGAACTCGGTCACGGCCCGAAGCTTGGCTCGATCGGGGAGAATACCGTCCTTGGACACGACGTAACCGAGTATAGTCAGCTGCCGTGCTGCAAATCGGCACTTCTTTAGATTCAGTTGCAGACCGGCCTCACTCAAACGCGTCAAAACATGCCGCAGGCGTTGAAGGTGCGTGGAGAAGTCCGGAGCGAAAACAACGACGTCGTCGAGGTAGCATAAGCATGTGTGCCATTTCAGGTTGCGCAGAACGGTATCCATCATGCGCTCAAAAGTGGCGGGCGCATTACACAGCCCAAACGGCATGACGTTGAATTCGTACAAGCCGTCGGGCGTGACAAAGGCGGTCTTCGGTCGAGCGTCATCAGCCATAGGTACTTGCCAGTACCCTGAGCGCAAATCAAGAGATGAAAAGAATTCTGCGCCTTGCAGGCTGTCAATCGCGTCGCCTATTCGCGGTAGTGGATACACGTCCTTGCGAGTGATCTTGTTAAGTCCTCGGTAATCCACACAGAACCGTCCCTCTTCGCCACAAGAACGACAGGAGACGCCCAGGGGCTGTTAGAAGGTCGAATAACATCGCGGCGAAGCATCTCGTCGACTTGCTCGTTGATTACACGGCGTTCTGTGGGAGATACGCGATATGGACGTTGCCGCAGTGGCGGCTGGGTGCCAGTGTCGATGCGATGCGTAACGGCGGACGTGCGGCCGAGAGAAGTTTGAGCGACATCGAAAGAAGAGCAAAATTCTTCCAACAGGCCCAGAAGCTGGGAGCGCTGGAGTGGGGTAAGGTTGTCAGCAATGGAAGAACCAAATACATCAGCGGGTGATGAACCAGACGTGGAAACAGCACCGAGCGTACTGGAACTGTGGCAGTGCATTTCATCTGGTTCGTCCATAACTTGTGCGTCTTCAAAGGGTTTCACGCTACCGAGACATTCCCCTTGCACCAACGTGACACTGTACGGGAATGGATTGATAACAAAAATAGAGGTGCTGCCCTGAGTGACTTGCACGGTCGCGAAAGGCACCAGCAAGCCTTTCCTCGTGCAAACACGGTCCGATGGCGAGAGGAGTGCAACGGTGTCGGAAAGACTTGCGCAGTAGACTGACACCGCCGTTGACGAGTTTGCAGGCACCTTGGTGTCGTCTTTGACATGTACCTTGCCCGCAGCCGATGGATTGCCTGCCGGCGTCCAATCAGGGAACGGTGAGAGCTCTATTTCGGCTGGTGCGCAATGAATGACGGCGTCGTGGAGGGAGAGAAAATCCCATCCTAGGATGACGTCGTGAGAGCAGGCATGAATTATGATCAATTCGACGGCGTACAGAGCATCCTGAATAATGACGCGGGCGGTGCACACCGCTGTAGGGTGAATACTTTGGGCGCTGGCTGTACGGAGGGAGGGACCAGAAAGTGGCGTCGTCACTTTTCGCAGTAATCGGCTAAGTTTGGCGTCCATGACGGATACGGCGGCTCCAGTGTCGATAAGGGCAGATGCGCGAACACCGTCCACAAACACGTCTATCACGTTCGATGGGCTTCGCTGAGGGCTTTCGCAGTTCGATAGCGTCGCAGCCCTTGCCTCCTGGACTGCGACGACTAGTTTTCCTGGTCACGTGAGACCGGACGTGGCCGCATAGGCAACAGTGAGCGACGTCGTGGAGACGGTGACCGGCGGGTAGATGTTGCAGCGCGGGACGTCGGTGACATAGGCGGCGCTTGGTCATAATAAGGTTGGCTTGTTCGGCTGGGCAGGGCTGATGCGACCCGAGGCGGCTCCATGCGATTGCAGTAGCGTGCGACGTGACCGGCGCAACCGCACGCGAAGCAGATGGGGCGGTTGTCGGAAGTGCGCCAGCGGTTCGCGGGTCGCATCCATGCCGCATAACGGGGCTGATATGAGGGCATTGTGGGCAGGTGTCGGGGCCTGGGGACGACGTCGACGTACGTATGCGGCACAGCCGCGTCGAAGGCCTGGGGTCCGACGACGGCTTCGGCGTAACTTCGCGGTGCAGCCACAGGAATCGCTGGGGGCGGCCTGGCTACAATATATATATATATATATATATATATGTGTGTGTGTGTGTGTGTGTGTGTGTATATATGCATTATTATCTCTTGAGAAATACTGGGGTCCCGTCAAAACGTCGCCAAAATACACGGATGTTTAGAAGGCGCATATGCTTATATTAGAAAGTTGCAGTGCGTAGCCAATTTGTGGAGTACCCATTTTTTTTTAGAAATCACGGAGGTTGCACGTAATTAGCGATAGTCATTGTCGAATTTTGAGGGCGATGACCAAACCGATCGCGCTCGGCGCGCACGAAACGCGACCACTCAGTTACGTCAGACCGGAGGCATACGGGTCAGGAAAGTGAAAGTAAGGAAAGTGAAAGTGGAAGTAAGCCCTTCGTAGTGACGTCGGCAGTGGCGTAGCCAGGGGGTGGCACACCGGGAACGTGCCCCTCACCCCTAGGATTGTTTTTTTCCCATGGGATAGAGAGCACAAAATGACACTTGACGGATCAAGGAGTCAAGGATGTCGGATCAAGGATGTCGGATCAAGGAGGTGACCCCCCCCCCCCTCGGCCTTCCGGGGGGAGGGGAGTGGTCATAATCCGGCTGGGCCCATTGGGCAGCGACTAATTGTATACACACACACACATATATATATATATATATATATATATATATATATATATATATATATATATAATATATATATATATATATATATATATATATATATATATATATATATATAATGCCCACCTTTTGCGGGTGGGAGTGTAGTCATGTGTTATGCTTCATATTTCACGTGCTTTCTTTATGAGCCGGAAAAAATGAGCACGTAATTAGTACGTTGCTGAAAATAGCGCAGTTAGATGTGATATGAGCATGCCTACATTTGCCTCATTGACATTGTAATGATTAGGTGAGTAATTGTCGAGTTAGAAACATAACTGGGACTAATTAACTAAACCTCAATCGCGAGAAAATTAGTAATAGCTACTATAGTATACTGGCAACTATATATACTAGGTGTGCTTCGTGTAACTTCGTTGTTCCTTTTTTTTTTTAATTGGGCTGCGTGATAGCTGGGACGCCCTGTATGTATATACTACATATTAAGTGGTCAATGTTAACAGATCTGTTTGGGCCGATCACAGTGTAGTGAAGCACCAACTGTATCTAGAATTGAGCAAGTGCTCATGAATATTATACAAATAAATATGTTATTCCGAGTGTATTTCGGGCATTTATTTAGTGTGCCAGCCCAATCAAACGCTAAAAGAAATTGGCATTTTGGAAACGATTTTTCGAAAACAGTTCGGGATCTAAAGGCTAAAAGTTATGTTAGCTCAAACCAAATAACATCAGCTGACTCACTGCATTGAAGACCACAGGCACGATAATGCTATAAATTATTTTCACACCTACTTGCCAAAGAATGTAGGCAATACGCATGTATCTTTGGCATTACACTAGACTTCTAATGAGCAAGTAAACGAATGAAAAATTGACTCGTAACCTCAAGAGAAGAAGGTGAACCTTCACTGATTCACTAGCAGGTAGCTTCACGCTCATGTGCCTCATGAAAGTGTGTGCTGTGCCAAGAAGACTAGACTAACATGGCGGTTACCGCTGGTGTGCAGTGTCTCGGTGAACTGCATTGGGCAGTACGACGATACCTGTTTTCTTTTCCTGTTTTGCTGACGCCACATCAACCGAATAATCGCGATTAAATCAGGGGTGAGACAGCGAAGCGATGCGGAATCAGTGGTGACACTGCAGAGTGATGCGAAGTGCGTTTGTGTCGTCCCCCAGTAAGAGGGTACTATATACGTTTACAACGGCGCTACTCTTGCTGTACCATACGCATACGTTTGTCGAGATAGTCAGTGCGGCGAAGTTTCTTGGCACCCGCGGGCCGTGCCGCACTCTTGAACGTGGTCCCGCACGAGGCGGCAGCGAACGTCAATCCACTGCGCTTTTGCTGTCGCCTATTAAAAGCGTGCAGTACACTTGACGTTATGCCAACTGCATGACCGAGCAGGTAGCTGAAGGCGCTTACTGTGATGTTCTCCTGACAAAGATAAACACTGACCTCCAGGAAGCTCTTGGGAAGCTTGAAAAGATAAATAAGCTGGCGAAGGAGACGTACAAAAAGCGAAAGCAGTCATATGTTATAAATCATATCACTGATCTTAAGCATAGATGTACTGTTATGTGACTACAATTCTTGTGTAATCTCATTTTTTTTTTCAAGTGTGATGCTTTTCAGTTTCCTTGTTTTGTTTTGTTTTTCAAATGTTCGAGGTGAACCTAGTTTTCAGAACATTTTTTTTTCAATTATTTCGTGTTTGTTACACGGGCTAGATGGGTCGCGAGGTATGTAAAATGGTAGTGTAGTTCATATCTGGCGATAATCTGTTAAAAAATTTTTCTCTAAAGGCTCTTTCATTGTTATGCGTATTCTCAGCCAATTAAAATATGTACTTGTCCCCCAAGTTGCTAAAAATTTGTTTTTTCAAGGTCATAAGACGACATATTAAATGCCGCTAGCTGCTCCAAATCAGGGTTCTTCTGCTACAAAATCGAAATTTGGCCGCTCCAAAAACTGCTCCCAATTCAGTTTCAGCCGTCTCACACCTCTTAAATGATTATTCGGAAAAATTGGGGAGCTATAATTTCTCCGCACAAAGCACTACTGCCTGCACTACGAACTCCAGCGCTTGTCAAAGGGGCGTCGCAGTGCTACAGTTGACATTGCTGGGGGGGGGGGGGGGGGGGGGGGGGCAGCCCTCCCTCCCCTGACTTTAAGCCCTAAGCCCAAGCTTTCTTCACAACTTGCTACTGTGGTGCTGCCTCTCGGAGTGCTTGACTTGGCATCTGGGCTTTAATTTATCGGCGTTTATCTATCTGCTTTTTGATTGCACGTCAGTTATCCGTTAAAACAGTATCTCCATAGGTTGTAATAAATGCCGGGGTCGTATGATGCGCACGCAGCGCTTTCGGTGGTCAACGACGTCCCGTTTATGTTTACCATTTACCATACGCGCGTACAGCGCGATACGAAGTACTGTGGCCCGCAGCGGTAACCGAGCATTTGCATAAACACACTTCTTGCAAACAAACGTCGCGCTCAGCTATCCTTGTACGGATTCGTTCGCATCGGAGAAGACTTGTTTATTTGCTTCGGATAGCTGCGATCCTCTGTATTTCCAGAGCCAACCGCGAAAGAGGGAGCAAGTGCGAGATTGTTTTCGAGAACGTTCATGAAAATGTACGCATGACAAAGCCAATGCGCTTCGTTGAGTGACATATCGTGTAGCCGTTGTCTCGGCTTTCGCATGGTGCTCGCGTGGTTTCGCCATTCGACTTCCGACCGTCGCAAACGTCCCGCTCTATTGTTTCGTGACCGTAATGAACATAATCCTTTATTTCTTAGCGTATACGCCCCCTTATGTTATTTATTTACCTTTGTTTCTTGTTTCCTTTTGGGAGATAGAAAACGCATATTTCGAGCGAAGAAACAACACAAAAGCCCATTAGGAATAACCTTAAGAATTGTTTGTCCTAATGAGGCGATGAAGAGCGATCAACTGCAGAAGAAAAAAAAAAGGATAGATGCACCCCGGGGAATTTATGAAAAGCATATAATCATGAAGAAACGACGGTATCATACTGCGCCGTTATATTTGAATGGCGAGCCTCAGTGACACGAAATTTTCAATCACAGATAACGTCGCTGTCGGACTTCGATTATAAGTGTGCTACCAAGCATGCAAAGCCACGGAGCTGGCTCTAAAGGCACAGGAAAGCCTGTGGAGAATTCAGCAGCTGGCGCTGATTATTCCACAACTTGACAGTGCTTTTTACCTCCCTTTGAAGTTTCGCTTAGTTAAGACAGTTTTGCCAAGTTTTTTCGAACTCTGGTTCATTTCCTGTAAGTGTACTGGCACAATCTTTTTTCTTGTTTTGAGCGGGTTGAGTAAGAAAAAATGTCAAGGAAAACTCAACAAATCTCTTTACTTGTTCCCAATGTTTCTGAATTCATTTTTATTTTTCTTATATTTATTAGATAGTGGCATTAGTATTGAACATCTTCCTGCGGCTCTCGAAGTAACAATAAATAACTGAAAATTTTTTAGGCAGCAGCGTAGTGAATTCCTGAGCGCGCGTTATTTTCTCCAAACGCGCTATTGAAATTTGTAGATGAAAGAAATAACGAACTCGCTCATACAAAGGGTTAATCTCACTTCCCTTAATCTTTATTTACATGTCAACTGACACACAAAAGCGCAGAAGCATTTGCATTGACAATCTATATGGATCAATCTGCAGCAGGCGTGAAAGAGCTTAATAAAAGCCTTCAATAGTAGCGCCATACACTAATACGCTGAAGCTACATATCGCAATTGTCGTCGGGCGCGAATTAACTTTGACTTTGTTTAACCCCGTGGCAAGATTACGAATGCGCACATTTACACGTTATTGCTGTCGTGCTGTCGTGTTCAACAATGACGTACAACTCAAACTTAATCAGTGTTCAGAGCAACATCTTTGAACCGAGACTCGGATTCGTTCAAGAAACGGAAGTTTGCCTGAACAAACAGACCCCGAAGCAAAAATGACTAATGTCTGACAGAAGATTTCGGACAATAATAAATCGGAAGCCACACGCTTAGACGCCTTGAGACATTGGGGATTTGGCTAAATTAAAAAAAAAAACAAAAATATTGGGACGCCTCCATCATTTTAAGATGGCTGCCGGCGTTTCTGCAATTAGCAAACTATTTCAGGATGTGTGTGCGTGCGTTAGTGGTGACGGACGTGTTTCATATGTTAACGATCATTGTCATGAACAATGACGCGTACTCAATGTCAGAATCTTGCTAGGATTATAGGCTAGCTCAACACCCATGGGCAGCGAGAGATTACACGAGTCCCTCATCTAAGCGAACAGAGCTGGCGTCAACGAGGTCCATTCAAGGACGCCGCATATCACGTGGTTCGTACGCAGGAGCCCAAGTTGGTGTGAACTGCAAAACGGCTACTTCGGGACAAAGATAAGAAAAAAGACACCGAAAAGTGCGTGAAATAGATTGCAAGCTGCAATGAAACTGAATCGGTTTAGATCTACTGACCATTCTTTCAGTACTAAGTTATCTGAAATTCGGCGGAGCCGGGATGCCTACCAGAAGAAAGAAGTGGTATGACAAAGCTTTCATTCTTATTTTTCATTTTGTACCGAGATCCCAGAAACGGCTCGTGCCTGTTACTTTACAGCTTTGGGTGTATTTTGTTTTCGCATTTCGACCATAAGGGCGCAGTAAATATTCTTGAATCTTGTTACTTTCCGTGCTGGGCTCCTTCACCAAATGTGCAGTTTACTTAATCCTAAACAATAAAAATTAAGCATAGGCTTCGAGCTCAATCGGCGCCACCATACTCGTATGTTTCCTGACTCAGCATGCATCCCATAATGGCAAAAGTGCTTTCTCCACGTTAAATTGCGGTAGATATATATACTCCTGAGGTAAATGTTTCCTTCAATGTTCTGTTAACCGGTTATACAAGCGCTGCAACATAATGCTGCACAATTAACTTGGAACTCGTTCCTCGCCGCCTTGTTTGAGTTTTTGTTGAGAAGTTCGCCCGCTTTGCTGCACGTCATGTATCTATAGGCTCTCTTACGCACACTTGGACTTCTAGGTATATGCTCGTATAGACAGCTTGGCAAGTGACCGCTTCGGCCACTGGGCAAGTGCAACAGAGCATGCGGCACTGGGCGTGTAAACATGCCGGCCCACTCCTGAAGGATGGGTATGTTTTACTGAGCAAATAAAATACAGACAAGCGCAACCGGGTAAAAGAGGTGAGGGATTCGATAACAGAAGACATGAGACGTCATCTAATTAGAAGCAAGACAAGTCAACGTCAAAAGAAGCGTATAATAGAGAATAAATCGAAGTCAACAGAACGTGACCAGAGTGGGTATACACGGAGAAACGTCGAGCTACGGAGCAGTGCAGAGATCGGTAAAAGAAAATTGAAAAAGTGAATTACATGAAAGCGAGGAATTCGGCAAAACGTTGTATTTCTGTACCGGCTTCAATGCTCCTTCATCGCAAGATGGCTTCTGTCATGATTTTTGTTGTACGTGATACCAAAAAGCGCTGCGTGTGGTTTTCCCTTGACTAATATGACAGTGATTTCCATTGATATCGAAGGGCGGTGGCAACACATAGTCACCTAGCCTCAGCTTATCGCATGCTGCTTAGTTTTAGTTCATTCTAGCTCATGCGCATGCGCATTCATTCTTGATCTGTATGTCTAGATATACCCAAACCTGTATGTCTACATATGCTCAGTATTTCTTTATATACGTGGTAACCAGTATCTCTGAAGACGGTATTTTTATAAACACGTTCCAGTTTTCCTGCCTTAGTCAGAGATGTATCTTGCTTACTTCGACCACGCAACAGTTAATACTACCAAACGCTTCGAATACCAGTGCTTCTGGAAGGTGACGTCCTCTCAGTTCTTGCTGCGCGAACAAACCGGAATATCATTACGATGGCCTGAGTCGTCTCCTTGCATTGCCAATAGCCCTCACACACTTGAGTTTAGTGGAGATATTTTCTGAAATTATTTTTTTGTCCTATATGGCAGCATGCTCGGACTTCGATTAGCAAGGCACTGCCCTCTATGTTATGGTACGGATTGTTTTCTGATTTATTTTTAGTCGCAATTGAAATTTTCATGGCATCTTTTTCATACAAACCCAATTATGCGGTTAACGCATGCACATAACCTCATACCGTGCTGAAGCATACGTGATGTCTCATCATGGAAGCTGTACTGCTTTTCTTGTTTCATGAGGCTAATTTAACATGACACCCTATTGCTTCTAAACGGCATCGATATTGAACTTATGCCTTGAGGAGAACGTGGTGATCAAGGAATCGTTTCGATAAAGACGGCTGCCGTGTTCCTATAGAACATTTCCTTTACTGAAACATTCCGCATGCCATTCCAATAAGTCCATATTTTTCCGTAAGATTCTCACGGAAATATATGGCAAATATGTGGAAAATATATGAAATATATACGTATTCCGTAACGTAACATATGGAATGTTTCAGCAACACGTGTAATTCCTTTTTTTTATTTTTTTTTTCTCCCTACTGAACGTCGGTATTGCTCTGTGCGGCTTTCACTGTTATATAAAAGCGGCGAGTTCGCGCTTTGAATGTAAAATGGGTCACAAGAAGGTAAAGGGAAACTAAAAAAAGAGCAGGCCAACTTGATATTCGCAAAGCATTGGCGTTCTTATAGAGGTTGCACTTCACTCATGACGTGATCGAGTACGGCAAGTGCCTATATATAGAACTTGGGGCCTCCACAACGCGTCCTTCGCGGCGGCAGAATTGAACTCTCAATAGGAAGGCGTGCCTCTTTCAACTTCTATAAGTGCAAAAATAGTCAGTAAAAAAAAAAACCTCAAGCACTGCCGCATCGAATCGAACGGGACACCAATTCGCGTAATGTATTCCGGTAAAGTCCCATGGGCTGATCAAGAAACGTGCGGGTGTGTTCTAATAAAAAAAAATTCTTCCTTGCAAACGAATAAAAAGCGCTGTAGAAGACCAGAATTTAAAATGCGACACTCAGGTTCAATCAGCGTATCATGGATGTTTCATAAAGTGTGCTCGATATTGTGTAAATCGGCGACGAATGGAAATGTGTTATAATGTGATATTGCCTGCGCCTTGAGCGTTAGTGGAAGAGTCCAAGAACGACCGGCAAACGTGTCCAACCTGTAATGTGCTCGAAATTAATTGCGCACACACACACACACACACACACACACACACACACACACACACACACACACACACACACACACACACACACACACACACACACACACACACACACACACACACACACACACACACACACTCATACACACACATGTCCGAACGCGCTCACACAACCACACACATCATGTGAATTGAGCGATCGTGCGCGATCGCCGAGCCATGAGTATTCCTTTACTTCTTATTCCTTCTAGGAAGAATTGAACAGAAAAAGCGCGACGAGTATCGCTGCATAGAAATATAACATTTTAGTAGTCGCTGCCGTTGGCTTCTTACGCTCTTTCATGAATGTTCAGAAAAAAATCCTCACGAACTCGTATGTCCGTGCTCACTTGAACGACATGGCCGTTAGGAGAGGTAATCAGAAACGAAACGAGAGAAATATTAGTTATTAGCATCACGTGGCACCAAGGGGAAGCAACACGAGGTCAAGAAATAATGCTACCTATTGAAAGCTTCCCAGGCTTTCTCTGGAGTTAAAATGCATCGGCCTTTAACCCAGGAGCTTGCATACGAGTGCGCATGCGCGAAAATGCCGCGCAAGAAAATACCGCACCTTGTCTTCTCATGCGTGTTCGTCATGATACCGCACGCTTGAGCGGAAACATCGCCATATCTTTCCGGGCCGATCGTTACAGGGGCCTGTTTGGACCCGCTCCGCTTTGCTCGGGGTCCGCAACGAGTGGAAAACACACAGGATATGTAATAACCTGTGGCGTCATCGTGGGTCAGTGACGTCATTCGAGTTATTCGCCGTCACGCTTGGCAGAGCGTCGCTTCCTGCAACAGGTTTGCCTTAGGCAAACCAAAGAGATTGATGTAAGGACGGGGAGTAGTGGGCCGGAGGGTAACGATAACGGAAGACCTGTTTTGTACCATATATGAATTGCAGGGGGCTTATAAGATTGTAACGAATTGAAGACACTGACACGTATCACAGGCCAGCGATTTTCTTGTCTCTATTCTAGTCACGCCGACCCATGATTTCTCTTTCGCATAATCAGCGGAGAAAGATGCCCGCGCAAGGCACACTCAGTACATTTTACGGACGTTGTTGATGCTCGCCAGCAGCGTTTACCTCCTTGCCTTCCAAATGCAGGTGAACGGACATGCTAAAACGAAATCACTACAGAGATACAGGACGTAAAAAAAAGTTTCCTGAGAGCACATATGCACAAAAAAAGTGACTCTGTCATCGTCTATTACACTCAGTACATTTTACGGACGTTGTTGATGCTCGCCAGCAGCGTTTACCTCCTTGCCTTCCAAATGCAGGTGAACGGACATGGTAAAACGAAATCACTACAGAGATACAGGACGTAAAAAAAAGTTTCCTGAGAGCACATATGCACAAAAAAAGTGACTCTGTCATCGTCTATTACAGTGGTCCGTCGAATATGCAGCGTGGTATGTTATATACCAGCCGAGTCATTAGGCAGGTTAGACCGTTCTTGCTACTTTGAAGCAGAATATTGCACATCAGTTCTGAGAAATCCCGTGAACTGGCGAAAGCGTTTAAAAAAGGTAAAGTGACAACCACCCATTTTGTAGCACAAAGCCACGAGGACATCCGTACGGATTTCTCAGAAAGAGATTCGTAGTCGGTGAAAAAGTAATCCTGTTTCAGGTGCGAATTTTTCCTTCCACAACTTTGAAACAGTACGCCAGCTAGGACGACCTCCTTACACGTCACACTACACAAGCTACTGATTTCACAAAGTGCAAACGGTGTGACCACCACCGCCTACCATGTGCATGCAAATCACGCGAAGGTTTGCCTCATGTTTCATGCGGCCACAGTCGCTTTGCGCATACGAAACTGGTCCTGAAACATCGTATAATTTTACGTGGCCGCAATGCCGTCTGACGACCTTGCGTCGAGCTACGATGTTATGCGTATGTGCACCACCGAAAGAAGCGCGTGCACTGATAGAGTATACTTGAAGTAAATGCACTCCATGCAGTGCGACGCTCTAAAGTGTACATACAGGTGTAGAAAAATGAACAAGTGAATTTACCTGCCCAAAGAAGTTGGCAGCACATGATTGCTTTAAACTATGTATACGCATATATGAAAGGCCCCACCAGGTTTGATACAAGATATACGTTAATTCAATCTATCGTAGCAGCTGAGTCCCAAAACATTGAACGGTACATCCATTCGCCATTGCTCCTACTTCGGTCGATTTACGACACGAAGACACAAAATGATAAAAGTGAGGTCAGAGGTGAGAACTGCCGCTCAACATCGACACTTCAACACAGAAGACACGGTAAAATCGAGTACAATAACACGAATGGTATCACTGCAGAAAAATTCTAGAAATCGGATCCCGGATCGTATTGAGCCCAGCGCAGATCTTACAGTAACGTAATAATGGAGTACAGCGCTTGCTACACCTTTCAGCCACTCTACATGGCGTGGAAAAGCGTGAGTTTTGTTTCTACCTTCTAGCGGCAACTTGTGCTCGCGCCTATAGGTGTCTCTCCGCTGTCATTTGGCGTGCTTCTTTTCGCGTCGCAGTTGCCGCCGACGTCCGGGCGCCCGTATGACGGCCAGGTTTCACTGACACCTATAGATTTCGACCCATGTCGCCCGGTATTTGAGTTAGAGACGTTTGCGAGAAGGAGCAGCCGGAACAGAACGTCACTCATGTAACAGTAGCCGGCGGTTCCACGAAGGGAACGGTTTGTCGTCGCCTAACAGGACGATTCCCGAACGGTGACAGCTACACGCCTCAATACGTCCGTGGCTCGAAATATTTAGTTGAGAGCAAGCCATATCTCTTTCGTGTGCTTGCACGGCGTAACTATGCGCACACGTTGGACAAATGACGGCGCGGAAAACTTGCGTTTGAGCGGCATTATTTCGGGAGCCCTGTAATTTCGAGGAGCACGGCAAATTGATGGCTTTCGTGGCATGTTGTCACGGTGCTTATCGTTTATATGTCTATACGCAGTACTTCCCAAGAGCCTTGATGCGGAATATGTAATACTGCCAAAGCGGCGAAGGAACCTTTTCTGCATCAAGTAAATTGTGCAAATGTCAATAGCGTGAAGAATACGACCCAATTCGGCCTGTTCACGTAGATTATCTGGAAGGGTAGCACACGGGTGCTCAATGAATTCTAACGGTGAATGTGTTCTTCGAGAAGATACACTGATTCGCCTTTTTGTTCATTTAATAACAGATCGCGTTTTAGGGAAGTCAAGACCGAGCGCCAAAGAGAGAGAAAGGTTAAGTGAAAGGCAGGGAGGCTGACCAGAAGTTTTTCGGTTTGCTACCCTGCACTGGGGAAGGGGGATAGAAAGACAAGGAAGAGAAAAAAATAGTAAAAATATAAACAAAAAAAACGCACACACACTCAAGCACGGGAGCTCCATAATCGTTTAGCGAGTTCGGTTGAACGCAAAAACTTCAGCAGCGCCTTCGTCGCTTTCTGGTTGGAAGCTAGAACGTTCCGGCACTCCAAAATTGATTGTTCAGAAAGCGGCTGGTCATCGCGGCGCGCGAGCGTTCCTGAGAGCTGTTGTCTTTGGGAACTATAGTGAGGACAATGATACAGGACGTCCGCAATAATTTCCTCGCTGTCACAGTGAGCACAGGCAGCACTGTCTGCCATTCCGATTCGGTAAGCAAAGCTGTTCGTGAGAGACACTCCAAGCCACAGGCGGCAGAGGACTAAAGTTAAGAAGGCTTTATATAGAAATTCGAACACTGCAGACACTCCTGATAATGATGACTAATTATACCTGTGCATTTGTAACTGGTTGGCCTTTAAACCAAACACTCGTTGAAATATATGCGTTAAGGACACTCCGTCACCAGCCACGGTGGTCTAGTGGTTATGGTGCTCGACTGTTGACCCGAAGTTCAAGGAATCGAATCCCGGCCGCGGCAGCCGCATTTTCGATGGAGGTGAAAATGTTTGAGGACCGTGTACTTAGACTTAGGTGTATGTTAAAGAACCCCAGGAGGTCGAAATTTCCGGAGCGCTCCCCTACGGCGTCCCTCATAATGGTATCGTGATTTTGGGACGTTAAACCGTAGCAATTATTATTAAAGACACTCCTCACACTGCATGACATTCGTATAGTTTTTTTTTCTTTTAGAAGCAGTTAAAGCACTTGCATGGCTCTGCGATAGCACATCGGCTTGCCACGCAGAATTCCTGGGTTCGATTCCCACTCGAACCGGTGATTTTTATTGTTTACTTGCGTCTAGTTCAATTTTTCGCTCACATCGAACGACGCCGACGCCAACACCGAAATTTCTGCGAAAAGAGCTCCTTAACGCTGTCGCGTTAACAAATAAGTGATTTAGCTCAACTCTACTAGTGAATAACCCTGTTACAAAGAGATTATAAAGATACAGCGAGTCTACCTGTTGTATAACTCGCGAATACGTTGTCGAAGCTGCTCTTCAGTATATAAACACAGAGATCGCCCGGTTGTTCAGAGCGCGTCAGTCAACAAACATTGCGGCAATGCCTCCGGCCTGTGTCACTGCTTCCTCTTCGTGTCATGCCTTTTCACAGCCTCGGTCAGAACCCACGGATCCGGGTCTTTCAGGAGCGCGTATCGAATAGCGTGACCTTATTTCGGTATTATAGCGCCATTGGTATATACATGGTGAGCTCGATGTATCGATCGGACATATACGGATTACCTCGTAATCGCATCCCCCTGATCGCAACCGGTCTGGCTTGAACGACCCCGAGAAGCAAACAGACCGATGTGTTTAGGGAGATCGAGCACCGGCCCATTTGATTGCTTGCACTGATCCCGTTGCCTTATTGTTGATTTCGAGACCGCTAAGCCCCGTAAACGCGCTCTGTACGAGGTCGCAATATTTTCGCACCCTTGTCCCGACCTTCAACCTTCATCCCGGCGAAAGCCGAAGACTTCAGATTGATTAGCCTTCACTACCGAGAGGAAATGCAAGTTGCGTTATAACTGTACCGGATCCCTCTGACTTATCAGGGCCACGTAGGATTAGAAAGGTGCTTAACTATCTGTGAAGCAACACGTCAAAACATGTAGTGAGAGTTTTGCAATGAAAAGGAGCAGCAACGACGACAGATTTCAGGGGACGCGAAAGTTGACGTGAACGGTCTGTTTAATCGCCGCGGTCTGACGTCACTTATCTTGTTTGTTTGTTTTTTTTCACATATCACGAACGCAAGGCGTCCGTTTTAAAGATACAACATGCGACGCATCTTCGTGAATTGAGCTCTTATATTGGCTTTCGTGCTCGCAAAAAAATGTTTGTTCGAATATTTCCACTAAAATTAAACATACAAAAAAACGAAGCTTAGGGGACAGGCGTTTGCTAAATGACAAACTATTGTGATCCTTGGTACAGTCGTGCAATGAGTTAATAGGAGTGTATAAAGTGTATACAAACCGAGCTTTATTCTAAGTTCATGTATACCAGCTACAGTGTTGCTCTATGTATTGAGAACATGTGGACTGACCGTTTCTGGTATGGTAACACTGAATTAACGAGCTATTTATTTATTTATTTATTTATTTATTTATTTATTTATTTATTTATTTATTTATTTACTTTTGTGCAACCGACCAAGCTAGGGTAAACACAATTTTTTTCCCGATTCTTGACGTCTCAAGTACACGATATCGTGGCGAACCACGATAATAATATAGACCACACCGCAGAGGGGCAACTTCGGTATAATTTAGACCAACGGAGGTTCGTTAACGTTCACTTAAGTAAGCATGTGGGTGTTCTTCATTGTCACCCCCGTCGAAGTTCGGTTGCCGTGGTCGCGAATTGAGAACTTGTTGCTGATTATTTCATTAGTTAATATACCTTTCTTGCATCACATCTACACTGCTCTTCGTCCCTCCCTCTGAGTCTAAAGCCCTTTATGTATTATATTATTTATTTTTTATGTCATTTTATTCTTACAAAGTTTCGATGCCGTTAGAGTGGTATTTTTCTTTCTATTATGTTCTAGGTATCTACTGGACTATCGAAAAATATGTTTTTAATTTCAGGAAGGATGTATGCGGGTGGTCGACTGATGCTGTTCGCTTCGAGCGCTCGCGCCATAGCACTGCCTATAAGCTCACCGTCCGTTTTATAGTGAGTTTCAATACAAACTAGCTTCATCAGACGACCGCTCAGCGTAACATGCTCCATCAACCGTCTGCAGCGACTAAGCTTTCGTTCTTCCCTTCGCATCTGCGAGACTTTCGTTACGGAATTTTGTGCTCTGCGCGAAACTGTTAACAGTCGGGTGAAGAGATTGCAGCTGGGTACACTCCCACGCCTAACTTCGCACGTATCGCTAGAACTCAAGACTTGAGGGTAGCGACGGAAACAATTTAAAACTTCTGTGTACGTATAAAGAAAATATATATTAAAATGTTTCGCTCAGCCCTCCGATGCGTCGCACCACTCGCCGGTGGACATGAGACGCATATATGATGGAATACGCGCTGATTAAAAAAGTTACTTGAGACAGTTTGACGAAATATGATGCAAAAAGCAATTTATGATCATCGCCTTTTGAGTACGGTTAAATTCTAGGGCTTCGTTTGCCAAAACCAAGTTATGATTACGAAGCAAGCCGCAGCTGGACACTATGCATCAGTTTTGACCACCTGGATTTCAGTTACCGCACTTACATCTATATACACGGGTGCATGTTTTTTTTTTTTTCTTTTTACATTATACCACGATCGAAGTCTGCCCTCTGCGGCCGGAAGTTGAGCACACGTACGCGACATCAGCAGCGCAGCACCTTAATCGCTAAGCTAGAACGGCGGCTATATCTCTAATAACCCTTTAGTATAAAATTCCGCGATATGTTAATGAAGTCAGTCACCGTACTGAGAACTCCGAGCGCTGCACGAAAGCTAGAGTTTCGTAACAAATAATGCTTTCATGACCTTAATTTTCTTCTTACTGTTAACGCACTCTTTTTAATGTGCTTGCTAGAATATAAGGATGCGCGGCTGTGTTAAGAGTGCAAATAAATATGGCTAATTATTATTCAGGCTCCCTTTCATCCATCACCACAAACGAACAAGAAACAGAAGAGCCTTTCACTAGTTATAAGTTTACATGCGCAAAATGATGTTCCTGCCAGGTATGAGCGCAAATTGCATGCAAATATATCTGCCCTTTGAGCCTCTAGTTCGCATCATGTAAATTGGTAACACGTTCGCGATAAACTTCCTCGACGAGGTTTTGCCCTCTGATAGCCGGCGATGCACTTAAGGGAAGGGAACGAGTATAACGATATGCAAATTTATCCGCAAGAACGCCCATGACACGATGCTGAAAGACGTTTTGCGTTTTTCAATAGCCATTGAACCGCCGATCCTTCAGCTTCTAAACAGCCCATGCAACGCGAGCGTGTTCTTTTCAGAAACGAACGCTAACGACCTGCCAGACACTCCTGCGCAAATATTGGTTACAGTTTGTATATCGGTTTATTCTACGCTCACTGTGTGTGTATTCCTTTCTCTGGCTAATGTCTACACGATTTACATTTTTACTCTGTACGTTTTCTCTCCTTTTTCATTTGGTGCATGTGTGTCAAAACTGCGCGAATTAGAATCGCATTCATTATTGTTCGAACTTCACGCATTCGAAACGGTCTTTAAAAGGTTTGGTCGTGGCACTGAGGATGTTTCACTAGCTTACGTCGCGACATTGTCCCAAGCCTCGTGACGAGGTGAAAACCTAAGTCGGAGAAGTCTAACACAACATACTCGGTGAGTGAAGCTCTTTTTCCTTATACGGGCTGCAAATAGACTAGAAAGATCAAGGAAGAATATGCGCACAAATGTTTTCTCGTTTCTATATTCTGAATCGTTAGGCCACCGGAGCTCCATTACGGCCGGACGGTAATGACTGGCACAGAAGGCGGTGCGCAGCTGCAACGCGGAAGAAGATTGATGAAACGTTTTCACGTCAATTTCTACAGCGTCGCCAAGACTGAAGTTCACACGTACTACGTGTATTAATAAACGCGATTTCAGTTTCGACACTTCCTGCATATGTTGAAACGTTTTGAGATTAATTCATGCGACATAGAGCAATATGGCAAAAGAGTTTGATAGAAGCATTCATAAGAATAGCCTATCAAGGAGGAAGCAAGCTGTTATAATGATTCGTGTTATGTGCCTTCTCTGCTCCCTCTGTTCTGACGCGTACTTCTTGCATAATGTCCTTTCCCTGTATGCGTAGTCATACACTCTTAATCATGTCCTGCTTAAAGTGGCAGTCTATAGCCCGGAAACGAGACAAAAAATCTAACGCCTATAGACTGTCTGTTTAGCCGGCACAACCTGTAGGCGGTGCCACCCGTAGCCGTCCCTCGGCGTAGTAGCTTTCTCAGCGGCTCATCTCATAGGCGGGACTCAATATAGGCCGGAGATTTTTCGTCTCGAATCCCGGCTAGTTTAAGGCCGGCTATAGACATCTCCTCGTTCCACGTGACCAGCTGTCCTGGCTACGGAGAGTCCTACCTACGGTGCGTCCCAGCTGCGGCGCGTCCTAGCTATAGGCGGTGTACGAAACGGCGAAAAAAAAAATTCACCTTTGAAGCTCTAGTCTGGGATTTGGAGGCTTAGACACACATTTTATGACATACATAATCCATATACACATATTACATTCAGAAGTAAACCACAGAAAATTTCACAGTAAACACACGCGGATTCGAACTCGCGAACACTCGATCGCCAAGCGCGTACGCTAACCACTACACCACATCACGCTGCGGCCACTGCGGTAAAAGAACGGGGGTTTATATGCACCAATGCGTCGCTACGTGCTCTGGCGTATTCGTGCAGTGGAAGTCGTATTAAAATGTAGCGTTAACTGATACGTAAGGAGACATTTTTTTAAATGACATTCATGAAAATATATACGGGGTCACTCAAGTTATTTCTGGGAGCATGCTTGAAGCGAATTTGCGTGCTTGGTATAAAAGATAAAACTGTTCCGCATATATTCGGCACTGGCGCCTCAGTGACATTTAAAGAATCTTGGTGCGCATAATACCCGAGTTCTATTGATGTTAGCCGTCAGCCTGTTGCCTTTCGTGGATTGAGCGAGTTTTCAACGTCAAGATTCGCTTGCCGTGGAACGTGTGCTCGGAATCCATCCGCGGCAACCGCACAGCGACGTAGACGATTACCGACGGAGAATCGCCGTGTTCTCAGTAACGTCGCTGGCCGCTTCACCGCCGACGGTTACCGGGCCGGTAGCCGATATCGTCACTAAGCCTATTCAGTTTATTTCGAAGCCGTAGTCGACCGTGCTTCAGAACAAACCGCTCACGCTCATATGCCAGGATGTTTTACCTGTTACCGTCGTTGGCTCGACCCTCTCCCCGTAATAATTACACACTGAGATGAACATGCGCTGATAATCGTGGTATTGTCAGCCGTATATACAATACGCAAACACGCCCGAGCAGGTGCGGTACGCCGTGCACGCACTGCAGATGAACTTCACTTGTAGAGGAACTCATCTTGGCTCTAAACGTTGGATAGTGCACGTCGCTACCCCTCAAATGAATGACACTACCCAGTAGACATTATTTTAGCTTCAATAAAAAATGTGGGCGACGTTTGCGTCGACCATGGAAGCGAGGAGCTGGCGCTGATTGCATGCAGCTTCGCAGTCGCTCGGCGGACTGCGCCCTGAAGGAAATGCCGTTTATGTTGGACGCCACTCGCGCGACATACGTGACTCGTGAATTCGGCTGTGCACGCTGTAGACGTGGCTCGCGGTTCGCCGTTCTCAGGCACGCAGTGCGCAGGCAAGAATTTGATGCTAACATGGACTGGATCTTATATCCGGCAGCACTTATCGTAGAAATATTTGTGGCGTTCTGTTAGGACTCTATCAGTGGCCATATTTTTGAGAACATCTGGATTCACGCTGAGCGGTCTCGCCGCGCTATTTAAATCACTTCACACTCATCTCAAAGCTACTATATTTTTCATATAAATTTACTTGAACATTTTCTGGAAGCGCGAGTCCATGCAATGTACTAGTATTGGTGCGAAAGGCACTTTCATGAGCATGCAGTGCCTTGTACAAATTTCACGTTTTGATAAATTTTTGACAAATCTCGCCGTGATTATTACGGCGGAACACGCAAACATTTACGAGCTACATCCACACAGCTGCATTTGCATGCGCACGCGACTGGGGAATGTTTGTTGTGCTAGAGTGCATGGGATAGCCTTCTGGAGTTTTTTACGCATACACGCACCTAATGTTTTATGTGCGGATTACCGAGACGCGTTGCGTACAGCAGAAAACCAGAACGTAGTATAGTCCTGCATTAATAGAAAATTAATTTGCCACCATCGAACAGTAGGTTCTAGTGTTGCAGAGCTATGCGCAGATGCTAAAAGACAAGGTATGGTCTACGAAAGATGCAACTTTTGGTGCAAGCTGGATTTTTTATTTTTTTATTGCGCACATGCAAAGCGGTTGCGCCTCAGTGTGGCAGTCGTCAGGAGGAACTTAAACTGCTAAATTATGACATATCGCAAGAAAGTTAACGTAGACTGGCCATTTGTCGAACATGGAGTGTTTAACGATTTCTGAACTTTTTAAGCCAATGCAGCGATGTTATACGAGGTACACCCACCGGCGTGCGCGCTTCGCCCTGGCACATATGTACGCTCCAGAGGATGGTCATTTAATTATGCAAATATTGTTTGCCATACTTATGCATTGCTTACCGTGGATTTAGGAGAAATGGGTGAACGGTTTTGCGAAATCTAGAACACCTCGTGAAAGCTCTACTGCCTGCACTTGATTTCGACAGCATGCCGTTACTAATAGCAGAACGTTAAATTAGATATGTACATTTCACGGCAAACTATTCGGGCATTTGTCCAAGGAAGAATTTTGTTTTTTATCACTACCAACCTATCTTATGTCCCAGGGGCGTAGCCAGAAATTTTTTTCGGGGGGGGGGGGGGTTCAACCATACTTTATGTATGTTCGTGCGTGCGTTTGTATGTGTGCGTGCCTATATACGCAAGCAAAATTGAAAAATTTGGGGGGGGGGGGGTTTGAACCCCCCCAACCCCCCCCTTGGCTACGCCCCTGCTATGTCCACTTGAGGACGAAGATCTCTACACTAATCCCCCATTGATCCTATCTAGCGTCTTCATTACTATTTTTGTGTGTTTGTGGCATGCACAAGAACGAAGAAAGCAGTCAGGTTGCGGTATCCCTAATGCGGACTCCCTTGACGTCAAGTGGCAGGCCCTGTAGTGGTTGATTGTTGGCTAACAGAGTTTTAGAATTGTGTAGCACACGTTGCGTTGGCTGGACACGTACGCTCTACTGTATTCGGAAAGTAACGTGCGTATACCAGTGTTTAGTCTTTGACATATGCGCAGTGGCAACAAACACAAGAAATTGTGCACACGAAGCTCTGGTTACCGTATGCTAATACTACCTCATTTTAACCACTTGGGATTTTTTTTTTAACGTCAACCGATTACATCACATAGGAGCGTTTTCACGCTCAGTTCCCCCTTGATGGGTACCTAGATTAACCATTAACAGTGAGCTTGTAAACGATAAGCATGCAGTGTGTTTAGACATGCGTATAAAATTTCGCATCGTTTTTTTTTTTTAGTAGCGGCGTTTAAAGCATAGACGCACCGCGTTCCCCATAAATGTACTGTTCAGCGGAATCATTTCGGTTGAGAATGACTTCACGGACCATACCAGCTTCATAGTTGAAGAGCACCCGCTGTGTCTAGCGTGTATACGCATGCGAGAAACAGGTACTGCTCAGGTGTAAAAATAATTATTTATTGTAAAAAAATTCAAACAGCGCTAAAAGAAATGCTCAGCGTTGAAGGAAACGATAAACGTGCCATCCGGTGTTCTTTTTTTGACAAATATATTTTGGTGCTTAACAAATACCTTTCATCTTTTCAATGTGCCTTCAGCAGCTCCCCGCCGGCAAAACACCTGGGAAACAACTGGGTTCATAATACTCTGCACAAGACGAAGTATTGAGCATACCCATTTGGCTATCTGTGGTCCTTAACATAGTACATTGTCAAGCACCAAATAAGGGCTTTCTCTAGAAGTGTGTCAACCGAAGGTTTCAGATTCTCTTGCACTTGATCGCAGTAGAACGCCTTGTTGTCGTACTCCCTCCAAATTCAGCGGTCAGGTGATGGGCGGGCTGCTGGCATGTCATCCTCACGGAAAAAAAAAGAAAAGCAGAGGACACATGCGACGTTATGTTCTTAGATCACCTGGTGTTTTCGCCCATCACACAAAAACTTCTACCTAGTAAACGGACGTTTCCAATCTATTATACACCTTGTCGAATTTTGTGTAGACAGCGTCGCAGAAGTTAGAAATATGACAGTGTTTTCAGAGGTTGCTAATGAAGCTTTTTAATAGTGTTTTAACCATAATCTTACTACAGGTATGAGAGAAAGCGTAGCATGATTTTCTCAGATATGCCCATCCGACTCCACGAAATACATGCGGGCATTGCACATCTGACCGAGTATGACTTTGACCTTGTTGAACTTCTCCATGAAACTTCCAGTTTTTCTTAAAAGTGAAGCTCTGTTTCGAATGTCGGCTGCAAGTCAAAACCACAGCACAGCCGCAATTTGATGAGAATCACGTACAAGGAAAGCAGTTTTACAAAAGACTCAGGATTCATTCGTTGAGTAAATAAAATTGCAGGCAAACTTGGCTTGAAACTTGGTTGCACACTATTGCACAATATTGCAAACGAATTTACTTTAACACCAGGGGAATGCCAGTTACGGCAAATATTTGAATGGCAGGAGCCAATGCATGATTAAAAAAAAGCCGGCAGATCCCACGCATTGTGGGAATCGATGTAATGCGAAGCAGCCAGCAAAGAGCTGCATACATCGTCTTGTATGTCATTGAGGAAAATGCGTGTCATGGTTTTCATGTTAACTCATATTATTTATGTTCGTCACACAGTAACGTCGCGCAATACCAACTTCGGGGTCGATCAAGCTAGAGAAACGGCCACCAGCGCCCCATGAGCGTGGCACGCAAGTCATGCTGTACATGACATACGTGTCATGACTTTCATGTTAACTCGTGTTATTTATGTTCCTCACACGATCACGTCGCAAGATACCAATTTCGGTGTATATCAAGCTAGCGAAACGGCCGCCAGCGCCCCATGAGCGTGGAACTTAAGACATGCTGTGCATGACATGCGTTTCATGATTTTCATGTTAACTCGTGTTATTTATGTTCGTTACACAGACATGACACAAGATACCAATTTTGGTGTATATAAATCTAGCGAAACCGCCGCCAGCGCTCCATGAGCGTGGCACGTAAGTCATGCTGTACATGACATGCGTGTCATGACTGTCATGTTAACTCGGGTTTTTATGTTCGTCACACAGTCACGTCGCGCAATACCAATTTCGTGGTAGATCAAGCTAGCGAAACGGCCGCCAGCGCTCCATGAGCGTGGCACGGAAGTCATGCTGTACATGACATGCGTGTCATGATTTTCATGTTAACTCGAGTTTTTATGTTCGTCACACAGTCACGTCGCGCAATACCAATTTTGAGGTAGATCAAGCTAGCGAAACTGCCGCCAGCGCCCCATGAGCGTGGAACTTAAGTCATGCTGTGCATGACATGCGTGTCATGATTTTCATGTTAACTCGTGTTATTTATGTTCATTACACAGTCACGTCACAAGATACCAATTTTGGTGTATATGAAGCTAGCGAAACTGCCGCCAGCGCTCCATGAGCGTGGCACGTAAGTCATGCTGTACATGACATGCGTGTCATGATTTTCATGTTAACACGAGTTTTTATGTTCGTCACACAGTCACGTCGCGCAATACCAATTTCGTGGTAGATCAAGCTAGCGAAATGGCCGCCAGCGCCCCATGAGCGTGGAACTTAAGTCATGCTGTGCATGACATGCGTGTCATGATTTTCATGTTAACTCGTGTTATTTATGTTCATTACACAGTCACGTCACAAGATACCAATTTTGGTGTATATGAAGCTAGCGAAACTGCCGCCAGCGCTCCATGAGCGTGGCACGTAAGTCATGCTGTACATGACATGCGTGTCATGATTTTCATGTTAACTCGAGTTTTTTTATGTTCGTCATACAGTCACGTCGCGCAATACCAATTTCGGGGTAGATCAAGCTAGCGAAACTGCCGCCAGCGCTCCATGAGCGTGGCACTAAGTCATGCTGTACATGACATGCGTGTCACGATTTTCATGTTAACTCGTGTTATTTATGTTCATTACACAGTCACGTCACAAGATACCAATTTTGGTGTATATCAAGCTAGCGAAACTGCCGCCAGTGCTCCATGAGCGTGGCACGTAAGTCATGCTGTACATGATATGCGTGTCATGATTTTCATGTTAACTCGAGTTTTTATGTTCGTCATACAGTCGCGTCGCGCAATACCAATTTCGGGGTAGATCAAGCTAGCGAAACTGCCGCCAGCGCCCCATGAGCGTGCCACGTAAGTCATGCTATACATGACATGCGTGTCATGATTTTCATGTTATCTCGTGTTATTTATGTTCGTTACACGGTCACATCGCAAGATACCAATTTTGGTGTGTATAAAGCTAGCGAAACGGCCGCCAGCGCACCATGAGCGTGGCACGTAAGTCATGCTGTGCATGACATGCGTGTCATGATTGGCATGTTAACTCGTGTTATTTATGTTCGTCACACAGTCACGTCGCAAGATACCCATTTTGGTGTATATCAAACTAGCGAAACGGCCGCCAGCGCACCATGAGCGTAGCATGTAAATCATGCTGTACATGACATGCGTGTCACGATTTTTATGTTATGTCTTGTCATTTATGTTCGTCATACAGTCATGTTACGCCATACCAATTTTGGTGCACATTCGATGAACCAAGTGACCAGGAGAGCACAAAGTCGTAGGCGGCTAGATAGATAGATAGATAGATAGATAGATAGATAGATAGATAGATAGATAGATAGATAGATAGATAGATAGATAGATAGATAGATAGATAGATAGATAGATAGATAGATAGATAGATAGATAGATAGATAGATAGATAGATAGATAGATAGATAGATAGATAGATAGATAGATACGCTCAAAGTCGCAGAAGTTCGCTAAGAAATGCTTCGCATTTAAAATTAATTCGCTGCGGTGGGTCAATGCTCGGCTGCGATATTTAGATGGGAGTGAAACACACACACACAAAAAGAAAAGGAATAAAAAACACAAAGAAAGATCGTATGCTCAGTTACGGCATTGTAAACAACACCACGGCCGGTGCTGCTGCTGCTGCTGCTGCTGGAGACCCTGCAAGGTGTGAGCTCCTGGCCAGTTGCTCGATAAAATTGCGCCTGGCTCTTGTGTCAGAAGGTTTTGTCACCTGCAAACGTATTCAAATTCTGCGTATACTAACACGAGGATGAACGAGAATTATATCCCTTATTACGACTGCTGTACGCACTTCACTTCTCTGTAATAACATTAACAATGAGTAATCCAACATAAATAATAAGCTGCCAACGAAAACAACAGTACTTTTATACAACCACGGTTATATATCGCTGTTGCATCGCATGAAATGATAGGTGAGATAACAAAAATGCCATCAATTAGCTAACGCCTAAATTACATATGACGCATTACTTTACCTTCATCGAGATCTGCAGTTTGCACAGGCACCACAGCTGGTGAATGATGCACTGATGTACTTGCGCACACTTGACTTGGCACTGCATAAGACCAATGGGCAAATGTGACCAGACACCACAGAAATAAGTGAAAGGACACAGTGAATACGCACATGTATTCACGAGCATGAATGAGGCTGGCTTTAAAACTTGTTAGAAATTCGGCCGCAAACCGCGTTTTAAAGACTGTCGCTATTCAGAAAGTGAAATTGCTGATTTTGCCTCCTAAAAACATGACATGAAGCTAGTCGCATCTATGAGCGCCTGATCCAATGAAACCTACTAACGTCTTCGGTACTCGTAAGTGCAGTTTCATTACTTTTTGATTGTGGAAAATTTTTCCGCTTCCTAAAGGTAAAAAAAGAAATGTAAATGCCAAATATAACGACCTACCATGCAAGCAGATCCTAATATCGTTCAACTGCTAGCAAAAATATGCTTCCTTTGATTGACGCACTGTATCATTGACCATAAATGCAGAGAACAGTTGCTAGCCGAAAGATAAGAAGCCACGCGAGAGCTAAAATTACACAGCTTGTCAAGCAACACGCATTGATCATCTCGGTGACACCTGTCAAGAGCGACGAAAGCGTCTGAACTGTATGAGATTCACAATAAATGCGACCAGCGCGATAACACGTGCGCGACTATAGAGACGGATGACGATTACAACAAAGATAAGCACTCGTATACTCCTAAGTTACTCGTACGCACACTCGTATAGTTATTTCAAAAGCCGTCAAAAGAATATTCTGGCGGTTCAATGCCGTCATTCATATACATAAGCGCAAGCATGCAACAATGTGAACGCTAACAGCACGAACATATATGTGAAGAAAGAACAGCACTCACCCAGGCAGGTATGAAGCACCGGGCTGTGTCCGCAGTGTGCGCACCAGCTAGACAGAAATGGCGCGAAAGCGTCGTGTAATCCTGCGTCAACAGCTTGCGTGCAGCCATTGCACGTCCAAGGGGATGTCGCTATGTCCTTGCAACACCCCTTAATATTGAGATAAGAGAACTTTTCCATGGCGGCCGAGTACCGGCTCACGCGGCACGCTCAACAAACCACACCAACCTATCAAACATCCGCCGCTGTCGTGGAATGCGCTAGAACTAACCCATGTCGCGCCAAGAATGCAACCCCCTTCCCGTCGCACAATATCGTCGAACTCTCGTTTTTAGCTCCTTCCTTTCTTTTCTCTGCGCAAAAATAGCAGAAGCGGAGTGCAACGGAGAACGTAGCGGCCCGTATTCCCTTTCACGCACGCGAGAGACAGTGCGTAGTTAGCTCCATGCGTATATCTCCTCGCAGCATTGCTCGCCTTTGCGGCTGACGCTGTCGGCGCATGCGTATACACCGACCCTTCCGCCGACAAGTTATAACACGCGGGAGCATACGCTGAGCTGTAGCCAGGATTCTCACTTACGCGGCCCGCACCGACGCGCCACTAATACTGCAGGCCGTCTGTAAGGTGGCGGTGAAGGGTGCACGTTTTTTATATACACTGGTCACGGCTAATTCCTTTTCGAAGGCCTACTATAGCCGGGAGTTTTCCTGAGTTTTGAAGCGTCCCGCCTACAGGGCATGCGTTAGCCAGGATTTGATTAAGAATGTAGTGAACGCAGTATATTTCGATGTACGTAAATTTCTCTTTAATAACATGCTGAAAACAATAGGCTGGGGCAGTAATGCTGACGTTTAATGAAGTATATCTCGTATACATAAGGTTTTGTGAACTTCGTTACATTGTTTATGTAGATCAGTCCTTTCTTACACATTACGGTATGCATAAGAGTCGAGACCACACATGTGTACATTACAGAAACCTATATAAGAAAGAAAACCGAGAGTGCAGGAAAAAAAAAAGACGCATTTGAACGAAAGATCTGTTTATGACGTCTAAACGTGCCGCCGTTTGTGAAGCGGTATTGCAGCTTTGTGAGTTGGGAACAGCGTGGTTGACTGAAACTGGTTCACCACTAATATGCTATTGACACTTTCTTCAAAACACCAAACATTTCCTTTCTCCGTCAATAGCTTGTGCCTCACGTCGAAACACTTGCCCTACCCAATTCACCAAGATGTGTGTCGGCCATTCTTACGGCCCCTTTGTCGTACTCTGTATTCTTGAACTCTCAGAAAATTCCGAACGAATGCAATAAAACCAATCGGCGATCTGTGGCCTGGAATAAATTGACTTCGTGCGTAATATGAACGTCTTCATGGGTGGCGTTCCAGCCATCGCATTTTTACTTGAATTTCTTCGACCCCGCTAGAAAAGGCAGTGACCCACCACGTCGTTGAACTAATAGCTAAAGACATCTCCGACTCAAGCAACCAGTCGATACTCCAGAAAACTATATGAGCTCTCTCGACTGCATTTGTAAGATACTCTGCCATTGCGGTAAACACACGAAGGCCGGAGCTCTTATTATGCTCAGCAAAGCCCCAAGTCCAATGATCACGAATGGCCTACATTCGACAACGGCACGCGTTTTCTCGAGGCCTACTTCAGCAGCTTATAACTGAGTGAGCCTGTGGACTGCTGACAGCTCAAAGTATCAGCTTAAGATTCAACGGAAAAAAAGAATCATGGTCCAAGCACTCGAATGGTTAACCAGCCAAGCTGAAATGTGATGCTTTATTATTATTATTATTATTATTATTATTATTATTATTATTATTATTATTATTATTATTATTATTATTATTATTATTATTATTATTATTATTATTATTATTATTGCCTTGCGTACAGAACTGTTCAGGTACTCGCTTCGCTCCCGTTTTTATCACAATCTGGGATCTATCGAAGCTTATTCTGATGTAGCGTTTGATTTCTTTATCAGCACATTTAAGATATATGGGCTTCAAAATTTGCATTTGGTGGCGTTAGCTTAAAGGATTTTAGGAACAACTAAAGCATTTTATGGGTAGCGATTCATGCTATGGTGGGTATCATCCCTAGCCACATATGCTAGCAAACTCAAGAGAAACTAGCGTAAGCGCGGAGACTCTCCGAGGCAGCATTGTTTCTTCAATATAATTTTTGCGCACTCACAACCCGGCGCGCTTTTTCACCGCAATAGAGCTACGCTGAAATAAAAAAATAACAAAGTTTGCTACCCGGATTAGGAAAAGCTTTTGTAGACGTCGATCTATCGATAAGGGACTTGACCTCAGGCAATTGAACAAATTCGGGACGCGTCTCTCGTGCGGGGTAACATTCAGGAAGATGTAATGAGAATCGTCCGACACATATAATTCTCGCGCGGCGTTTGGCTTGAAACGGCTTGTTTTATCCTTAGAGACCCCGCCGTTGACAATCTAAAAATCGACTCTCAATCGCGTGCAATATGCGATGGTCGTAATAAACAACCTATTAGCTAATCTCGCCTAGATACAAGATAAGGCCGCGCAGGCGGCAGCGTCCTTTGAGAGGCGCGCATGACGTGCGTTTGTAAAAAGAGTTTATCGCCACGTAATCTATGGCGTTCGCGCGTTGGCCAACACCGGTCGAGCGCCTCCTCGTTGATATGTGAAAATGTTGGCGTCGAACGCTTCCATTTGGCTTGCTGCTTTTGGCAACGCCCGCATCGTATAATATATGACGACCACCGCTCTATGCTGTCCTGGTATCTTGAATATGGAAAGAAGTGGGCGTCTGAGGAAGGCTCGAAAATTTTCTGCTTCATTACTTTGCTATATGTTTCAAAAAGCTCCTTTTCGTTAATGTGTTTCTTTTTAAAGATGATAGTCTTTCATGGGAACTTAAACGCAGAAATTTTGCTCTGTCTGTCTGTCTGTCTGTCTGTCACACGATTCACTCACCCGACCAAAGTTTAAGAACTTGCTGAACGCCCAGCCATCTTGAACTGGTAGCTGCGTTCGTACTTGTGAACATTGTCGACCAAAAAGCAAATATTACGCATATCTGAGGCGCAACATCAATACGTAAGTATTAGGTGGTGTGTTCCTTTACTAGAAAATACATAGATACGTAATTCTAAAGACGCTAGTGTTTCTTAGGCTGCGCTAAAACGGCGCAGAAACGGCCGACAGAAGACTATCGTCGTTCGATGACATTGCATCGTAGCACGCAGATACGCAGTCATTTTTTTTTTTGTTTAGCTTTTCTCGTTCCTTGTGACCTTTCCCCGGTGCAGGGTAGTAAGCTAGTCATTTAATCTTCCGGGTAACCTCCTCACCTTCTATCTATCTATCTATCTATCTATCTATCTATCTATCTATCTATCTATCTATCTATCTATCTATCTATCTATCTGTCTATCTATCTATCTATCTATCTATCTATCTATCTATCTATCTATCTATCTATCTATCTATCTATCTATCTATCTATCTATCTATCTATCTATCTTTAGTGATGTTCATGGCCTGCCACTATGCCCCCTCGCATACCTCATTCTGCTTTAAAGAAACTCGCATGTTTCCTTATGCATTCGCCTAAGACGACTCGTATAGGCGAAAGCCATCCTCTGTGGCTTTTTAACCACGCATGCTGTGTGACGCGAACGCCGGCTTTCGCCTCCAAAATGGTGAGCTTAAGTCGTACTACTGACGTCTTTAGCCACTGACATCTCTGTTCGCTTCCATGCAACAAATCCAAGCCCCTTGCAATCTTCTATACACGCCTGACGATGCCCCAAGGTGTTGTTTGTTTACAACACAAAGGCGAAGGTACAGGGCTGGGCAAAAGTTCCCAGGTGGCGCTTCCACTAAAATACATGATATGGTGCCTTGGGAAGTTTGGACCACCCCTGTGCGTATGCAATTATGACCATAAAGGGGCCGTTTTGTAAGAAAATAACAAGGCAGAGCGAGCACGAGGGACAACAATGACAAAAAAGTATCTCTCTCTCCCTCTCTCTCTCTCTCTCTCTCTCTCTCTCTCTCTCTCTCTCTCTCTCTCTCTCTATATATATATATATATATATATATATATATATATATATATATATATTATATATATATATATATATATATATATATATATATATATGTATATATATATATATATATATATATATATATATATATATATATATATATATATATATATATATATATATATATATATATATATATAGAGAGAGAGAGAGAGAGAGAGAGAGGGACGGAGCAGAAAACATAAGCTGCGAAAACCGGCGGTATGATTGAGGAAAACCATACGGGGCGAGCCTCAATTTGCAAGCTTGCAAGCGGCTTATTGCTTCCTTATGTGTAGCATCGCTCTGGCTGCGTTGGAGACATGTTTGATGTACGCACTTTGGCCCACGTCGTTGCGATGCCCTCGGGGCAAAATGAAGTAGCGGTCATTTTCTTTTTTTCTTTTTCTTTTTTTTTTCTCGCACGCTGAATGGTTGCGCGAACGGGAAACATCGCGGTTTTGTTTTGTTACTGTCGTCGCACTCGGCATCCGGCTGACGATTGGAAGCCGCGGTGATGGTGGTCGGAGGCGGGAGACGCGGAGCCAAAAAAGAAAAGAAAAATTCAGCCGTTGGCACGCTTTGCGCAAACAGTGGTAGATTATACAGGGCGCGCACACGGTATCGTATAATGACTCGCGGACGCCCATTCAGAGAGGGAAATAGTCTCGCTTTCATAATCCTAACTCTCACTTTTTCATTAGGCAGCTCGTGGAAAATTAGGAAAAAACTATCCCGCCGCGGAGAAACCGAAAGCGGCGAGTGAGTTAGCAGTACCTTCACCCGAATCAGAAAGGTTTCTCGAGAAAAGGAAATATAGTTATTGACAAATCGTATATAGACTAGAAATTTGCGCTCAAAAGAATCAATTATTCTAGGATTACAAGTCCTTTGATGTTACTGCCAGAATATAGGTGGTACCTTTTAATTTAAAAGTGCGAAAAAACTTAAAAATTTTTTTTCGCGAGGCCCCGCATCGGGTCACCATGTGTGAAAACAACCGGGGAAGAAAAACTCGATATTTTAGAATCGACGACCAGGTTTCAGTTATTCTGGAGACCAATATCGATATCAAAACGTGACGTCATATCCCCTTCAGAAATTACCCGTATATGAGATATGGCAAAAGGCTTCTTTCAAAAGTTAAAGCAGACATTCCAGTTCAACTGCACCGCCCCCCCCCCCTCCCTTCCTGCGCCCTCTCCAACCTTCAGCATCCCTACACATACAGAAGTCTAAATTTCGTGACTGCCACCCGTTAGCCGAGGTGAGTTTGAGACCGCTGGTTTATTGGAAGGAGTTTTAAGAAATAATATTTGTTGGTAGCCTATACAAAGAAAGAAAATTCGCCTTTCGCGCAGCTTTTGAAACGACAAATTGGAGTCGTTGGTTCCAGCTGAGTGGCTAACTTATATAGCAGTCGATTACGCTGACTACACTCTTGCTTTGCTATATAAGACTGTAGATACAGCTTGGGAAATGCTGACAAAACTCCGCCCATCACGCCATGCAGCGCGACGTCCCTCCTGACGTTCAGAATCTGAACACACGCCAAGTAACTACACTCCGTTTCACTGAAGATATGTGCCCAGTTTAGATTCTCTATCGTCTTCAAGTTTTTGCAAGAAATGCATTGCTCGCAAGAGAAAGGACACGACGCAGCGACTTTCCTGCATGGCTCGTTGTCTTCAGTTTTTCTTTAGGTAAGGTATTTATTCCTTACACTTTTGGTAGACGTGCTTTTAAGGCATACTGCGTGTGGTATGCGTTTATACAGTATGATTCTTTTAGAGAGAGAGAGAGGGAATATAGGAAAGGTAGAGAGGTTAACTAGACTATACGTCCAGTTTGCTACCCTACACATGGGGAGGGGAGAATAAGGGAGTAAAAGAGAGAGAGAGAAGGAGAAGAGAGACACATTTCACATGGCACACACAGTGCCGAGTTTCACAGGCGGTCACTCAATAAAGTTGCTTTCATGTACTCGTGGCTCGTGTGCCTTTCCGGGCTGATGTGCTGTGCGACCAGGCTCCCAAGGTCTTTCCTTCATTAAAGGGCCGATCATCGAGTCTACTCAAGGCAACTGACACAGTTCATTGGGCTGTAGTTTGCTTCTAAATTATCCGATTTTATTGCGATTTGCGGCAAAAGATTGGGTAAGGATGAAAATTGAATGGCCCGCATATGTGCTGCAAGGTCTGTGCTGCGTATGAATTGATGCGGTTGTTTGTGGAATCTCTTATCATGTGCTCAATTTCTTTTTAATTTATCGCGTAACGACTGAACGAGAGTCGATCAGTATGAGCTAGCTGAGGAATGGTCCCACCGACGAAGCATTTCCACACTTTATTTCCGCTAAGCGATATCTTCGTCGTTACTCTCGAATAGTTGAGCACTTCTTCATTCCCTTAGCGCCCTAATGCAAGCCGCAAAGCACCTCGGCAGTTCGTTTAGGGTAGCAATAGCTGCGGCCGTATAATACCGGAAGGTTTCGCTATATACACAGACCTTCTCACAGTCACTAACTGCGGTTCTTGGTTATTTGCGACTATATCCCATCTCATTTAGCAGCGACTGGCCACAACGTATGCATACGTTACACGTCATGAGCGCCGTTTCTCTGGGTTTTGCGAATTACCGGCTGCCTATTCAGCCGTTGGCGATATCGTCCAATATATTCCTCCCTATAGTGCGCGGCATTCGACCTTCTTAGCGCTGCTCAGAGGTAGAGAGAGAGAGAGGATGGAGGTGCGAGGAAGAGGGGGCGGTCCACAGGTGGCCTCTGACTGATGGCCCATTAAGCGCATTCTATCGGCCAAAATTGAGACGCCCCACAATTAGGCTCGAAGCGGGTCAGGGAGAGTGAGCCATCGAGAATGCGTACCCCCCTCACCTTCGTTCCGCGGTTCGATTCCGTAGCGCTTCGTTAAAGCTCCCACGAATCGCACTTGATACATGGCTAGTATAGCCGTGTAATAGGGACGGCCAGGAAACGTTGCACATTCGGAGGCGACAGCTTGCGCGGCGTGTATACAGCGGCGAGCTCGGTCGGGGAGACGAGTGGGCGGCTCATTCCATGGCCAGCCCTGTGTGGCTCATGTAGATTTCTGCCGTGTTTTCGTTCTACATTTCGCCCCTTCAGCGGCTTTCAGAAGTTACGGATACGTAACAGCTAGCCCCAATCGCAGTGCCTGCTGAGTTGTTTGGGCGGAAACCCTGGAAAGAGTTCGCTTCTGGGTGATAACTGTGGAAGATATAGGAAGCAGTGCGTGTACGACTTTCTCGTCTAAGTCACTGTGAATGTGAGGGCAGCGCTTCAATCTGTGTTGTATCTTTGCCTTGTAGTTTACTTTATTTGTATAGTGCCCGAAAGAAGCTGAGCTTGTAGACATCGACATAAGCACGTTGAAACAGATATTTTTTTTTGCAACATCTTTGCAACACATCTGTTTACGTTTGTTACGTGCAAACGAAAAAGTGGGAAATACATCAACCTGTTGATCTTAGCAGGCAGATATTTTATTATTGCCGGTGATTCTGTATAGAAATTGCATAAGATCTGACAATGTCAAGAAAGAAGATATCAATTTGGAGCTGTCAATCTCAGCAAGGAAAGGGAGGACAAAAAAGATGCTCTTATGTCGTCTACTGTGCTTCACGCAGCTTTGGAGACGTCAAAGGTTACATAAGCGCAAGACTGGTATAAAATATCTTCTTGGATATAACGCCTCAAGCGCGCTATTAAGCGCAAAGCAACGGCATGCACAACAGTGCCTCCTTGCGTCCCTGCGCAATAATGAGATGTTAACATAATGTACCGTAACGGTTTCCTTTGTGCGAGTCTGTTGCCCTGTTAGGCACCCACGTGCTTAACAGGGCAACACTTCTGTTGCTCCGGCTAACAACGACGGTCACGCGTGAAACAATGAAATGCAACAATGAAATGTGGCAACGTGACATGACAAGTGACCTCGATAAAAGATCAGATTGCCATATCAGATATGGCTCATCGCCGACAAGCTCATGATGGAGAGAGCCTTAGTTATTGGGAAACGGCGCATACAAGTGCGCATGTGACAGACGCACCTTCGAAGGACTCATTGTGTATGTACGCCCGCATCTCTGGTCACTCGCCGGCGTCGGCTTTTTGGCGAACTGTGCCGCCACCGTCCCCAGAATATGTAACCCATTTAGGCTTCACTTAAATTATAATTGAAGGCGTTTTAGAAAGAAAGCTCTCTGTTTGGAAATTCGTGTGTCTGGTTGCTTTTTTTCCGTGCAGCGCTGCCAGCACAAGAAGGCACATAAAGAACAAGGCCCACAAACCGCACTAAGTTCAAGTTTTATTAACACTATAAATGCGTGGCACTTTTCCGCAAATAAAATCACTGTTTGAACATAAGCAGTGTGAGGGTTTGTCTCAATACTTGGCGTCTGTGTATTGTTTGCGCTGCACGAGACAAATACGTTAAGTAAACGTTAGCACCACATAGCAGTAAATTGCAGGTTAGTGCACCGATTCGAAATTTTAAATTTAATATCTCAAGGTTCTAAGCGCACTCAAAGAATTCTATGCAGAGACAAAAGTAATGCTACGTCCATATGGATATTATCGCATATTCATTTATGCTGCCATGCGTGAATTCTGGCTGATTTCAGTGGATGATCGTTGTTATTTGTTTATCGATGACAGGCGAAATGTAATAATAATATATGGGGTTTAACGTCCCAAAACCACGATATGATTATGAGAGACGCCGTAGTGGAGGGCTCCGGAAATTTCGACCACCTGGGGTTCTTTAACGTGCACCTAAATCTAAGTACACGGGCCTCAAACATTTTCGCCTCCATCGAAAATGCAGCCGCCGCGGCCGGGATTCGATCCCGCGACCTTCGGGTCAGCAGTCGAGCGCCATAACCACTAGACCACCGTGGCGGGGCGACAGGCGAAATGTGCTTCCTGCCAATTAAGTATCCGCAATTTCACTAACGTTCTCATTATTTTGATAGGAAATTACTCGCGCGAACAGAACAAAGCTGCAAAACTTGAAATGTATGGTTGGGCACCGGAGACTTTCCTGGAATGCACGCGGTGCCGCAGGCGAGAAAAACGAACCGACTTGTGATTACGTTTGATTACCGCAGTCGACGCCGTGGTCCAAACTTTTTGTTTGCGTCTCCAAAGAAGATGGATCTTTTAATTAGGTCCTCGCTCCTGGTTACAGTTTATAATGAAATTTTCGACATTGCTACATTTGTTATGGCAAATATGAATGACATTCTACCTGCAATGACATTGCTACATTTATTATGGCAATATGAATGACATTCTACCTGCAATTGAGCGCGTCTTCAAGTGCTTCAAATCTGTGATACATGGTTAGCGCCATTATTAGTCAAGAGGAGAAGAGGAGGAGAAGAATCATAAAAGAAAGGCAAGGAGGTTAACAAGAGCTGAGCCCGGTATGCTACCCTGCACTGGGGAAGGGGGGAAGAGTGAAAAAGTTAGAGAGGAGCAGTGAAAATTCACTGTTGCCGCCGACGTCAGAACAGTTCCGCGCTTGGCATCACAGCAGCGCATAGAGCGTTTTTGAAGCGTCGTCAGCCATGAATCTTCCGGCAAAAAGACCATAAATACTCGGACTATTCGACTATAAATTTACTCCTACATTACGGTCGGGCGCGTGAGCACTATTCTCACCTTGACTTCATCCTCCTTTTCAGGCACAGTACTAATAAATAGTTTAGTTATGCACAAAATGTTCAAGCATTAAAGAGTCGTATTGTAATTTTAAACGTTGGCTTTAGCCTTTTAATGTCGGGGGTGCCCTCACAAATTTTTTTAGACCAGACGGAGGCCCGTGCTCCTTATTGGTCTAGCTTGGTCACGTGCAAAGCGCGACGCGGAGATACACGTTCCGAGACTATGAGAAGCAGGGGGTTAGGCGGCTGTTATTAGATAACCATCAGTTTGGTCCCACCGCAGAGGACGGAAGGTGGTGTTTAGCTTCAGCGAGGTTTTCTTTTGAGATAGATCGGCCCTTCACGCGCGAGCGTTACTCTTGAGAATGCACATTAATCACGCTGCACGTTAACTGCTCTCATTGACATTTTTATTGCTTGACGGGAGAGCGCGGGGCTTTTGATTTCGTTCTCGGCAAAGCCGTGTAACGATCCTTCCAGGCAGTCATTATATCCGGAGGCGTCTACGCGGCAGGTATAGAGGTCTCTCCGGGCTTACAGTACGACGCACTTCGCGAAGCCAGTGCACCGTGACGTACCATCGATGACCTGGTTCGATCGACACGCCCTCTCATTCACGCAGTTCCGGAGGCGCGAAAGGCTGAGTACGCGGCTTCTTTGTGATCGCCTTTCGCACCGTTCGGCTCCTCAATCAAGGTCGGCGCAGCTCTGCTTCTGGAAAGCAGCGAATATACATGTGTCCTACGTCACAGGCATCACTTCCCAGAAAGAAATATCGTGATATACAAAGAAAGTGCCGCCAGCGGGGGCGTGTGGCATTTTTTTATAGGGACCCGCTTGTGTGGTCTACAATTAGCTCGACGTCCGAGCTTTGCAGGTGTTGAAATTTATCTATACCACCGGGTTATTCCGTTGACAGCGCCCTCGAGGCGCGTATGCATTATATAGAAGAGGTGGAGGTCGTCGCAATAATGAAGAAGAATGGGTACGGTGCGAAAGCATGGCATTCACTCAATAAGTCAGTGATCGATATCAGTTTTTCCTCGTTCCGAGAAATCAGGTTGGGCGTATAATGCAATTACTGCAATCTGGGTCTCCTATCTTCTATCTAATATGCCGGTATTTCGACTCGCTCGCGACGTTTCGCTCACCTGCTGCAGAAACTGCAAAGAGAGCCACAACAAAAAACAAAGACAAAACAGAATTCCCGGAATGCGGCGCGACAGACCAAGGGGAATATATCAGAGACATATCGTGACTTATTTGACGAGCGTACAAAGTTGCAAGAAATTAGACGACAGCTGGAAGTTCTGAGGAATGCATTGCGATATTTTACTTATGAATGCGACGGCTCATGCACTCCGTGGACAAGCAATACGAACTTGTGGTAAGCTAAATGGATTAACGACAGGAACGAAGAACTTTGTCGGTTGGGATCAATGGAGCTTTCGCGGTACGGTGGGAACTATAAGCATGCGAGATTATTTCTCCTACTCACCCACTTCAAGGTCTAGTGATATATTAGGCACTGACGCTTCCGAAACGCTGAAAGCTAGAACTTCGGGCCTGTCACCCCTTGGTATAGAACGCATACGCCGGTGTCACTTAAGCGTGGCCGAACTAGGCAATGTCTTTGTTCGTTTATCGGTCGTCACCTTCGCTAATAATATTGGGAGCAGGAAACATGACTTACTTTCATTTTCATCGCTTCTATATATCAACGCCCCGCGTACATCTTCCTCATCCGTGTGTTTCATCATCAGCCGCACAGCTCCATCTTAGTCGCAGCAGCTCGAGCTTAGCTAGACTAAAGTGGTTCCTTATAATATGTCCAAGAACAAGTTTGACAGTAGTATACTCTTATGGAAACAAACTTGCAATGCAGGGTCTTTTCTATAAGCGTAATGGGGAGCCGATTTTCCGAAGTCAGTCTGGCTGACAGCCTCTTTTAAACGTATCTCAGTGATTACGATGGTATGACGCCTTCTTTTGTGACGTATTCTAGCGTAAGCACTTCTTTCTGAAATGAGCACCTGGGTTCCAGTCCTCAGAAAAGTTCCTACATAAAAATCGTTAGTAACAGAAAATATTATCCAAGTCAGATGCTGAACGTAATGCTATAGCGAAAACGGCCATTGAATAACAAAGCGCAGTTAATAATGAAGATCTTCGTTAATTGATGATGATATATGGGGTTTTATGGCGCAAGGGTCACTGATGGCCAAAGAGCGCCAGGACATGATAACAGATGTGAACAATGGTGATGTTAAGTGGCTGTATACGGGCCTAAAATTCCTCGTGCTAAAGGCGGGTAAAACATACATGCAATAAAATTATGAGAGTGACGTGGCATGGGCGCAGTGAGAATCAACTAGGGAGAGACGGCATCAGCACGAATGCCTCGTCGACATCTCTTGGGTCCAAGGGCCGCAAGGCAGGTGCTATCTTTTATGGAACCACCGCAGCAGCAACATCTACTCAGAGTTCGTGCTACGGGTTGCCTGGAAATATGAAGTGAAAACTATTTATATCCTTTAAAAACGCGAACAATGATTCTCATTTAAAAAGTGGTTCCCAACCGATGAACATGGAAGGATGCAGTGGGAATTGCTGTCGGAAGGGTAACGAAAAGTGCTTTTCGTTTCGCGAATTAGGCTTCGATTTTGCATCAACCATTACAACCATGCCATGTTGCTCGAGGATTGATGATGTAAACTTTATGCGGAGCCCGCGTGCCAATCACTCGCCAGGAACTAGAACTTTGGAGGAGGGCTAAATTCTCGGCAGTCTTCTTCAGCGGTAATCTTATTATTTATTTAGCTCCTATCTGAGTCTATATAGTTCTGATGAAAGGTTGAAAGTCGGACAGGGTTGTTCGATTTCCTTTTTTTTGACAACGCACGTTCGACCGCTGATCGTTGCCATACTAGGAGGCGAGGGGGCATATTTAACGAGGTGGCATAGTTGGTATGGTATGTCAGGCACCAAATTCACGAAACGTTTAGTGCGAAACTGCTCTTTGCCGCATTCGACCAGATTCGTTAATGATATGTTTAGCGTCACGATTTGCTGAATGCATTGTCTAATGAACTGTCCTAGCGTTAAAAATTATAGAGCCTCATATCATTTTTCACACTTCCTTTCAGCCCTATGTGCGCTGAACACACGTGAGGAGCACTTTGCGGCCTTACGTATCTGTCAGACAAGGTGGCGACACGTGTGAACGCGCTTTTTACACAGAAAATTTTCGGCCTCACTGAAGGATTTGGCTAGACAACTTGAAATGCAGTTCCGGGAATCGTTCGCCCACTTTGACAACGCCGCGCGACCCACCACCGTGTAACGTCATTCGTGCTTTTTTTTTTTTTTTTTTTGGTTGTGCCTATAAAAAATCAGCGTTACAGATGAAAATGTTTCAGCAGAACATCGTTATGAACAAATGAAAAACAAAATATCCACCCATTTGGTCTCAATAAAAAAAAAGTTAAGCACTATAAAAGCTAAAATAGTTCGACTCTTCCTTAGTCAAACGTTTCCACATGATGAGTACAGAATCTAAAGCGTCTTAATCTGCCTTTCTTTCCACTTGACCGAAACTTTCATTACAGGAAATTTTAGCAATAGACATTGAGCTTGCAACGACACTGATTTTCTAATTAATGGGTTGCAAATTTTCTCAGTTCATTATAAAGGCCTTTAATTTCGTTCATAGTTCCAGATTAAACAATGCTGCGCACTAATGGCACACACAAGGTACTTTGGTTAACCGCCTTTATGAAAGATATTCCAGAACTTGAACTAGTCGTAAGTGATTGAGGTGCCTATAACCAATGAGCAAAAACTTATTACGCATGTGTACGCCCCTGCTTGCGGTGCTGAATATAGTTGTCACAATACTTTGCAGTTCGGCGAGGAAAACGTGCCTTCGGCATACTCAAGACAGCGAAAAGTTCCGACTTAGTTTATTAAATGTTTTGGCAAAAACTTTCCAAACCAAGCCTGCAAGTTGTTGCTTCTTTGTCAGAAAAACACCAGAAAATGGTAGTTTTTCCGCAACCCAAAACGGGTACTGATTTGCTTGCTTTACTTGGCCTTTCTTCTGCGAACCCGCACGCGATGATTTCATTCTTTCAATGGAAATGTCCGCGACCTCCAACTCGCTCAAGCTTCCCCGCCACTGCTTCTCGCGCCGCTCACAAGCCACACGTCAGTCAGCCAGTTTTCGAACGATTGCTTCAAGGCCTTTCGCGCGCCCGCGTGGCGAATTTGTGGCTGCGTGAATGACAGGCGGCCGTCCGCTGCCTGCCAGAGTTCAGTCGGTCAATAGCGAGAAAACTTACGGACGTTCCCGCGAAAACGAGCAAATTCAAAGAAACGGCATTTATAGAAACCGGAGTTTCAACACAGTGAACCAAGTACGCACTTTCTCATGAATTTGAAATTATGTTTCGGTGCGGGTGGAAGAAAAGAGTAAAAACAAGCAAGAACTCGCACGCGATGTTCACTCATTCAGGGAGTTATGTTCAAAGGGAATCAAAATTTGTCTGCACTGTGTGAGAAACTCGGTGATGTAAACGACCTACGCGAACATTTTTTAGACCGCAAATACGGTTTCGTTAGAAAACTTGCCCTGTTACGGCACAGCTAAACGAATATTAGTTATGCTCTTCTATCTCTACAAGCAAGCAAAGCAATCTATCAAGATGGAAACTTGGCATTCTTGAACGCACAACGAACCTACTGCACACGAGCATCCTTGACAATATATCCTGATCAGAAGCGTAGCCAGATATTTTTTTCGGGGGGGGGGGGGGGGTTAACCATACTTTTTTTAAATTCGTGCATGCTTTTGTATGTGTGCGTGTATATATACACATGCAAAATCGAAAACTTCCGGGGGGGGGGGGGGGTCGACCCCCCCCCAAACCCCCCCTGGCTACGCCCCTGATCCCCATAGATTAAAAGGGTGCCATGACCGCCAATTCAACCTTCATACTCTGGCTGAGTAGCGGTTGATGGTCAGATAGTGGGTTTAGATTAGGAAAGACTCTAAAGCAACTTAAATGGAAGCACGGCACATCGTGGCGGTGGTTAAAGGAAAAGAGAGGCCACATTCTCGAGGTATGGGTACCCACACCACCCATCGCCTATAGTCGGGGTCCCTCACTCGCCATTAGGAAAACCGGTGGGCGCCGGACGACACTGGGAATCGAACCCTGTACCTAGCGCGTTGGAGGCGTACTCTCTAGCAATATGATCACCGCTGCGGTTGCCAAAGACAGCCACCGCTACGGGCGTAGCAGTTTCCCTTTCCTCCAATAAGCGTACTCGCTCGCTAAAGTAGAAACGAATAAAATAAAGGCACATCGTAAGCACAGCTGAAAGCAATCTAAACAGATACCGCGTAGGATCGATATATCTGGTGTATCGGGAAGCCTACGATGCGGATTTCGATGTGGCACACACACATAGGCGGGAAGTTCAACGACGCCGTTTTATCCGCTTCACGGCTCTCGGTGGCTCGCGTCATTTAATGTTCTATTCCGAGTGACGCCCTTCCCGGCCCGACTGACCCCGAGCCACGGCGTGGATGCGTTTTGTTGCCCCACTCATGGAGCCCCGTTCCAACGGAGCCACCATAGCGTGTCGAAATGCGCGTTGCATCTGGCCTGGTGGGGGCGAGCGCTGGCGCAGCCAAATCCGATCAGCCCGCTGTCAAGCCTATCAGCGGGCCCATAAATAAAGTGCAGCCAGCAGAGCAGATGTTCACTGCCGCGCGGTTCGCGTGGTGTCGGCCCACAAAATCGGCGTCGTCTCCTCCCCCCCCTCTATACAAATGTTGCTCAGATTACCCGCAGAGCAATAAGAAGCAGGGATGACGTCATTGCACTCGCGACTTATAAGCATTGATAAGAGTAAAACTGGGCTGCGCGCTTGGGACGTAATTACAGTCTTTATGCAAATATCCAGCTCAAGGGGTCGAGCTGTTCTAAATGTAGAGCCCGTCTCTGCGTGACGACACGGCTGCGCTTGTATGAAGACGAAGCGCAAAATAAAAAAGAAAAAGAAAAAAAAAAGAAGAGACAAGTGCGTTAGCGCAAATATGCATCGGCGGTTAGAAAAAAGAAGACTCGAGCACCCCAAATTTAATTTCAACTCTCTGCTGTACGACATTAATCGAAGTATTCGCATTATAGGTAAGTTAGGCCTGCTGGCGCGGTTACTAGTTCAGAGAAACGAACGAAAGGTGCGTTGCTGCCTTGCATACGTTCTGCACGCAACTAAACTGTTTTTGACCAACTATTTTATGCGCGCGCTGTCTACGTTAACATTGTAGCTTCCATTCAAAGGCATTACTAAACATACATTCTGTTCATGTATTTTACACGGGCTAGTACATAGCGTCGTAAAGTTGCTGTTTGCTTTGCGGTTCGTATAACTGTTCCGAAACATTCACGGTTTAAAAAAGTTAAAAAAAAAACTTTTCACACTCTGTTCAACACCCTGTATAAACCAGATACTGCAGCGCCACTCAGGAGCACCCGGCATCCACTACTGATAGTTATTGCGCCTCTGCATTATATAATCAAATGCAGGTACACGATGAAGGCTGTTGTGTCATGCTAACTCATCTCGAGCGAGTTTTTTCTTTTTATCAGCTTAAGGTGCACGTGCTCTCTCAATGGTTGACGCTCTCGAAATATGCATAAATGTGTCCGCCACATGGCTTGACAAGGGGCGTGATAAGAGGACCTTAGGAGGCCCCTCCCGCCAAATAGTACCTTCCTCATATAGGTACTTTCCTCAAAATAGGGGCTTTCCTCAAATAGCAAAGTCTTCAGCACTGGTCTTCAGCAAGTGCTCCCCTACCGACCGCCCCGGAAAACATTCCTCGCTACGGGTCTGCCCATGATATGCTCCTAACTACTCAAAATGCACAAAGAAGTCTGTCCAACTCGCAACACTAGATTGAAAGCAATAAAAAAAAATCGACATAGGCCACTAATTGCCTACTGCTTCTCATGACATCGACTCCCAAAATGAGCGGGATCTGCTGATTCTCTTTTTTTTTCTATTTATTGAAGGGGGCCGAGACGATGCGAGGACAATGGGAAGGCACAGCGCCACTGAGACGATGGACAAAAACACGCAGCACACACAAGGGTGCGTTACGTGTTCTTGTCCATCGTCTCAGTTGCGCTGTACCTTGCCATTGCTATGGACTAACCCGCCCAGATCAAAGTATTACTGCGAGGACAAAGCTCAGTGGCAATGAAACGGCGCTACAGTAATTGCGATACTTAAAGAAAGGCACGTACCGCGAAGCTATGAGGCCGTGCTATTTTTTCCCTCGAAGAGAGGGTTCTTACTCGACAACTTAAACGTTTTTATGCAGATTGTGGTTGCTGGCGCATTTGTTCCAGAAAGCACGATGCATTTTTTGTTTGTATTTTTATTGCCACGAAGGAGTGACGGCGTGCTTGCTTACTTTTAGCGTTCGTTAAACCAGAACTTCGATCTCTTGTTTGGGGCGGGCATCTTTAGCTGAGGGCTGCAGGTCAGGTGCTAAGTGCTACCACGATAGCGTCCGGCCGCTCCTTATCACCGATGTGCGCTCGCCGTCAGCTTTGACGTAACCAAACCCGCAGCCCTTTCGCCGACCATTCCGAGAGGCGATATATGGGGGTCAAGGTATATGTGCTCGCTCTGAACACGGGTGCGAGAGTAAACGAACCTGGCCTATTAACACTAAATAAAAGATTACACCATCTCCCGCTAAAGGGAACCGTGTGTGGATGCTAAGCAGCGCATGGGTCGACTTAAAGTTCCGTTCATCAATGGCACCTTGCCCGGTGTTAACGCGTCCTTGCAAGTGGAGCACACCATGAATTCACTGTAGTTGCTGTTGCTGTTACTCGTCCCGAACTCTTGTTGGAGCACGCCACGCGGGTTCATGGCGCGTCTGCAGAATCTCGTTTCCTGACGCCATCACGTGATTGCTGAGAGAGTGTAAGGGGTAGAGGCCACAGCGTCTCCACCACCGGACACAGCCCCCGAGCAAAAGCTGCTTCCAGGGGCGTAGCCAGAAATTTTTTTCGGGGGGCGGGGGGTTCAACCATACTTTATGTATGTTCGTGCGTGCGTTTGTATGTGTGCCTGCCTATATATGCAAGCAAAACTGAAAAAATTCGGGGGGGGGGGTTTGAACCCCCCCAACCCCCCCCCCCCCCCCCCCCCCCTTGGCTACGCCCCTGGCTGCTTCGTATCTAAAATTTGAGCTAGCCAACCCAAGTAAACGGAGCCCTTATTTTTAAAAAAATGCACGCTCCATAAATATTATTATCACTATCAGATGAATTTCTACCCTCCCGGGAAGCTGAACATGTTTCAAGCGAAAGATATCAGTCGCAAAGGGTATTTAGTGGCTACAAGCTTCGAGAATTTTCTCCATGGTGAGTACCTTTCTATATTTCATATGAGGAACCGGCGGCACTCAAGTCCCGGGTCTCTTTTTATAGCCCAGCATTCTAACCCTGGGCAAGCGTTCAAGTTAAACGATTTCGAGATGGAACACAGAACAGATGGCGGCCACGTGGACTTTTTTTTCGGTGACGGTGCTTCACAGGGCACATGTAAAATCACTGGCGCTCGGTGTCTTCTCAGTTGTCCTCGGTGTCTGTTTAATATAGAAGCCTTTTAGTCATGTTATTTTACGTCGCAACCAACCACGGAGCTCAAAATAGCTGCTGCCACGGTAGCGCCCCGACTTTGTTTTGCGTATTGCGTGAGGACAACTTTTTTCGTATGCTGAAAGAAGAACTCAGTTTGTTTTTTGTTTGATCGTTGTGCCCGCCCTGCAAATTTAAATATTCAGCGTGCGCTGGCCTCGACCACCCAGCTGTTCTGTAGTTACCTGGTGGTGTATTGCCAAAATACCTTAACGACGGTGTGCCATGCCAATATGATCTAAGGCAGATTCTTAACGACGGCGGCCGTTCACTGGCGAAGAGCACTTATATAAAAATGGAAAGAAGGCTTTGCCAGTTTGGTCCATATTTCTGCACACGCTTCTGTATAAACGTTGTGTGTCTCCTGTGTATGGACCAATGATTTCATGCTTTATCCTTCCCATGAACGCACTACATCGCGCATACACCGAGTCATTCATTAAAGAAATGCCAGTAATAAATCAACGGGTGACTCAGCGAAAAATGATGACACAGGTCACCAAGACACGTGAAGAATACATGTACTCATGCTGTCTCTAAGGTTGAACGTCTTGTTGAGACGCTGTTCAACTGAAATATTACACAGACTACACAAGAAGGCCGTAAACCTGTAAGATGTCACGGTACAGCGAATTAGTGTGCAAAGATTATGTCGGTGACACGTCAGCAGCAAGCACTTGGACATACACTTTGTACTGGAATCCGCAATAGGTCAGGTTTTAAGGAACAGTGCGAGCTGACGAGGCCTCGAGGGAGAAGCTATTGGTCAACCCCTACTCAACACCATAACCAAGAGAACAGCGCAATTACAAGCTTTATGACAGAACGCGGAAACGTGAACCTAGTGGAACAAACACAGGAGTGTCACGACTTGCTGGCGCACTATCGCAATCTGTACTTATAGCGGACCTAAATCCAGGCAGCATTACATTGGATTCAAGGCGGTAATGGGAAGGAAGGAATACGAAAGGGAGAAGGTAGGGATGGTAACCAGACAGCAGTCCGGTTGGCTACCCTACGCCGGGGGAGAGAGAAGGGGAGTGGAAAGATGGGAGAGGCAGAGAGAGAGAGAGAGGGGAGCGAAAAAAAAGGAAATGACCAATAAATGCCGCTCGCACTGTTGAATTAGTTAATTTTATGCCAATGCCGTTAAACGCACAATTGGCTTTATACCTTCAGGTGATAAAAAGAAGTGGTTAGGACGAGCTTGGTGTAAGTTTATGGTGCCGTAATTACATGGGAAGGCGTTTGAGGCTGCTTGTTATTCAATGGTGAAACACCAGTTCACACGAACGCTTGACGCTATGCCGACGAGACTTTTTAAAGCACTTCAGGGAGACTTTAAAAGCACTTCAGGCGGTTAACGAAAAGTGCTTTCAAATGACTTCACGTTGCGACGCTGCGAGGGCGTCATTGGAAACGCCTCGGCCGCGCTGATCGCCTAGACGCTCTACAGATTACAATCGCGAGGCCGAGTTTATTTATTACGCCGAGATTTCTCCGCCTGATCTCGATGAAGGAATAATCAATCGGCTGTGCATACGGCACCTGGAATAGCACGATATGCGGCGCGATAAGCGTGAGGATGACAACGACGCGCACGTCGCTTTAAGCGCTTACGACACGAGTGCAACGTGATTTTTGGTCGAGGATGGTAATGTACGAACTCTGCATCGGTAATGGTCCCTAACAGAGCCCTCGCGCGATTTGCTCGTCGGCTAATCGCCCGTGACTTACGCGCATCGCTTATTCGCATGACCAGTTGCCGATAAATCTGCACCTCCAGAGGGTGACCCTCAAGCGCCGGGGTCGACTCTCGTTCGTTCCTATTTTGCGAAACTTTTGAAAACGCGCCGTACGTGAAGTGTTTGGATACGGTCTACTTGACCACACTTGTCTCTTTGGACCAAGATGCACCTTCGGGCATTGTCGCGGAATTCTAGGTATTGAGATCGGGCATGAGGAAGTGATGGACCGTGGTATCTTTCGCACCTGTTTTGGGGGAGAAACCTTTCTCGATGAGCCCGTGTAAGGGTCGGCCACGTGTTTCTTAACGTTCTGAGCTCGGAATGCGCGGAACTTACGTAGTGTGTCAGCATTACGGAAATACGATACATAAGACAGTATCCATTACCGCGCGACGCGGACCCACGCACGTACCCACAACCACTGGAGGTTTCGTAACATGAGATCAAATGAAGAATACAGAAAAGAACTTTTATAGTTTCTGTAGCCGGTGAGAAATACCATGTTGCCGACTATGTTTCTTCGTATAAGCATCATATAGGTGACCTAAATATTTAGTTTCAATGTTCATTGTTTCCTTTCTTTCCTTTCTTTTTCGTGAGGAGGCCGTGAAGAAAGTCAAATTCTTCCTATATCCCTATCTCCAGAAACTTTTGGAAGCGGCTATACTTACTTTTGGTTCGCCTAACGTGCCTTGACTATGCATGTTCCAAACGGGCGGCGCAAAAACAAGGGACAAAGGAAAGGCTACACACCACAGAGCGCCTTCTCACAACTATATTAGAAAGAACATACACTATTTGAACCTTCACCAAGTACCACGTGCTCTTACATCATTGATGGCCGGCAGGATACATAGACATGTGTTGCTGTAAAGATTAGAAACGGTTACGAAACGATGATCATATGTACACTTTTTTTTCTTATGTGATGAAACGATTGAGGAAACAAATTTCATTGTCATGCAGTGCGATTGATGGCATGCTTACACATAGATTGCCTTTTTTATTAATGTGATGAGCCTCAACAATTTCTCTAGTAGCTTGATTGTTATGCCTGAAAATACATATGGTGTCATGAAAGTTGGGGGTGCATCCGCGTTGTGCACAGTGTCGAGCAACGTGCGAGTACGCATTGCCGTCCAATAAACGCCTGTGTTCGGACAGCCTTACATTGAGGCAACGGCCAGTTTGCCCAATGTAAACATGACTGCAGGAAAAGGGAAGCTGATATATATACAACTCCCGTTGTGCAAGACACAATCGGTGACATGTGCCTTACAGTGCAGCGTTTTTTTGTCACACCTGAACTTTTTTCTGCCAGTTTCCCTTCAACAATACCACAGATTCTATTCATTTTGTTGGGGGCGGAAAAAACAACATCCAATTCCTGCTTGCCCAGGCATCAATTCTTATGCCTTGACTCTTGGTCGATTGCTTCTTTTTGGCATACGCCACTCGTAGAACGTCATAACCGCAGGTAACCGTTGTTCCTCGACAAGGTACCCTTAGTTGGCGCTGTTGCTGTGAAGATGTTCATTACTTGCCTTCAGCGAGATTTATTCATTATGAAATAGTAGGACAAAGTATTGAGCTTCTCCTAACGCAGCAAACAGTCTATAGCTTAGTTTTGTGAATTTGGATAAACAACGCGTGCGACATGAATGACGGATGAAGCCTAACAGGGATTCTCCACTTTTGCCTGTGCACGGGTAGATCAATCTCCGCTGTGTGACAGTACATCATCTAAATGTACGTTTTTCGGGTGAAGTTCGCGAATATCTTTTTGAATGGGACTGTTCAGTGACAAGTCTGGAGAACACCTACATGGACACATTCATGTACGAAGCTGTTCTGCGGAGAGGATGCCGAACATCAGTATACTATAGCAGGTGAAAAGTTCTGCATAATTTCGGACGGTTCGAAGCAGACTTTCTCAAACACACCATACGTTCATTGCAGTAGACGTTCTATAACATCAAGAACACTGTATGCAGTCCGCACGGTGCGGCACCCTCGAAGGCACCCTCGTCCTCGAGGAGGGCGTAGCCACCGTACTCTTCCCTTGTGGCACCAAGGGGGTCCTTCCGTGACACGTGAAGGCCGCTGGGCGTTGGGGCCCACGCGGACATCTGGGCGCTTCAAAAGGTCTGTCGCCCCGAAGTAACTAACCGCTCACATAACGGGAACGGGTCGTCATCCGTGCTGACGCCGTTGTCTCTTCAATAATGATGTCGCAACCGGAAACCTCGTCGCCTCTTCGTACGGTTGCCTCGTCGATCACCTTGCTGTGCGGACCCCTTGGCGCCTCACACCCAGGCTCGGCAGGGCAACGCGCCTGCTTGAAGGTCTGTCGGCAGGCAAGCAGCCTCTGCTCCAAGCGCATCTTTCCAAAGTACAGAGATTCGCCGCTCCCTCTTCGGCGCAGGCGCCAATCGTAACAGCATGCATTACCACACAGCGCTTCAGAAACGCGAGAGGCAGAGTTCGTAGCTTGAGCCGTGAACGTGCGCACGCGTTGCGCTTCTCGCTGGCGTGTCTCTCGTTGAACCAAAGCACCCACTTGCACGGCATTCGCCCGTGAACGGCGTTGCCTTTCTGAAGCGCTTATTGGAGCCGTTTTATTGTTCGGTGCCACCGCAATCGAAGCAGTAGGCGTCGGAGGAACACCGTTGGTCTATCTGGAAGCTGCCCTAATCTGGCGAGGGGGCGTCACACCTTGACGCGAAAGGTAAAGCGCGTAACTACAGCGTCACGGAATTGAATCTCCGTGGACGCCGAATTTCATCGACCGTAGATCTTGCTACTATACTGAAGCGAAAGCTCCCGCTGCACTGAAACTACCGAAGCGCTCCCAGTCGGCGCTCGTTAGTGTCATGATGCATTATTAACTTCACTTTACCGCGGCCAGACGGCGATATCACCCCTCCAACCAAGTGCCCCGTGAGAGCAAAGTGTGAGAGATAAAAGGAGGGTTTGTGATTCATGTAAGGACTCATAAAAAAGAGTGAAAATACTCTTCTTTTTTTCTTCTTAGAGTGTAGTACCAGGCACAGAAACGACAAGAAAATCTCTACAGATGGTTAGACGCCTACTGTAGCGGAAAAACAGATGTTCTTCGCGATATATATACAACGAGTCACTAATGACTTCCAAGTGTCGCACATAACGGCAAGTTTCGGTGGTAGCGCTTGCAGACCTCTGTGCCGCTTTCAGCGCTGTCGTCGATTACGAAACACCTAAATGAATTGTGTTTTGTGGCTCTTATACGTAGCTCTCCACAGCCTTCGGTCACATTACGTCATACGACGTCAGGTTGTGAGGAAGTGTTTCGACATCTTGTTTCAGTTACTCCTGGCTCATTGCGGCATTGTTGGCAGCGACTTAGCTGACGATGCTGCTCGTTCTCCCGAAATGGGTCAAGGGTGCCCAAGAAGCTGCTCAATTCGTTTAGCGAGCATGCTCACAGCAAAAAAGAACGGTCGCTACAAAAAACGGAGAATTTTCTGGAGTTCTAGAAGCGGCTCCAACTGCCGCCTACGCAACTTGGGCTATTCGCTAATGCAGCTATATGTACCAGCTTGCCTCTTCCGCTACAAAGCAGCGTTATTGTACCACTTATATGTGGGAGTTTCGTTTACGAGCAGTAGTTCTTACCGCGTTTTGGAATGGCAGACAGTCTGGCATGCAGCTCCTTTAGATTTGGATGTCTTCCTCAGTGTGACCCTTAAAGGCGTTCTTCCCAGGCACTTTAAAGCACTTACACTGCCGCACCACTCTGATTTCATTACCATGGAATGAACCAAAACTACAAAATCTTCTTGAATTGCTGCCTTCATAACACAGTAGCACATAACATGCGTTTATTTGGCATATACCGAATGGCTGCTACGTTTCACAAAGTTCTGTGACGTCCATCTAAACGTTGCTTTCGAATAAAATATCAGCTTAGTGAAGCATATTAAGCTAACGGCCCACAGTTTGTACTTGTAACTTGACACGCCTATACAGGCGAATGTCCGTATGCCCAAAATTAATCGCTCTGTCCACCTGTCTAAAAGCGGGAGCGCACCTACGCATTAGCGTCGGGATCTTTTCATGTCTAAGTAGCTATACTTTTCTCGCTATACTGGATAACAACATGCCATTCGTCGTGAACTCTCGTTATCCCCTCCACAGAATGCTACAGCTGCTGCACACAAGGTGTTTGAGGCTTGCCGATCGGGTTACCATTGTCTCTTTTCAATTAAAGCTGTGGGCTGAGACTCGTTTGTCTCGTACCGCAAATCTACCTGTCTGAAAGTGATGTTTAGTCTCTAATTAGCAAGATCGCAGGAATGCTAAGTTTTCATTTTTTTAAATGCGAAGCATTTCTTAGCGAACTTCTGCGACTTTGAGCGTATCTATCTATCTATCTATCTATCTATCTATCTATCTATCTATCTATCTATCTATCTATCTATCTATCTATCTATCTATCTATCTATCTATCTATCTATCTATCTATCTATCTATCTATCTATCTATCTATCTATCTATCTATCTAGCCGCCTACGACTTTGTGCTCTCCTGGCCGTTTCGTTAATCGGATGTATACCAAAATTGGTGTGTCATAACATGGCCTTATTACGAACATAAATGACAGGTCATATCATGAAAAACATGACACGCATGTCATGAACAGCATGATTTACATTCCACGGCCTTTGGGCTCCCTGGCCGTTCCGTTAATCGGATGTATACCAAAATTGGTGTGTCATAACGTGGCCTTATCACGAACATAAATGACAGGTCATATCATGAAAATCATGACGCGCATGTCATGAACAGCATGATTTACATTCCACAGCCTTTGGGCTCTTGCGGTCGTTCCATTAATTTCATATATACCAAAATTGGTACGGCGTGACAAGAGTTCATGACGAACATAATGACAGGTCCTAACATGCAGATCATGACGCGCATGTCATGTGCAGCATGATTTACATGACATGGTCTCGGGGCGCTCGCGGCCGTTTAAATGAAGGGATACATACGAAAACTGGTATGACGAGACATTTCTGTATGACGAACATAACTGACACGTGGTAACATGAAAATCATGATATGCATGTCATATATGACATGATTTACATGCCACGCTCATGGAGCACTCGTGGCCGTTTCGCTAGATGGATATACACTAAAACTGGTATTGTGCGATGTGACTTTATGAAGAACATGAATAACAGGTGGTATCACGAAAACCATGACATCCATGACATGTATGTCATGATTTACATGCCACGCTCATGGTGCATTCGCGTCCGTTTCGCTTGCGTGATATACACCAAAATTGGTGTTACGCGACACGACTGTATGACGAACGTAAGTGAGACGTGGTAACATAAAAATCATGACATGCAAGTCATGTACGACCTGATTTACATGCCACGCTCACGATACGCTAGCGGCATTTTCAGTAGATTGATATACACCAAAATTGGTATTGCGCGATGTGACTGCATCACAAACGTAAATGAGAGGTGGTAACATGGAAATCATGACATGCTGGTTATGTATGTCATGATTTACATACCGCGCTCATTGTGCATTCCCGGCTGTTTCGCTAGCTTGGTATACACCAAAATTGGTATTGCGCGACGCCACTGTATGACGAACGTTAATGAAAGGTGGTAACATGATAATCATGACATGCATGAAATGTACGTCATGATTTACATGCCATGCTCATGGCGCACTCGTGGCCGTTTCGCTAGACTGATATGCACCAGAATTGGTATTGCGCGATGTGACTATGAAGAACATGAATAACAGCTGGTAACATGAAAACTATGACATGCATGCCATGTATGTCATGACTTACATGCCACGCTCATGGTGCATTCGCGGCCGTTTCGATAGCTTGATATACACCAAAATTGGTATTGCGCGATGTGACTGTATGGCGAACATAAATGAGAGATCTTAACATGCGAATCACGTTATGCATGTCATGTACGGTATGATATACATGCCGCTGTCATGGTGCGCTTCCGGCCGTTTTGTTAACTGGATATATACCAAAACTGGTATGGCATGACACGAGTGCGTGGTGAACATGAACGACAGGTCATGCATTGTATATACCAGAATATTCGTTTCATTGGCGTAGTGTATACTAGATTGTGCATGCATGCGTGCATGGCAAACATGCGATATGGCCATGGCATGAATGATTTCATTTGGCTCAAAGACAAACAAGGCGATGTATGCAGCTCTTTGCTGGCTCCTTCGCATTACATCGATTCCCACAGTGCGTGGGATCTGTCGAATTTTTTTTCACAGTTTTCTCTTTTCGTAATTGCGGTTTGCAACTTTTCAATCTCTTTGAGAATAGAGTCGCTTGTAATCGCCCTTGCCATTCAGAACCCACGGTAGCGCCATTCGCCTATGTTGTGTCGAGTTCCTTTAGCTTCGATACCAGCAGAACCATGGATAGAGGTAATCTGAGAACGGCGCAGTTCTCGTGTACGCCAGCAGTTGGCCATTTTTTCTCTCAGCTTCCACTACATATCAGGGCTCAATGACTCTCTTTATCAAATGGGGGTCCAGAATTCTTTAAGAAGTAGTAAGCGATTGTTTATTTTAGGAAATGTATACGAAAGCAATTAGGGAAAAGGAATATTTCTGCTAATGGCCCCACTGACATTCGCTATAGCTGGAGCAGGTGACACCTGTACGGCGGTCTCCATTGAATGAGGGAGGATTAAAGAACAGGAATAGATGAATATAGGATAGAAGACCAAGGAGAGGGCCCGCGAACCGCATGCACTTTAAGACAAAAATGTGTATTTGGGTCCCCGTCTTTCTGCAAAACAACAATAGTCGCCATCTATCACGTGCGTCTTCCTTGCGTTATCACTACGCTCCCGGTACTTCCGTGTAACGAATGGCGTGCGGCTATCAGCGTGACATAACGCACTTGATAGGAGAGTAGCAAGTAGCAAGGAGAGTAGCAAGTTTTCGAGCAGGGAAACGCAAGGAAGTCAGATGACGATTACTGTTGGGTGGCAGAAAGACTCCCCAAATACTCCCGCTTGCCTTCTAGCGTGGCTTACTTGTACGCATTTGCGTGCTTGTTGGGGGGCGAGGTATGTAAGTGCGCACGTACTGCTGTTCGCGAACTAAAACTCCCTTCATCCCTGACATTACATCTTGCTCGAAACGCAGTACAATGTCAGTGCTCTTTCTTCTACACGGAGGAGCCTTTTGGTACTGCTTTCAACAAAAGTCTCTGTGTATCCCTCACATTCGGTCTCGCTGCGTATGGTTGTCTCCGTACGCCATAGGCGGCGCTGTTGTACAAGCACCGACGTGAGCGGCCTACCACTCTTGATTAAAAAAAAACAAAAAAAAAACGCAAGGCTCAGTCGCTAAGAGACACATAACAAGCAAGAGTAACACTCTGCTCATCGTTAAACTGGATTGGGTTGAGCAATAGTTTAGGCAAGAGTGACGCTCTATTAATGGAAGGACAGCGAAACCGCCATCACGTTTACAGTGTTAAACAAAGGCTATTCTACACACAAAGAGCAAGGCAGTTGGGAGGGCCATCGACGGACCCAAACTTCAGCGGGGAAAGAATGCTGTGACACCGTATGCGTGGTTTGACTCGCTCGATTTTCACCAACGTCGCTCGGAGCGATTTCTCGGTGTTCGATCGCAATCGACTTTCCCTAGCAGCTTTAAATCAAGCAGGAAAAGCCAATAGCTTTTACCTGCGTTAGTTTGTTTCTTCAACCTTTGAATCAGCCTGCATCAAAGCTGAACGGCCGACGCGCATACTCTGAAGGTCAGAACCCTGTTGCCACCGTCGCGTGAAATTTTTGTGCTTTATACTTAGCGTATACTATGTCGCCGTAGTTTTGCATGCAAACTTCAAAGGGTACTTTATTTTTCCTTTTAAACTCGAAGCGAATTAGAAAGTCGCTGATGTTTATAAATTTTTAAAATGCATGCACCTATTTAGAGCGAGAGAGCCAATAATTCGCGTCGTGAATAAAGATTTTCCAGGCTTTCGATCGATATTGGAGAGTGCTTCAGCCACGGAGACAAGGTGCCGACACAGATGGCCACGCAGACGCCAAGCTGAACCCGCCGGTGATCTCGCAATGTAAGCTCTACCTACTGACTTAGCTAGGGGCGCGGGGGGGGGGGGTGTATTGGGGGAGTTTGAACCCCACTCGAAAATTTTGAATTTTGAGTGGTTATTTTGCACAGTTTCAATGTTCCGGGTTTCGATTTTGCGCGGTGAAGGCACCCAGCCCCTCCACCACGCATGAAGTCTTGGTTGAGACGACGTTTATTAGGCCGAGGATTCGGCAGCCAACAGGCAGCCAGAGGCAGAGCGCGCCCACATCAGATGACGGTGAGGACGGAAGACAAACGCATGACGATGATCCCGATAATGCGCAGACGAGGAAGAAGCACATAACATATTGTCTGTTAGTTCTCATTATTATTGTGTATAACAAAGAAAACGAGCCCTTAAAATTAACACTTCTTTCCTTCACAATAAACACGCACACATAGAAGCCCATGCACTAACATACATTAAGTATGGTTGAACTCCCCTGGCCCTGCCCATTGCTTCTATAAAACACAACCACTGTTCCAAGTTCTGTGTCAAAGATCACAGTGTGGACACCATCTGTTGAAGTTAACATTTCTACAATAAGAAGAGGTTGAAAGAAAAAGAAATCTTTTTCTCCAGCCTTAACACAGAGTATCGCCGTCTGCACATAGCTGACAGTCGGTAAATAATCGGAGTATTCCCGCGGTCGTCATAGAGACAGTGACGCCAATGCATGCTCAAGTGCTCAAACATGAGTAGTGTCCTTTTTTTTTTACTCGCAGCTTGTTGTTACTCGGAACACTCTGCAATCCATCAACTGCTCTTCGAGACCTAAAGAAATCGAGACAAAATAATAACTTGGTACAGAATAGACATGATGTGGATGCAAACATAATGTCAGCCAGTCAGAGGTAAATCCGAGATTTTATCTTTGGAGGCACTCGAACCCTCTGTGTGTGCATAGGTGACTTTGTATGTGAGCGTGTATTTATATACACAAGGAAGCGAATTTTAAAGGTAAAAACCTTACGTGCCTCACTAGATGATCGCATTGAAAAACGTGTTGTGCGGTACAGGCAGCTACGTGACCTTAGTGATAAAGATCAGATAGAAAACACGGTTCGAGCCGGAATCAAACCCAGGTATTCTGCGCAGCAGTCAAACATTCTAACCACAGAGCCACACCAGTGTATGAAACCGCTTTAGGAAAAGACCCTATAATGTCATGTTGGGCATGGAGTCACGTTAAAAAAAATCTAATATTGCCTGGAAGAATATAAAAATCGCACCAGGCACACCATGTGCATTGGATAACCAGTGGGTGGTTGAAAGATGCCAACCCACTAGAAAGGGCTGAGCTGCATTTGTCATCATCATCGCAAGCCAGCGTATATATATATTATATATATATATATATAATATCTATATATATATATCTATATATATATATATATATATATATATATATATATATATATATATATATATATATATATATATATTATATATATATATAATATATATATATTCTTTTATACTTCATCTCGTTCTGGGTAAGCTTGTGAACTGAAAAAACAATGTATTGCGCTGCAGATTTCTGGCTGTGATTTTTCACACTGTCGATGTGCGCGCATATTAAATCGGTCTGTTTTGAACACAAGAAGTCTTCAGATTTTGGACCTGCGTATAGGTACGCACGGCCGTCTTTTCCTGGAACCCGCTACGCACGGCTCTGACGCGTAGTTTCTGTTTGTCATTTGTAGCTCCACGGGATTCACGTCATGCGCTTGCGAGCTCATCGCACCACCTGTGACTCACGCATCGTGTGACTCACGAATCGAACACGTGGCGAGATAACGCCAAAAAAGAGCGTTATAGCATTGTCTACATCACTCGCTTATGCGCACGTATTTACCTCCGCACGATACCTGTCACCACGTGAGTACTACCGTTCCGGCCTACGTCGTTCATTACAGTACGATCGCGCCGGCGTATCGCGCATTTGTCGTTTCGAGTTACCGGACTCGCGAACAAAATCACGTTCTTGTCGCTTAAGCACTCGAAGAAGACACTCGCCTGCTTTTCTCTCTTGTACAGCGGACTCTTATGCTTTCTGAAATGGTGCCTAAACCACTCCGCAACCTGCCACAGTGGTCTAGTGGTTATGGTGCTCGACTGCTGACCAAAAAGGTGGCGGGATCGGATCCCGGCCGCGGCGTCCTCATTTCGATGGAAGCAAAGTGGCAGAGGTCCCTGTACTTAGATTTAGATGTTTACGTGCACGTTAAAGAACCCCAGGTGGTCGAAATTTTCGGAACCCTCCACCACGGCGTATCTCATAATCATATCGTGGTTTCGGGACGTAAAACCACAGTAATTATTGTTGTTAAACCACTCAGATTTCAAAGCCGAGAAAGCACTTTCTTTCTTGACTTCACCAACCTGCTTACAGGCGCTCTCTCTGCCCAGCCACTTACTTCTTCAAAAAAAAAAAAAAAAAAAGACGCCGACAGTTTCAACGCTAAGCCTCGAGCCTATAAGGACTTCGCGCTTTTCGGCTACACACTGTTATCTCCGATTGCGCGGTCTAAAACGCACAAAACGAAGTAAAATCAGTTCATCGCGCACGATTAGTCAAGCGAGACAAGGCTGAACGGGAGTGCGACTGCATGGCAAAGCGTGGTAGGAAAACATTGACTGCTGATATCCGACGTCTACGGACCAATCGAGAGCCTGTACGCTCATGACGTCACGTGAACAGACTGCTGGCGTCTCCTAAATCCCTAGATTTTTTTTCCTTTTACCTAAGTACCGACAACTGCCTCCTTTCCGGCCCTCTCTCACGCGCAGCCAGCGTCTGCCGCCATTTTCTTCCTTACTTGGAAGATTTACAAAGCCACGTACGTTTAAGTACATTAGCCACGCATCTTTCAGCGGACAATATATGCTAGCGGGCCGCACCTTTCTCCTCCCGCGAACCGCCCGTCATTAGTGAGCGGGAGACGCGTTTTACCAAGTGCTTGAAAAGCGTTAGGAATAACATGGCTACCGAAAACGAGCGTTAGCCAATGAGATTCGTCGGCGGCGCTTCAATGGTTGTCGGTACTTCAATGGTTGTCGGTAAGAAAGAAGAGGGAAAAATCTAGGGATTTTAGCGTCTTCAGTTGGGCAGGAAAGAGGGGTAAAGTCAGGACAGAATGACGCGCTCGTTATTTGTATTTTGAGAAGTTGTTTAGGGGACCTTTAAAAAGCGAGTGTCACTGCGAGAATCACCGACACTGCCGTGAAAGTGTCTGTCTTTGCGTGACTAGCAAAGGAATGGAATAACCGGATTTGGCGATCCGATGACTGATTACTGAGGCACCTCTGGTTTCCTTCTTCTCTTTCTTTCTTTTTTTATTTGACACGTGCACGCTCCTCTAAGCTTGTTGTGGGCATTGACGCGGCGATTGCTTGCCTGCGCTCTGGTCATGCGTCCCTCTAGATTTATTCAATGAAAATCCGTTTTCTCGTCCAATCCGTTTTCTCCTCCAGACGGGGCTCGGTCGAAGCTGCGCACCACTGGTTTTGATGAAACCATACGATGCGTGCAATATATTACGAGTATATCAAAATACGGGTCCCACAGTTGTGAAAACCTGATTTTAATTTCAAAAGTGCGTGAATTTTTCTCCACTCGTAAACAATTAGTATGTCTGTGCTTTGATGTACTTCCCGATAAGTTATCCACAATGCTGCATAGGTTTTTCGTTAATTCCTTTTATCGCTACTAAAAAAAATTATGTCCTTTTTTGACGTCTAAATATATACCTCTAAAGAACATTATTATGCAGTAAAAAAAAAGTGTGACCTTGGGACAACAAAATACTCAAATAAAAAGTGACGTCCTCAATGGCTAAGAAAAGCAGAGACAATTAACACGGAAATCGTGACGACACCACTACTCTATTGTTTACCGCAGAATAATTTTTCGAGCGCCTGTACGTCTAATTCATGATTGCGGTGTATGAGAAACGTCTGGTCAATATTGCCATCACTCTCGCTGAACGAGTTATCTGCAGTTCAGAGAACGAGAGAGAGAGAAATAGGTGGAGAGAGAGAAAGAAAGTTCAATAATGCGAGTAGCGGGGAGGTTAGTGAGGAGAGGCGTATATCTCTGGCCAGCTACTTGACACCCTACAATGAAAATGCCTGTGTTACAGTTTCAGGGGTTGCTGCTGGTTTCTTTGTAGCCATTTCCTTTTCGCAACTCTTAAATCGCCGCATATGAAACTCCTTTTAAGGCGCCAACGAGGCGCGACAAAACGCCCTCAAGGTCTCTCGCAGGCCGCTGTTTACGACCGCGCCTAATGCCGTCCCTCTAGACGCGTATTACAGTCGACGCCACAACGGTGACAGTATATGTGGTGACGTCCGCGCGGCTAAATTTGTAGCACAGTAGCCGCCTACCAGGGAGCGTTAAAAGAAAACATATAGGAAGCGAAATAATCTATAAATAAAACACGGCCGAGCCAGATGTCATTCCCAGTCGGACCAGTCGTTTAGGATCAACAATTTGGCGGACGCAAAATGTAGCGATAAGCTTTGAGAAATGCGCGAATATGTATAAAACACTCTCGGCTACCCTTTTATTTTTTCACTCAGAGAGCCAGCGTGATGGCTTAGCGGTTAGCTTGTTGCGCCGTCAAGCTCAAGAGCGCGGGTTGGGGTCGTAATCAAAAATATTTTTGTATTTCTTTTATATGCCCTGTATTTGGCATCATACTTACATCTACCTAAGCCTAACATCGCAACCTCTTATGTATACGTAGTAGATGTTTTTAATTTGATGTTATTTTTTGTTCACTTTTGTTTTGTTATGTTGTGTACCCCTCGCTCCCCTTTTAGGCTTTCTTCAATTGCTTGTGAAATAAATTAAATCAACCTAAACACTCGCGCGCTTTCATTAAGGTACGCGTTAATGAACCCCAGGTGGTCGAAATCGATCCGGAGTGCCTCACCACGACGTGCCTCATATTCCCTTGGTCGTTTTCCTACGCAAAACGTCGCAGTTTAATTTGAATTTAGTCACTGACAGGGGCAACTTTCCCAGGAAAGGTCACTGCAGTACGAAGATATTAGTTGTGCTAGTACTGGCGTAAGCACGTTAGAAGAGGAACGACAGTTTGATTGCGTATCTTTATTTCGATAATGTTTCACTTTTTGCGTATCGCTGTGTTGTAGGTTTCCAACGACACGTTCTTGATGGGCGGCTGCGTATGGTTCTAAGTACGAACTGAGCAAGAACTATGCATTATACAGATGACCACAATGACTGTTAACCAGCTATAGATTGGGCTTCCTACGTTTGAATATCTCCCGTTCGTTAAGGTTGCCCGGCATTTCATTGCTCACTCACTGTCTGTGTTCCTGCCGCATTCTCCCGTGTACTCTTTTTATCACAAGACTATTGCTTCTAGAGGTCCCTTACAAAAATGTATGTAGATGGTCTTTACTGTCTAAAACTATGTTTAGACACTCTGCAGACTGTCCAAATTCATTTCTGTAAGGGGCAAGTCCGGCAGTTAAAGAAACACAAAAGACTCTACGTGCAGGTCCCTTACCTTCATCTTTCTGGCGCCAAACGTGTTTGAAAGTTTAGCAAATATTTAACATCTCCGATAAACTTTAGAATTGCAACTATTCACTATGATTACGTATGTATGCGCATATTAAATGCGCCGACTTATCTAGACGAACGAGGATCTTTAATCCTTTTTAAAAATGCGCTATTAATAATGAGAATTTTACGCTGCATGAGCCAATATCTGATAAATTATTTTACTACACCGTAATTTCCATACTAACCCCCAGCTTTTTGTCTATTAATATTCTAATATGTTCGATGGCCCTTAGGCCTGATAAATGAACGATACACTGTTCCGAAAACCTGGACCTGTACCGAGGTTTGTAGTTCCTGCAGTACTGATCTGTTCTACGCTGGAAAACAGATTGCAAATGTAATATTACGACATAATGACATGGCAGCCATTGATTTGTCAGCTTGCAGAAGTTGGGGTAAGCTGAGTAGGCTTATGGTATGCTCATGCTCTTGTAACTATAGTCACAGATGGCACAGGCGTAGACGCCTAAAGCGATGTGTGCTAGCCTTTAATGCGTGAGCAAAGTATTGTCATCTCTGCTTCACACGCGCAGACAAGCACAGGTGGTATCGCAGATTAATAAATTATTATAAAAAAACGAGCGCAGCCTTTCAGAGAGAGGGCTTGATAAGCGTTCAGTCACGCATATTAGGTTTACGACCGAATGCCTGCCGTGATATAACAAATGAACTTAATTTGGCGTCTACAAGCAGCAGCGAGGGATAAGCTCAAGACCATTTTCGTCCGCTGCAAAGTCCCCTGCATCACTTCAGCTGGTATCTAAGGTGGACGTAGCGAAGACGAGATAAAAAGAGTTAGCAGACAACTTAATCACAGCATTAACATTGTGTCGACACAATGTAGCATGTTTTAGTCTTTTTGATTTACTGAGAACAGCGACGTATTTCTCAGGTTTATGTCTTGCTTTCAGTGTTATTCCTGATATCTTTTTTCTGGTTTTTTATTTTTTAATGATTCATTTTTTATTGTTATGCTCGCTTATTTCTGAACTCGCTTGTGGGATTCCTGTGGTTTTCTAGCTGCTTATATTGGTCCGAAATAGGCTACTGCACGTCATTCCATGTTACAAAATGGGAGTGCAGGCGGCCTAGTAAGACGTTATTCCTTAAAAAAACATAGAAAACAAGTTCGTGTATAAATAAACTGATTTCTGGGAGCACAGCACATGCTCTTTTTGCTAAGACATGGTCTCACACCCAAGCGACTTTGTTTTAACTCCTAGACACCATCGTTCAGTTTCGAAGCACCGGCACCGGACGATGAGGCGTTTAGTTGTCTTATTAAAGCCGCAAACGTTGCATGCCGCACTGCCCGCAATTCTAATTAGGAAAAACATGGTTGATAATTCGGTAATTGGAATCGGTGTAACACGAAAGTGAACCATGTCTTCACAAAAGTAGTTGACTGTTTTTCACATACATTGATGTATGAGAGCTTGCACAACGTCTACTGGTGTTTGGCAGCTATAGCCGCCTCGTGCATCGGTATGGTGGCGCCACCGCTCGGCTCAGGCGGTTGTGCCCTCTCACAAACCCCCATAGGATCCCATGCATTTTCAATGAAGTTTGCGATTCCATTGCGCAAAAACAAACTAGCGCCATCTCTCGACAATACGCCACACCGACGACGCAACATGTCCTCTTGCTTCCACCGACTGGCCATGCTCCAAGCTAACTCCTCTCTCCACTTTCTTTTATTTCTTTCGGTGGCCGTGAGAGCGCGCGCTCTGCACTGTTTCAGTTCCATCTCACCCGACAAGACCGGTTGGGCTCGTCGCTTTCGTCGCGTCTTCCTTGAACGTTGGAACGTTAATATTGTGTTAAGGCGGTGGCCACACGTCGGACGATGAGCCCTGATTTCGTTCAGTTGCCATCTCATCAACAGCAATGTTTCAGACGCCTCAGCTGTGTACTTTTGTCCGTTGGTTGCTGGACAAGATGGCCTCCTGCAAGACCGCGTTTTTCCAAGTCAGCTGTGTGTGTAGTTCTCGGCATCGTAGCAGTTTGATGACGCGAGGACGTCAACTGGTGCTACATCGTGGGAACCGCTGAAGTGACTGCAAGCTTGACGACATTGTGCCAAAATGTCCTAGCGTACTGTACGCGCACGATTGTGCTACACTTGAAATACCGCGCTTGGCCTCGCGCGTCAACCTGGTACGCCTGTGTGCAACAAGTGTGTTGTTATCGTTGTTGCGTCGGTTAATATTGAATTGCAATTGGAATACCGTTTTTGCAAAGGTGAGTGAAGCTGTAAGTAGTTGCCCTTTTATATGCTCGCTACTCCTCGAAGATTACTTCCAGAATCGCATTTTATGTTTTGTTGCACGTACCAAAGGAGAATCTAGCATACGAGATACATTACACCCGTTCGCATTTCCTGTATAAATCTGAGTAATGCACGCGTGCGCATTTCCTATATACGTCTGAGTAATGTCATGCTCAATTTAAAGCGCATGTGTTAGAGGATTGTGGCTTCAACGGTGAAAGTGATTACACATTCCGAAATATGTGATTGCAATGCAGTTAGAACTTTCTCATATGTTAACGCGGTCTGTGAACAAAAATAAAAACGCTGTGTGAATGTTTGTTGGTCATTTGCTAAAGTACTTTCACGCATTATTATGCAGCTGTGTGACGGCTGTTAAAACGTTGAGCAAGTTAGATTTTGGTTTTCTTGGCCTAGTTGAGTGCTACGAGTGTTGGGCGAAGATGAAAACGCGTGTCTTTTGTGCGTTTCTTAAGCAGGCATACAGCCGTAATAATCACTGTTGTTGTACTGTTTGGGGTGTTCAATAAAACAAGAATGCTGTTTTGTACTGCAACAGTCTTTATTTCATCTGTGTTAACAGATCACGCGAACAACTTGGACACATACACGCAGTTCATCGCGCGCACGCATAAAAAGTGGGCCTGTCATTTTAAAACAAGTAATATAGAACAATCGACGTAACAGACGGCATGGTTGTCTAGTGGAGCAGCGTCGGCAGTGCAAATATCAAACCAGAATGAAAAATGAATAGAAAAACGGCGAGTAACGGGCGCTTTGCCCACGGCTTCTTGAGCCGCGCGTATCCACCTTTCGCCACCGCTCGCCGTTGGTGGCGCCACCAGTACAACTGAAAGCAGCAGCGCACAAGGCGGATAGTGGCACATCTCCATCCCGACGACTAACGTCCATGACCACGATTAAACCTTTGTGGTAGCTGAAACAGTTACCATTCACGTGGGCACAGCATATGGTGAATCCCGCGCAAAGAGTGCATCAAGAAGCACATGTTAAACACTGGTACTCGATATGCACTGTATTATAGCGTTGTCATCTGACGAGTCAAAGGCAGAGGCGTGCGCGCCACATAAATAGGGGAACCTACGCCTGTGCTCATGCATAAACCACGCAGCGCTTCCGAAACGCGAGAGGCAGAGCTTGTAGCTTGAGCCGTGAACGCGCGAAGGCGTTCCGCTAAACGCCGGCGTCTCTCGCTGCTAGAAATCACTCACTGCGCAACATTCACCCGTCCACGTCATTGCCTTTCTGCACCGCTTATTCAAGCAGTTATATTATCCTGTACTTTCGCACTCCAAGCAGCACGCGGCGAAAAAACGCCGCTGCATGTGGAAGCTTCACTGCTCTGTCGACGAATCATCGCACTAACATGATGCGAAAGGCAAATCACGTATTGCACCGTCACCAAACCGAATCATCGCGTACGGCGCATTTCGCGATCGTTGAGTTTCCTACAATAGTGGATAGTGGCCTCCGTTACGCTCAAACTACGGAAGTGCTCCCTGTCGGCACTCGTTGGTGTCAAGATGCAGTATTCACTGCACCGCTTCTAGAAGGCGACGCCGCCCCGCCAACTTCACTGTGAGAGATGTAAGGCGCGCTTGTAAAGCCTCGTGCATCTGCGTCGCGAGTAAAGCGCCGGGTACCTGTAGTCGCGGACCGAAACGTCATTCAAGCCTACGAAACTTCTTCTGGTTTTCTTTGTCATCTGTTCGTGTACATTTCACCGATGTCACATCCGTGACGGAAATGATGTCAGTGAAGTCTAGGTGGACCCCGGCGTTAAACACCTTCGTGTTAAAATATTTGGTTCCAGCTTGGATTACCTAAAAGTTAATATTCGAAACTGGGTCCGAAAGAAAATGTAGCAGTACCGCGTTCAGAGAGGAAACAAATAAAAATATGCTCGCGATTCTTTTTACGATTGGCCCCAAAAGTATTATTGCCGGAGTGACGCGACATATTTTTGCAGACTTATTCGAACCGAAATCTCACCAAATTAGTCGTGTGGGCAACCTAAGAATCAACGCTCTCAGAGCATTTCCATTTGCGCTGCGTAATGGCTAATAGTTGCCAATGTTTGCGTACTGTGTTCACAAATAAATATCGCACCACTTAGCTCGATTTTTCCGCAAGACCGTCTCGTGATGGTACACCAAACAATAATTTCATATGTACAAAGCAAATGAGGATATATGCGTTTCATAACTAGCTATAACCTTTTCTTCGTTCGGTAAAGGCAACTGAAGAACGACGCGTTCACGTTGTCCGCACAACAAAGGCTGTGATGGCCATTGTGGCCGCGGCAGCGTGACGAAGTATTCGTTAAATGACGTACAATATGACGTCATTCGAACTCTGTCTTCTAGCCTGTCTTCATGAGAGAAAAGCTGAAAGGCCGCGAAGCTCACAGCGCTTTATACGGTATTTATCTTACTTCAAATAGGCCTCACTAAAAGATTCGCGAAGAAGAAAAAGGGAGCGTTCCCTAAACTGAATATCCGATTATGTAGAATGAATTCCAGGGATCGGCACTTTCATCTTCGGTGGAGGTTTTTGTTATACTGTACACCTCTCCTCTTTTTCCGCGAAATTTACGGTATGTGGAACGGCTCAAGTTAATGAAAGCCCTAACTATGCACTGCAGTTCTTGAAACGCAAATGCATCAACTAAGCAGCACATATTAAGAAAAATATTGGACGTAGTGCTACGCCTCCGAAACTGCCTTAAGGATATAAGGGTAACACGGGCGGCAACGATTGTTCTGCTACTCCACCACAGCTCGTTATTGCATGGGATTTGTTTATTATTCGTGCTTTTCTGCTTTACTTTCGCAGGTTCTTTTGGATATGTTTAACTCTACGCTATTACGTGTCTGTTTTAAAGCGTTAGAGCTCTAAGTATTTTTTTTTTTCTCGCAAAGCGGGAGGCGACGTGAATCTCTGCAGAATACATATGCATCACAAATTCTTGCACCTGCAACTGAAAATTTCGATCGCTAAGGTCACTTTGCATTCTTGGAGTCGTGGACTCATTTGCACACGGAAAGGTGAAGTTGATGCCGCCGAATACAATGACTAATTCTATGGCGCACGAGTAATTCCCAAGAAAGAGAGAGAAAAGTGGCGCCGCGTAGCAACGGTCTTTTTTTTTCTTTTGCTGTTTCGGAACGCACGTTGATACAACAAAAAGATCTAGAAGGCGCTGACCTGTCCACGCCAGACTAAAAGTGACTAAGAGAACAAAAAGCGCAGAAAAATTAAGTCGACCGTGCGAAAACACGCAGATTAGACAAAATCGATTCCGGCGCTCTGGATGATGCCGCTGCTCTTAGAATGTTGTTTTTTTTTTTCTTATTGCTAAAGTGCAATGCAGTGTGCCTCTCCCTTTCTAATATCCTCACTCTTGGCTATTTTTCGTGTGATATTTCACGAAAGGCATATTCTCCGCTCGAATCCGCCGGCATAGGCTATAAGACATAACTACGGCATACCAGCCTGGCGATTTTTTTTTTTCGTGCGAAAGTTCATCGCCTTAGGCTACTATAAATGAAAAAAAGCTGGAGCCGAGAGCGTGGACTTAATCCATCGTCACAAGCTCGTTGATTAGCTATCTCATTATGATCGCGCTTCCTAGAATAATTGTACGGAGCACTTTACGAAGAATTCGTCACTGGACGCGGGAGCTTTGCGTCGCAAGAAAAAACAGCTCCGGAAAGAAGAAAGCCTAACTGACCGCAGAAACAGGTGACGCAAGAGGAGAAGGAGGAGGATAAGAAAAAAGACGGAAGGACAGGGAGGTTAGCCAGTTCTCAGACCGGCTGGCTACCCTCTGCTGGGGAAAGGGGAAGGGGGAGTGAAAGATGACAGAAAAAAAGATGTTACAAAAAAAGAATAATAATACGACAAACGACACTGCTTGAAGTCTGTCTCTGAGACTAGTTGTGCGCAAAAAGCGCGACAACGCTCTCAAAGCTGCCGTGCCGAGGACGGTTTCGAATTGGAATGGCCAGCAGCCCGACATGTGATAAAGTTATCACATGTCGGGCTGCAGCTCCGATTGTCTCCTGGCAGCTACAGTTCTGTAGCTGCCAGGAGACAATCGCCCATCTTCTCTTTGAGTGTCCTTGCTTCAGTGCACCAAGAGAAGAACTGTCCAAAGTGTTAGACAGACTTGACAATCGCAAGAAGGAGTATAGAACCTAAGAACGTGAGTGGGCTGCCCAACATGTCTGGGAATAATATTGTAGCTCAAAATAAAAGGGAACTCAAGCAAACGAACGAAACGCCCAGTGTATCGTATCTTTAGCTTCCTTTAATCTTCTGCAATTGATGTATCTGGGATTATGCTCGTTACAACGGCATGAGTTAGGTGGTACGTAAACTATGTGTTCATTGGGGGTGTCTCACTGATATGGCTATCACGATAGCGGTGCAATTCTTTATAAAAAAAAAGTTCTCTGTTGGCATGTAATAATCTGATGTGTACTCAGATAAGGTCGCGTAGACGTTCTGGAAATATCATTGAAACTCCGCAACCGTACTTCCTGCTACCTTGCTCTGCCGGGGTCTTTTCGCTCTGCCCTGTTAAATGTGCACGATAACAAGGGTATTGTTTCGCAGAAAAGAAACAGACGTGTGTGAAAAAAGTCAAACACGTACATAACAGAGAACGCAGTAGCCAATCTGTGTGATAAGTGGGTCTGTACACTCGTGTTACCAAAATTTAGCCCAATTTCAACGCCGTTGAATTATAGTTTGTGTTTTGCTGATGAGCCACGGCGATATTTTAAACTCAGCGGAACGAAACAAAAACAAAAAATACACGATATGCTAAAGTGCTGCAAGAATAGAAGTTTCATAGCGATAAATTCGAGAGCCGGTTAATTCATGAAACCTGATAGGCTTATTGCGAAAAATGTTACCAAGCACCGCATCAACGAATAGACAGAGCTGCTTGGATGCATAATATTACGTCGGCTTTTACGTGCCATAACCACGATATGATTTTGAGTAGGGCTCCTTGTTTTCGGTGTTTATGTTTCTTGAAAATCGGCGGGTGTTTATCGGAGTTCATATTTTTGGCGGAAATTCGGCGTTTATCGGAGTTTTTTTCTCGTAAATCCCCAATTCTCCGAAATTCAGAGTTTTGCATTATTCTCGAAACCCCAAAATCTTCGATCAATTCATATCTGAATACTAAAATATCAAAACACACAAAGCACATTTTTTTTCTTCTAGAACGTTTGCATGCACAAAAACGTATACGCACAAGCGAAATATTTGAACGCATAACACCTGTATTTGTGCGTATAACAACCTCATGCATAAAGCTTATTGTAAAGCACGTAAGCATACTTTGCGATCTTGCTGCCAGTAATCGAAGCGCGCTCCTTTTGACTGACGACTCTTAGCTTTGAAAATGCCCTTTCAACGTTAGCGCTAGAAACAGGAAGTGCCAGAAGACGCAGCGAGAAAGCACTGGCCACTGGACATTGTGAAGTCTCCCAAACGGCAAGGGTTGAACAATGCTGGAAGCACTGATGGTTCGCACTGATGCACTGATGCATAGCACTGATAGTTCGGAAAGTCACTCAGGAGCTGGCTCATGTCGTCAGTTTCAAGAAGCAATAATTGAGAAATAGGCGCATAGGTTTCGTACGCGCAGGGCAGCTCATGCTTCACATCTGGATTCACAATTTGAACACAGTACCAAAACAATTTTTTGGTGTACTGAAGTTGATCACAATGGTTCCTCTCAGATGTCTGTCTCTACTTTTCGGCGACAGCAGCGTAGTATCCGTGAAAGTCTGCAACAGTCGTTAAGCGGCCAGTCTCGTCAAGGAGGTCCAACAGACTTGTGAAATCTGATGCGAAGACTTCGGTTGGATCACGCCATTGACTGATGAGTGCGTGCAAACGAACCCTTAGTACCGGTTAAACTTGGTGTACCAGGGTACCCTCTGCCTCAAGTTCCCTGATTGAGAGCACGGCACATGAATTGGTCTTCAGAAACCTCACCTTAACGAGCAAGTCGTGCGCAGCTTCAGGTGATGCAATAAGAATCTTAAGCTTCTCACACTTCGTTACCTTGGCTTCGTCGCTTCTCAAGAAAGACAAAATGGCGCGCCAGTGGTCCAAAATATCTTCTAGGTCTTCATAAAAAGAGAACCACCTCGACGGACATACGGTTTTCAGCGACTTGATGGACATGCCCATGGCCAAGCACACACGACCAAACTTACGGCACAGCTCCCGCGACGACTTCAACAGGGCAGGAAAGTGCACAACAAAATCGTGAACTACGTTAAACGAGCTCGTCCTGATTCCCTTCTCCAGAGCATTGTTGAGTAGGTGGTATGGATCTTTGAAGTGAACCGCCTTGAATTCGGAGTTGAAGAGTTGCAAGTCCTTGTGAAGCTTCTGGATGTAGGAGCATAATACAGCTACGTCGGAGCATAATACGGCTACGTCGCCTAAAACAGCTACGCGCGGTAAACTTTAAATTGGTCAGACCTGAAGATGCAGAAGAATCGGTAAAACCAAAAACATCATGAGCGCTTGGAACTTGCCGTTTCGATAAAGAACGGAACCAGGTCATATTGGCCCTTGAAATCAGAGTTTATCGGATAAATCCGAATTGTCAAAAATTTTACCGGCGAATGTTTATCGGATTTTTTCGGATAAAACCGAAAACACGGTGCCCTAATAAGGAGGCACGCCGTGGTGGAGGGCTCCGGAAATTTAGACCATCTGGTGTTCTCGACCGTGCCCTGTCATGGCACGGCACAGTACACGGGCTTCAGCATTTCACCTCCGTCGATACGCGACCGCCGTGGCAGGGATCGAACCCGCCACCTTCGAGTCATTAACCGAGCACTGTAACCGCTGTACGACCGAGGCGGACGGCCGCTCGGATCAGAGAGACAGGACCGTGGACATAGCGTTCTTGAATCGCGTGTATGTGTTCGGGCTTCGTTTTTGCGCCTAATGTTGCGCGTGACGTCAGCATGTGCGATCCAAAACAAAAAGAAAGGCCTACAGCAATATAGGTGCGGTCTAATTGACTACGTCGCCAGACTTATTGAACGCCTGCGATGTTATTACGTTTGCCGTACGTATAATCTTGGAGGAAAGCCTGCTGATCATTTCGACAAAACGCCCATAATTGGCACTTCCTTGTCACGACAGTAGCCGTCGCAGTATACAGCTGTATACTGTACGACCCTGAAGAAGAAGAGACACCGTTCCGCATGTATACCGCTTGCAGCCATGGGGACACGTGCAAGCGCTTTAGAATCTTAACGCTCATAAAGCGACTACGCGCTTTTCATTCAGTCGCATCAATCTTCTTTGGGATCATTCAGACCGGCGACTCAGAGAGGTCTCTCAAAGAAGTTGGCCGGTTGACTTCTCAAAAACTTTCACACCGAGAGCCGCGATCCAGTGCGCCGTTTTCTTACATGTAAACGCACTGCCCACTGCTCACGCTTCATACTGTACGTTCAGAAAAAAAAAAGGTAACGTTACACGTTCAGGGCGAATGTTTTCAGCTTTTGCAATATCGTAACCAAGCTGGCTAACGTTCTTTCTCACCTTTCGACGAAAGGGACCAACTACCAGATCGCTTTCTGTATTCATTCATTCATTCATTCATTCATTCATTCATTCATTCATTCATTCATTCATTCATTCATTCATTCATTTGCTTATTTCTCTGTCGCATACTTATAAGCAGAGCTTTCACTTGGATGCAGGCCAGGACGGGTCATTTTGGATGAACACTCGTGACGTAAAAGTTACATCGACTTCCTGTCATTTTCTTTGTTTTTTGTATTTACGCTTAGTTTTACTTTAGCGCATTCAAAGCGGGACAACTCAAGCAAGACGTTCTCCTTACGTCTGAGCAATGACATGCGCGAGAAGGAATCCTTCACCTCCCGAATTTTAAACCAACAGGGAAAACTACACAACTCCCAACTTGCACATCACTCGACATAGCCTATTGACAAGAACGAGCTGTATTGCGAGAATGTGCCAGTGCAGGTTGTGCAAAAACTTCTCAAAAGATCTTTCAGCCAGGGGCCCATAGCGAGCGGTGTATGCCTGGGCGTAAGCAAAAAGCGCGTTTTCCAGTATTTCAAAATGACAGCGGGCGGCGCGAACCTCGTTCTTCTACTTTTTTTTTTCGTTTCGCAGCGCCAACTTTCAATCTGGGAGAGTTACCGTACACTTTCGCCTTATTATTTTACTTTGGCAGGCCCACACGGCATACGCACTCGCCACTTGTCACTAAGAGACATTGACTTGCAGATGTGGGCATGCGAAATGAGCGACGGCGTCGCCCTTCTCGTGCGTTTCTTCTTCTTCTTTTTTTTTTTTTGTATGCCATTGTGCGCGAGCCTTCGGACCAACTCATATTGGCGCGGACCCTCCCTTTCTGTCGATCACGAAAAAACGGGTAATCGCGACAGTGGTGCTGTCCGTGTCCAACTGGACGGGCGCTGGTTGTCACGAAGTATCGCCGACTTCGCTGATTTCTTTTCCCGTTTATGCAAGGTCACGTCCCTCGTGTCAGCTTTCGTGTCGCCATTGTCTTAGCGCAACAAAAGAAAAACTGAATCAGAAGGACATGGTCGGCAATGAAGGATACCTGCTCATATATCTCATATATCTATAAAAACATATACTTAGGGTGCGGTTATTATCTTATACCGTTTCTCTGTCCGAAAGATGGCACATTCCACTGCCGTGACTCCGTCACTCTTGCTTGGTTCCTTTCTTGTTTTTCTACGACTGACCCATCGCTGGAATGCCGACTTCTAAATGTTGAAAAACCGTGTTCACGCACGATCTTTGAAATGCATGGCCGTTCACGCACGGCCTTTAAAACGTTGGCGTAGTATCTTGTCTAAACCTTCATATATCTTACCAGCGTGCACCTTAGTATCAAAAAAGAACGTTAAAAAAGGTATAAAATATGGTACTCCAAGTTCTCTTTTTTCCCAACGAGTTGAGAGGAAACCGGAAATCGTGGATATAGACGCGCAGTGCAGGAAGTAAGAACCTAGTTTATCACCCGGGATGACATATCAAAACTTATTTTAACGATATCAACAGAGAAGGAGATTGGTTGAGAAAGAGAAATTTGCAAATAAAACTTTGAAGCGGCATATACGTTCTTTCTCACTGAACGATTTCTTCGTGTATCACATAGCTCTATAGTTCTCTTTTGCGAAATAAAAGAGGGCACTAAGCTTCTCACAGCAGCAGCGTTTCGGCGCTGCTATAAGATAAAGGGCCCACGCAGCGCAGGAAAATGAACTGAGCATGCGCCCTTGCGAATGTAATCAGCGTTTCGCAATTTAATATTCCTCGAAACAAAGCCGGAAGTGGGGCCCGCAAGAAAAAAAAAAAGCTAGGAGGATTTCTCAGCTTTGTCTTCAAGAGTACAACGAGATAGCGTAATCGGGCCCCGTGCACAACGCCTTCTCAAGTGCTAGCCTACCTTAGGTTCTCGGTGGATGCCACAACCGCGCCGCAAGGAAACGAACGTCTGCGAGCCTAAAACTGGCCGTTTCAAACTGTCCTAGAATGCTTATTGCAGGTGAAGTTGCGAAGTGCTCACTACGCCATAATTCTGCCTTACGCGAATCAGCGAAGGGCCCACTACGCGTCCGTAAGACAACACGCGAACTCCCTTTGGTGATGCGTTTGCGGCTGATGATAATTAAATATGTCTGAGCGCTTTGTAATGGGTGGGGCTTTAATCCTCTCACTTGTTGTGCAATTCACATGTTTTGACGCCTGGCGCTATTATACGCATCTGCCACGCAATATTGCATGCTTTAGGGAGGCTACGCCCGCTACATTACATTAACAGTACATTACATTCATACAGTGTATTTTTTTCTGAAGGAGTTTCACGCAATGGCGCGGTTCTGTGGTAAAACAGCTGCTTGCCACACAGCAGGCCTAAGCTCAATTCTCACTCGAACCGGAGATTTTAAATGCGAAGTATTTCTTAGCGAACTTCTGCGACTTTGAGCGTATCTATCTATCTATCTATCTATCTATCTATCTATCTATCTATCTATCTATCTATCTATCTATCTATCTATCTATCTATCTATCTATCTATCTATCTATCTATCTATCTATCTATCTATCTATCTATCTATCTATCTATCTATCTATCTATCTATCTAGCCGCCTACGACTTTGTGCTCTCCTGGTCGCTTGCTAAATCGAATGTACACCAAAATTGGTATGGCATAACATGACTGTATGACGAACATCAATGACAAGTCATAAAATGAAAATCATGACACTCATGTCATGTACAGCATGATTTACATGCCACGCTCATGATGCGCTGGCGGCCGTTTCGCTAGCTTGATATACACCGAAATTAGTATCTTGCGATGTGACTGTGTGACGAACATAAATAACACGAGTTAACGTGAAAGTCATGACACACATGTCATGTAAAGCATGTACAGCATGACTTACGTGCCACGCTCATGGTGCGCTGGCGGCCGTTTCGCTAGCTTGATCTACCCCGAAGTAGGTATTGCGTGACGTTACTGTGTGACGAACATAAATAATAGGAGTTGACATGAAAACCATAACACGCATTTTCGTCAGTGACATACAAGACGATGTATGCAGCTCTTTGCTGGCTGCTTCGCATTACATTGATTCCCACAATGTGTGGGATTTGCCTGCTTTTTATTGTTTATTTTACGTGCATGTTTTTCTCGTTTTCGCTCACAGACAACGCTGATTTCTCGCCCTCAACCAAGGAAGCCGACGCCGACACCTGAATTTAAGCGACACGAGCTCTTTATCGTTATCAACTGAATATTAAAGGCGGGCACGTGGTTTGGCGCGAGCCAATGGGGCCCTGAACTAAGGGCTCCACCCAACGAGGACGATTCGTTAGGCCTGCATAAAAAAATTTTTCTCTCTCTCTCTCCGAAACGCACTTCACTACACCCTACTTCTAATCTTCAACTTCCATGTCCTGTTTATCCAGCTCACCAAGGAAATGTGATTGGACAATATATTCAGCAAGAGGGATCTTTACATGATCTATTGGCTCCTACAGAGTGATTAGAGTTAGGTAACCTTATGGACCCACCTAAAGTTTGAATCGTGACTCCTGCCTACGCCAACGCTTGCAGAAGATCGCAAAATGGCGGCATAGTAAAAAAATCACAGCATATCCACGGAGTGAATGATGATGAGTGGGCGAAGGTTCATCGGTAAACCGTGAATCTTCCGTGATTCTGCCCAGTACATCATCACCGACGTGAGATCGGGCGCGTTTATACTAAAGGTTCGATGAGTTATGACGACTTGCAGCTCACTTTAATTTTACATGTACGCTGTGAATTTTCATTGTTTAGAAAACCATTGCTTTAGAAAACATCTGGCGTCTTTCGTTAAGCAGCTGGCGTCTTTTCGTTTTGCGTTAGAAACATCTGGCGTTCTTTCGTTTTGCTTTTGCAAAACATCTGGCGTCTTTCGTTGGTTTATTTCATCAATCAACGGCGTTTTGAACAAAATTTTTATTGTTTAATCACGCACAGGAGAAATCTCACCAGGCACTACCTTGGAGGTAAACAATGGCTCCTAATGGGAATGAGAGACAGAAGAAGTCGGCTTTTAGCTAACACTTACACTTCTACTTCTACTAACGTTTCCTACTGGAACATGACAATGGCTGCTAATGGGGAATGAGAGACAGAAGAATTCGGCTTTTAGTTAACGCGCACGCTGCGAATTTTCATTGTTCAACAACGCACAGGAAAAATCTCCCACCGGCACCACCTTGGAGGTCAAAGCGTAAGACTGGTTACGCACTACGACTATTACGACTACGACTACGAGGGACGAACGGGTGCCGCCTTAAGGAGCTTCGCCCCTAAAATCGCAAGGCGCCCATTGGAACTTTCTTTTGTGCGATTTATTCAAAAGGGGAACGCCTACACTTTCACTTTAATTTGATCGCTTAGATTCTTGTGCAGTAACGCAACAAAAATATCGCCCCACACTGCAGCTCCTGCATGCGATAACTTGGACATTTCACTTTGAGTATATCACTATTTTGGAACAGCCGGCCCTAACGTTGCCTACTTTGTTATGCTTCTGTAATCATAAAAAAAAGGGTCGACAAGATGTGCTAATTAATGCTGAGCGCGCATTCTGAATTGTGGCCAGCTATGCATTTGGTTATATTAACGCTTCCGAGAATTTCACCGTTTCAGTATCAGAACAAACATTTTACGACGTCGCCGTATGAGAATCTTGACTTTTTCCTTAAGCTCTGAGGGCGTGCAGCCCCCTGAATGATCAATTTCGTGTCATCAGTATTGTTCATCTAACCCTCTAGGTGAATTTATGTCGATTAATTGAACAAAGTAAAGCTGAAAATGAAATTATAAAATCAAATGAAATCCTAACCCAAATGCCCTTAAATGCACTGGTCGTTTTATCTCAACCAAATCTACATGGCAATTCAAGAAGTGCAGGGAAGCATGTCACTTTTAAAAGCACCTCTCCAAGGAGAACTTCCGGTACATTTCATTTGTAGAAACCACAGGCAGTGCATTGTTCATGCGAATGCAAATATTCCATTTTGAAACGTTGTCCGTGTTTCCGTCGCTCGCCAGAAATCCATGCTTTAGCACGCATTTCTAAAGAAAATATTAATTTTAAAATACTGCGTCACTTGTGTAAAATCCTCTTAGTCAGCAGTGTTTGCGCCTTGATTTTCATCTCTGATTTCGTATGCGGTATGCTGGCCAAACCAGCTAACCACTATGAAGCCACTTGTTTTTCGTAGCCCACGTTATGGTCCCATACAGAACACCCGACGGCATGCCTACATCGTTTCATCATTCCTTACACCGATTCCGCTGAAGCTCCTAAAACAACTGCATTTCTAGGAAAGAACACCGCGTAATCTGAACGCGAGTATGTTTTCTACATTTTTTTTAAAATCTCTGTCGCATCCACCGCAGGAGCTGTTTGGACATGGCCGGATGTTGGGCGCCTGGCTGCCGGTCCCGTTGCAATAGGCGCCATGTGGTCCTTTCGCCGACCTTGTCTTGCAACTTGCGGACACTCTGCGGCCACCCTACCGATCACGTAGCCGGTCATCTCTGAAGAGCCGCTGAATATTCCGAAGAGAGAGAAAGAGAGAGACAAAAATACAAAGAAGCAGAAGGACGCACACTCCTCGCAAAAGTAGTAGCAGCTGCTGCTGCTGCATCCGACGACCGGCCAGCCTCCGGTGAGTTCATACCAACGCTCACTGCTGCTACAGACACCGCATACTTGAAACGTGCAACGCGTATATGTGAGGTTTCTGGAAGAAGGAGGAGGAAGCGCAGCAGTATATATGAAATTAGTTCTGTCAGGGGCGAAAATCGTGACGTGGTTATGAGGCACGCCGTAATGGGTTCGTTAACTTATACACTCGGTCTAAGTGTATGGCCGTTTTCTGCATTTGACCTCTTTCTAAATGCGGCTGCCGAGGCTGCTAAAGGCGGGAAGCAAACAGTTCTTGGAATGTAGTACCAGGGACCCTTCGCCCCCATTATTATCAATAACCTGCGTGGTCATTACTCTGCACTTTGAACACTGACAGAACAGGTCCAGCTGATTAAAGGTGTGGGCAGACTTGGCGCTGCGCAAAGCGCCTACGAATAGGTTGACATGCAGCACTGTGATGACAGTGGTGACACGAATCACCGATTATGATTCATGTTAACCCCATTTCTTCGCAGCAGTGACTGTTTGCAGCGTTCCCAACTACGCATTCAATACTTTTCTTATCGTTTCATGTACTTTCCAACACGCGAGACGGCGAAGTATATAGATGAGGCTTACTGTAACACTAGACAGCGAGCCGTCTGCGAAAGAGTCAGGTGCCATCAGTTACATTTATTTTTGGGATTAGTCGTAACGGGCGATTGAGCCGGGGACATGTCACAACTTACGTAAATGACAATCCTCGCATGACGTACGGGCAAGCGTTGGAAGGTTGGACACTTCTTAAGTTTCCGCTTGCATAGTTAACGACACTTTCAAAGCAAGTTAATACAAAAAAAAGAAAAAAAAAAAGGATATGAAAGAAGAGCTACGCGCTCATCGGATTCCCATAAGGTTATACCAAACTTAACGTGTCGAGTTTTTATGCTGTCTGTTCCGCGAACGCTAGGGAGTGACATTCTTGGAAATAGAAGCACACCCGTCTCCAAGCATTACACATGCATGACTCATCAGCACGTCCCTTCAGGCAGGCTGTCATATGCACATGCTACCGGTATTTCGGACGCGCCGGTGATCATTAAAGCAATCTGTGAGTATTAAAGATGTTCAAAGTACAAGGCTGAGGTAAATATTTTGCGCGAAGAACCAAGAAGTTAGCGCGAATAAAGGTCGCAGGTTTAATACCCCGCTAACCACCGGCTGCGTTAGAGGAATGTCACTTAGTAGACGGATAAATTCCAGGGCCTAGTCACCGAACCCAAATAGGCCCAAATTAGCCGCGGCGAACACATGTGCTTATTTTGACTAAAACCGGGTACTCACGCTATCGTTCGGCGCAACGAGAAAAAAAATATATATAATAAGAAAATCGCGCGCAAGAAGGCCAAAAAACTCGAGTTTTGCCGGCTAAATTGACGCCGCAGTGAAGGCGACGAGCGTCATAGATTCGCCGCTGATACGTGCAGGTGCACGCAGCCCGGCACGACTTCGTCGATGTCGCGGTATGCGTCGCCTACGCTGCGTCCGTTTTTCTCGAGTACCCAGACTGGAGGCGACGCGGACGCTCGTGGTCGTCCCTATACGTTCGGCCCCGGTCGATGGAACGCAATTTGCTTAATGCCGTGACGCCGAATAGCGCCCCGAGACGACGACAATTTAGGCCCGTCGCCGTCATCTTCGTTGGTATTTTTAGCTCTCTGAGCATATGCTAAATGAGACGTATCCATTATGCCCGAACGCTATAATGGCTACGAGGATCGGCTGTCCAATCAATTAAGCGTTTAACGTTGTGTTCCCGTGACATCTTTCACCTTAGTAGAGAGTCGTCTCCGACCATTAAAACGAGGCAATAAAAATGACAAGTTGTGGTTTAGTGGTGCAAGAGCTACAAATTGTATATAATATACATGAAACATGCGGTCGCTAAGTAGAACAAGCTCTGCGATATAAATATGTATTGCTCCATGTATTCTATTATTTACTGCGGAATGTAGATTTGGATAGAGCGGAAAGATCCGGCTCATTTTTGAATTTTATTACACAGGTGTGTCTCTTTTTTTATTTTTTCGTTTACCTGTCATCGAAGCACGACCTACGCGATCACGCAACCGAACCCACGAGTTCGTATAGCGTAGCAGAACGCGATATCTACTGGGCCACAGCAGAGGGAATGAATAATTTGTTCCTCCTCGTTTTGAAAACGGCGAAGCGAAGATCGTACGACTGATAAAGTAAGCATGATACGCAGTGATGTAACCAATCGAACCAATTCAGCCCACTCGCGTTTGCTCGCCTGCTTTTGACCTTGAAGGTGCTGCGTCATCTCGGAGTGGCTAAAATCCTCGTGGCAATAACAAAAAGTTAAGCTATTATGGAATAACCAACGTCGTCAAATGCGTAATACTTGCTTCGCATTCACTATACGTATATTGATCACAACCTGACCTGATTTAGGGGCTCCGCTTGAGGAACATATAAAGGTTACGTAACGCTCTGCTCACGCGTCACAGCTTGTACAGGTGCAGCGCATTGCGGCTATAGACTTGGGGCCGAACATCTGGCTGGGTAACGCTTAGGGGCGAAATGTCATGCACGCACGAACTCTCACCTTTCGCGCAAAACCGATAGCGCCATAATCCGCTTGCGGCTTCCGTGAAATGCACGTCCGAGACTTGCGTGGAAGAAAACTGCGGAACTTTTTAATGTTGTTACGTACGTACTTCTGGGCTCTGCCAGTCGAAGTTAGTGTATAGTGGGAATGCTTTGTACATGTAGGGCGGTTATCTAGAAAAAGAAACACTTTGTCCAAGCTGGTTACAGCAATCCGCAACACATGGCTGCCCGTGGTACGATTTCTCTTTCTTTGATGACTCAATATAAGTTATATATTTGAGGTTCTTATACAGCTTATTATCTCGTTAGGTTTCGAAACCTGTTCGTACGTTGTAAAAGTAAAAAGCAAGCGTTCAGTTTAAACGCAAATGCTGTAGTTAAAATATCAAACAAGAGTATCATCATAATGTGGGGTTTCAATACCATGGTTAGACGATGAGAGTCTGCGTAACTGTTCGCCTACGCTTCTTATGGCAAGAACAACTTACCTTGCTCCAAAGTGGGACGTTATAATGGAGAGCCAGTGGTGGGATGCCAAGTTAACTCTGCATGCTAAAATTTCATGGGATGTCGTCGTATTCGAAACACACCTTACGCTTGTTTTATTAGTTTTTTTTCTAATTGAGAGATTATTTCTTCGGGTATGTCTACCAACTCTGACTCGGCTATGTATCTGGCCTCGATATCATGAAAGTACTCTACTTGATTTTGGTTTGTGTGCCTAGCCTCGATACAATGCGCTGATAAAAAAAAAAATTTAAGAACTTGCACCTATGCGGAATTTGCACTGCTGATCCGAATGTCGCAAGATTGGATACCGGCCGTGGTGGCCGTATTTTTGGTGGAGGCGAAATGCTTGACGGCCGTGTACTTAGATCTAGGTGCACGTTAGAGAACCCCCCGGTGGTCGACATTTCCTGAGCCCTCCACTAAGGCGTCCCTCATAATCATATGGTAGTTTTGTGATGTAAAATTCCAACAATTATTATTATTATTATTATTATTATTATTATTATTATTATTATTATTATTATTATTATTATTATTATTATTATTATTATTATTATTATTATTATTATTAGGAATCGGACATGAGCCGGCCGCGTGGTAAGCGCGTGACCATCCAAAGTTGCACAGCGGTTGACAACGGGGCGCAAACCATGCAAGGCGGCATTTAAACAGGAAGAGCAGAGTCACCGTAGTGCAGTGAGTGTGTCGGCGTGCATGGACTACTCCTGCACGTGCGCCATGCGTCCTCTGCATGTAGGGTTAGACGGTCTTCATAGATGCACGGTGCCTTAATGTAATAAATCAAATAAGGCAAACGGACTCGCTGCGACGCTCCGTTCTTTCAGTATAGCTGTAATATCAGTTACACAGGAACTGTGTATACTATAGATCTGTGGTTCTCAGCCATGAATGCGTCGGGGACGCTTTGAGGACTGGTGAAGGTGATGGGGGGACCCCTTGCAGCGACGGAGAGGGTGGGGGGGGGTCATAAATTCCCCTAACATGCAGCGTGAAATAGGTACCTTTTATTTCTACCTGGCAAAGAACGGCCAAACGAAAGTGCCACGCCAATTCGAACTCAACAGCTTGCCGATCATGTGTACGGTCTGCAGCCACGTTCAACGCGTTTCTAGCTGCGTTTGCTTTTCAAGCATGGAAGCATAGAAAAAGTATGCTATGCATATGTAGCAGAAAACTGCAACAAAAGCTTTAAAGTCATGTCATGAAGAAGGGAAGACATAAGTCAGCTCCGCCGCAATGCCAAAATGCCATGCGGTGAAGCATATAAAGAACAAAAAAAAAAAAAAACCGGTAAGGGCTTTTGTCACGGGACATAATGCAGCTTCAAAGAATGTGTTTTTTTCCTCCCCGGGCACGGGTTACGCGGACCTCAAAATTAGCTTCGCGGACCCTCTGGAGTCCGCGAAGCTATTTGAGAACCACTGCTATAGGGGCTGCAAATGCTATTGAATAATTTAGATAGTCGCTGTAGATGTGTTCTACCAATTTTTTGTTGTATTGTGTGCTATATAAAAGAAGCGAGTGTCACTTTTCTCGCGTCTATAATTAAAAAAAACGCATGCGCACTATTCTGTAGCCTGACTTAATCTGAGCGACGAATGCTTTGCACAACCACCTGTGAGATAATTTAATAAAAAGAGAAAGCTATCGGACATTCAATATACAAGATGCCCAGCTTAGCACAAAATGTTTTGGAGATTAAAATGTATTTCGCGTATCAACAATAAGATACATGCTCGGAGTCCCAACTATTGCTATTGAAGACGAAAACAAATACAGGAAAGAGAAAAAGGATCATATTCATTAACATGTCATTGAAGTGCAGGCTACTAGCTAACGAGCACACTAGGGCCCCTGTAAATTAAGAACAATTGTTCCTCTATTCTATTCTTTTGTTACCAAGTGCAGCTTATGGCGCGTTCACATAGGCGATTACGTCATTACGTATAAGCTGGGTGACTCAGGATATCCACGAAACCTGAAAAGGTGAAACAAACTGAACATGGCACTTGCGTAGTTATGGTAATCCCGCCATTCCTCCGACCCACTGCTGTATCACGAAGAATATAACTTCGAATTCGTAAATGAAAAATTAATAAATAGTATTCTTGAGCATTAGCACACGTTCAGCGATGAAGGCGTACGCCAACGGCGCGACATGACTGATGAACCTGAGAACCACGAAGATAGCACTGTCTTCGTCGTTCTAAAAAAAAATGTTATTATCTGTACACCGAGCGAGGAGCTTAAAATTTATGTCACGCCTCAGCTTAGCGTTCACCCATACGTGCCTGAACTGCTTAAAGTTTGGCAGCTGCATCTCACGCGATGTCTTTCTTTCCGTGCGTCGTTCCTATCAAGGAAACCGCCTTCACACTCAAGAGATAAGACTTTCGAAATATCGCTCAATACTAAAGACATCAAATTTTGCACTCAGCTTAAAAGAGATGTAAAAACCACTAAAAAAAGTAGAGCAGATACCTCAGATGTTCACCAAAGAAGACAGTCGACGCGGCGCTTTTTCTTCACTCGTTCTTTTTTCTCTCCAAAATCAACCATTTGCGCTGTGCTAAACATGATCACGAACTACAGCCAGCTCATTCAATCTTCTACCCGTGTAAGACAGTAAACGTGCAAGATTCTTTAATTTTGCTATTAGTTTGTTTGATGATGTTAAACTGTAAGTGGGCCATGGATGCGCATGGAGCAGACTTATTTGTGAGCAAGTGTCTGTTTCTAATATTCTCCACATAAGTGAACCGTAAAAGTGCTCTAGAGGAACTATCACACCACCACACTGTCAGAGTGTCGATGCTCTATAGTCATGAATGTCCGTAGATGAAACACGCAAGGCTGACTTGTTCGGTTTTCGAACGACGCATCTCATGAAAGACGTTACATTCACCAATGTTCCGACAAGAGAGAGAGAGAGAAGAGGAAGGCAAGGTGGTTAGCCAGATGGTAGTACCTGGTGTGCTACCCTGCGCTGGGGGTGGGAAAATATGACATTAGAAGGAGAGAGCTAAAAAAATGAATAGGGACAAAAATACAATCACACACACACGACAGCAGACCGCAGGAAGCCCAATAGCGCTTGTGCGGCCTTCTTCGACGTTAAGTCTGGACGAAGGCGTAATACTCTTTCCTCTAACAGAGGCTGGTCGCCTAAATATGGTTGAGCGTCGCGTTTATCCGTGCGTGTGCGTTCTGCATAAGGATGGCCGACACCGCCGGATGCGTACACTGCGGAGATGAAGAAAGGATTCGGCATGTTCTTCGCAACTGCCCGGAGTATATAGTACGCAAAGAAAACCTCAATGTCCCGGCAAAATATCACCGTACCAGCCGTGGATGGTTACCCGCTAAGGTATTGTACCGCTAAGCACGAGAACACTGGCTTTGTTTCCTGCAACGTCCGCCACATTTCGATGGGAGTGAAATGCAGAAACATCACTGTACGTAGACTTGGGTGCAAGTTAAAGATTCCCAGAGGATCAGAATGAGTCAGGAGCTCTCCAGTACGGTGTCACTCATACATAGCCTGAGTTGCTTAGGGATGTTAAATCCCATAAAAGAACCATTTTTAGACTGGGTTCCGCGCAATTTAGAAAATATGAGCTCTTTAGTGCCTGTAAACACCACTCTTTTTACTTTCATTTTTTTTTCTCTGATCCACTTTACCCTCTAATGCCTGAACAGAGTTTCAGGCCGAGAAAAAAAGAAATCGGGGAGTTTGTACTAAGTCGCGCAAAGCTTGGCACAGCAAAGCACGGGCCCGTCTGTGCTCGTACTCCCCGTCGACCAACGCGTCTAGCTTCGAGAAGCGCGGCTTCCTCCGCGGGAGTTCGCACTTTCTTAGGACGCCCCATGACTATCTCGGAACGATCGGACGCAGCCAGTCTAAGTACTGTAGAGCGGAGGTTGCGCGCGATGCCTCCATCGGTGGGCGTGGCTTAGCTACCGCGCATGCGCGGCTTGGCCATGTGGTGCGGTATCTGGTCGCGATGCTTGCTTTCTCTTTCTTTCTATCGCCTTTTCTCTCTCTTTGCGCTCATGGCTTTAAACTGCCATGGCACGCTATGCGCGGCGTTTCCATAAGTCGCTATGCGCGGTGGTCTCCATCGCAGAGCACGTGCTGTGCTCGGCGGTTGCTAGGCAACGGCGCGGCGAGTTTTTCGCACCACCACTGCCGTCTTTATGGTTTGAGTTACAGCTTCGCTCTTAAAACACACCCTGGCACCTCAGCACGTAAGGTGCCGCGCTACTAAGTTTGACGGTACGGGTTCCATTCACGGCCACAAAGGCCGCATTTCGATAGGCTTGCATTTCATTAAATGCAACATTAGGGGTCTTTACCCACGATTACACTCAAGGACATGCATGACCATAACACTGTACATTAAACAACTATGGGACAGCTCTGGCTGAATAAAGGTATGAAGCAGACTTGGCGCACCCTTTGATGTATATATATACCTTCCCCTTGCCCCCCCCCCCCTCTCTCGCTTGTGCGCATGGCTATGGAAATTAGGTTTTAAAAATGGTTCAGTTTTATAAAACGAAAGATGCGTGCCACCGAAGTACAGCTGGACATCACGGCGATAACCTAATGGGTTGTCCACGTACGCAGCGAAATTATACGGTGTGCCTCCAGTCGCGAGGACTGCAAGTGGAAAAAACTACAAGGGCGATAAATATTGTCCTTGGACGCACATTTTGCACAAAGAATGTAACCACTATAAGTTAAAGAAAGAGGTGCACTTGGCTCCGCTTTAATCTGTTGTCGAGGTTACCCACAACGAAATGAATTATAAGCCCAGATTCACTTATGAACGTAAAAGCCCGGTATTTAATCACGCCGTCTTGTCCGCTATCAGCAACACACTGCAAAGTGTTTTCGAGTTCACCGGACAACTAGTCAGATCGCGCACACCTTCGTGGCCGAAGTACCAGCTATCGCGAAGAGGACTCTTCAATCCCCGTTTTACGCTTCGAACGATTGCACCTTGCGATATGAGGAAAGAGCTGAAGGTATCACCGATAACGCCGTTCCGACACCTGTTTGCAAATTCGAACATGCTTCGAAGCGAAGCGGCTCGCTTCTTTTATTGCCACTTAAAACATATGATTCATTGGCGGCGTGTAAACATCCTTAAGGACGCCGCCGCTTTATGAAGCCGGCACCCGAAAGTCTGGAACAGTGAAAGGTGAGGTGAAAGACATGATATCTGAATGTGAAGGACATCTGGGATTGAGATCGTGAAGAACGAAGCCTAATCAGTCTAACGAACTACTGACAATTCTGAAAGGAGTGCCTAAGAGCGTAAAGGTAAACAAACTGTACGGTGGTACGTGATCCTGTACGGCGTGTGCAAGCTTGCCGAGCTGGAAGGTGTTCACGACAGCGGCCGTAGCAACGTCCATGTTTACTTCTCTGGCTAATCCGTCCTAACGAAGAGTACAGCGGCTCTCGACACTAATCTGTTTTACGGAATGGGATTATAGGCGATGTAGTCTTCGCGAATGTCGCAGAAGCCCGTGCGGCTGATAAAAGCTCGTCCGCGATGTGACATACTAACCGTACGTTCTTGCACACGACACCCTATCAAAAAGTAAACTTCGAGGAAAACCTCTCCAATGAGTGTGAAGGCTTGTCACGTAGGAGTTTCCTATTGCATAAGCCGCAAGAAGTTTCTAAAAATAGCATCACTGCTTTGAAAATCGCCAAGTCTCGATCGTAAATGGCGGCAAGACTTCTTGCAACAGCGAAAAGTGTAGATGACCGTCAGGGGCGTAGCCAGAAATTTTTTTCGGGGGGGGGGGGGGGGTTCAACCATACTTTATGTATGTCCGTGCGTGCGTTTGTATGTGTGCGTGCCTATATACGCAAGCAAAACTGAGAAATTTCGGGTGGGTTTGAACCCCCCCAACAGCCCCCCCCCCCCCTGGCTACGCCCCTGATGACCGTGGAACAGTGAGACGCATGAAAGAGAGAGAGAGAGAGCGAAATAGATGAAAAGGAAGAGGCAGGGAGGTTAACCTGGTGCGAGCGACCGGTTTGCTACCCTGCGCAGGAGTGGGGATATAGGGGTCGGAAAGAGGGCAGAGAGAGAGGGAGCTTGGCCATTGATTATTACGCTGTAGTTATTCATAGGCTTGCGCGTAAACGCCACGAGAGCGCACTTTTCGGAAGAAATTTCCAAGCCTCTGTTACGGAGGTAATGGGCAGTTTGAGTGGCAGCTCTTTGAATTCTCGCTCGCAACTGTAGGCGTGTTACGGCGGACGTCCAAATGCAGAGATCATCCGCGTACATCGATAGCCTAACTGTGCTTGGCAGGTGCTCAAGGAGGGCAATCAGCGTAAGATTGAACAGCACAGGACTGAGTACGCCGCCCTGAGGGACGCCACGGTAGCTATAATGTGGAGATGCTTGGCCGTCCTCGGTGATCACAAAAAAGGACCGCATTGAGAGAGACGCTTGAAGCTCGGCGTTGCAGTATATAGCCACGTGCTCCCATAGTTCAATCTACTTGCGCTGTGAGAAATAATTTGATAATCTGGACGATATTCAAGGGGATCATTTTATCGTATTTTCGCTACAATGTGCAGAGATAAGCACTCGGAGTTGCTTATGCTTGACTTGACCAAAGACAAAAGACAGCAGTAATCACTTTGGGATGTCGTCCTGATTTCTCATCGCGGATAAAAGCGATGAAGGCATTGCTGAAATTCTTGAAGACAACATACTTGCATAGAGGGTTGTAGACATATAGTAATTTTGTGACTGTAAAGAGTGCGGCCTTGTGCGTGTGCGCTCCTCCTCTCTCTCTCTTTCTCGCTACCTCTAACTTTCAAGCTCCCCTGTATTTTTCCCCAGTGCAATATAGCATACCAGTACTTCTAGACTGGTTAACATCCCTGGCTTTCCTCTCTCTCCTGTTACTTCCTTCCTTCCTTAATTGTATTTGGGTCGTTTGAGAAATGTTGCTCTTCCTTGATTAATTTATAAAAACAACTTTGCCTATTACCAGCCGGATACAGTGGTACAATCAGGAGTATAATAATGATATTACGAGCGACAGTTTCCGTCAGTAAATAAAAGGAAATGTCATTGTTATCTGCCACAGTACTTTCACGCATGAATTGGCAACTTTCACGCTCTAGCGGTGGCGCAGCTGGTCATCCATCATGGCGGTCACAGGCATCGCAACGCTGCGGACGCAGTACAAATGTGCGTTGTTGGAGAAAAGCGCAGCCCGTTGCGCTTCAGTTGTCGTCCGGTATATGTTGCTGTGTAGGTCGGGATGCCTTAAGTCTTAATTCCAAGTGAGCAAATCTCGGGTACGTCAATGCCAAAACATTAGGCATGTAATTGCGTAAAATTATAAATGCAGCAGTCACCATTGCCTTACACGTTGCTGGCCAGATTATTGATGAATGTTGCTCACAAAGTATGAATTTATCAGGCGTGTTATGCGTATGGCTCATTAAAATAAGGTAAGTTCTGGGAAACGCGTTTTGTCTTGTTCTTTTTGTTTTCTGTGCTAGCTGCTCTAGCTGACCCATTCGAGTAATTAATCAAATTATTCGTCCAGGTCGTGGATTAATTCACCCTCGCGCTATTGGTTGTTAGCCGCCTGAGTAGCTTAATTGGTAGAGCAACCACACGGGACAGTCGCCGGTCCCGGGTTCAAACCCTGAACTAGGACGAATTTTGTCGTGATTCATTCATTCTCAGACAGGTGACGGCAACTTTTCCCATCGTAACCCTTCATCCACATTGCGGGGTTTTGCAGAATTGATTTGCCGCTGTCATCATCTTTCGGAAGAGGAAACCAGCGAAAAAAGATGAAGCCAGCGAAGAAGGGCAACCAGAGAGGACAAGCGCTGGGCTTTCAACTAAATGTTTGTTGAAGAGAGCCTCCATACCCGCACACATTAACCAGCAGCACATTCGTATTTGGGCCATATGAGCCGTGTCAAAGTTGCACACCTAACAGTACAAAACCATGAAACGTCTCAATGTGGCCGGCCGCGGTGGACGCATTTTCGATGGAGGCGAGAATGCTTGAGGTCCGTGTATTTAGATTTAGGTGCACATTAAAGAACCCCGGGTGGCCGAAATTTTCGGAGCCCTCCACTACGGCGTCCCTCATAATCATATCGTGGTTTTAGGACGTTAAACTGTTATTACATGAGTATTATTACAAAAATTATTATTATCATTCGGTCTTGTCAGTTGTATATAGTACCGCTTGTACAGCGACCATGTCGAGCAGAGAAATCAAGCGATAGGAATGGGAAATGAATTGTTCTAGTTCTAAAGCTCATAAAAGTCCAAGTGTACGCTTCGTATATTGAGGTGCGAAGGAAACTCATACAGTCACAGTAATATTGAGACAGTTCGCAACACCGGCAAAAAAAAATACAAACGCGACGGAAAAAGCGGCAACACTTGTATGGCTCAAGCACGCCCTACATTTCTATAATTTTGACATAGCTTTTGGCAGCCGACGACCGACGGCGCCACGGGCCGTGAAAGTTGCGGATACGTACCCTTCGAGATTTCGTCCAATGGTGTGCCCCCATTCTTGACGTGCTGTCTTCGCGTCATATCTGCCAAGTTCGATTGCTCGAGTGTTTCACACGTGCGGTGTGTCAACCACATCTACACTACAGCGAACAACTCTTTCACAAAAGCAAAAAAAAAAGTGAGAGCGACGAAGTTCTTTTATAATTGTATTAGTAGTCAACAAAGAAGCTTCCCAGTATCGCAGTGATCCTTTCTATAGCAAGATTGAGAGAGCTGCGTGCGTGCATGTGCGCGTGCGTGTGTGTGCGTTTGTGTGTGTGTGTGTGCGTGGGTGTGTTTGTGTGTGTGCGTGTGTACGTGCGTGTGTTTGTATGTGGGTGTTCGTGTGCGAGCGTGCGGGAGTGTATGTGTGCGTGCGTGTATGTGTGTATGTGTGTGTCTGTGTGTGTGCGTGTGTGTCGTATAGCGCTCGCGGGAGGCGCAATACAAGACGCGCTGTCTTGCTTTTTTATAACTGTGGTGCGGCGACGTTCAGAAAACAAAGGACACGGGTGACGAACAAAGCTTTGATCGAACGCTGTCTGGGTGCTTGTTCCGCCAAAATGACGCCAAGAAAGGGTACGTACTACTTGGATCTCCTCAAAGGAAATCTTTCTTCATCACTTGAGGCTGTTACAAAACCCAGACCTTCCCCAACCCCGTTCTACTCACGAGGATATATCCCAACATCTATTAAATTTAAAACTGCAAACTATACGGCTGGGCTCACGCATTTCTTATACACGTTCTCCGGGAATGTGTGGTTATGGGCAAAGGAAATTCAGTCTCCCCAGATGAAGCTTCGGCGCGGGGGACGGAAGTGCTGTGCAGGTCGTACATCTAAGATCAGCTATATGGGCCATCGAGCAAGCCCCTGAGGTGGCAAGGAGACAGGTTCTCCGGGCCTCGTCTTTGGCGGCTGAGGCCCAGCCCACAAATTTCCCGGACTTTTCAATAAAGTTGTCACCACCACCACCACTTTCATCTTCTTACACTCTGTCGTGGCCTCTATGCAGGCATCTCTTATGAGTGAAGGCTCTGTGTTTTCTGGCAAAGGGGAGCGCTGAAGCGGCACGTGAAAAAAAAAAAAAAGATGCACAAGAAAGACGTTTCCTTGCAAATTTGTTTTGAAGAACTATCCGCTTTCACTCGCATTCGCTTCCACCGGAGTTTCCGGTTTTTCAAAAACAGACTGAAAATGCTGTCACGTTATAGATTATGTTGCTATGTCATGTACAAAAAAATAAAATAAAATGAAACTTACAGCTCTGAAAAGCAGAAAAAATCGGGAGGGGCGGCGCTCTGTTCCTTCAGCCACTATATATGCATGAGACGAGAATTAGCTCTCTGTTCGTTTCCCGAGTTAAAATAAACGGATGTACGCACGCACTGGCCCATCTACACATAAATATGCGAAGAGACAGACATGCAATAGTTGCGACATATAACCGGCAAACCTTTCCCGTTTACTCATTCCAATTTTTCATTTTAAAGCACGTTAAACGCACGAGCGCTTTAGTTACAGAATCACTGAGCCGATTTTATCACAATTTTTTTAGAAAAATTGTTCTGCCAGTTTGGTAAGAGGGCGAGTTGAAAAAAAATTGCACCAACGGATACGCTACTGCGTAAGGAAAATTCTGACGCAGCTGTTTAGGTGTTTCAATTTTACGATATGTGAGACAAACAATTTCAGAAAGGCATGCACGTATTTCTCAGCGGCAGCAATAAGTTTGGCAGCGATTGCGTTTAGCAAAGGCGGTTCACGATGAAGTCTGATAGAAAGGTGGACTAGTTGGAAGGGGACGCATAGAAACAAGGGAGAAGTGAGGGGACCTAATGAACTAAGGTTATGTCTAGCGATCAGAATAGGTAATTCGTGCATAAGGCAAATAAAATGTGAATTAGGCTGAATGAAACGGAATTAAAGTTGAAATAAGGTGAATTGAAAGTGAATCACGTTAGCTTCACGTTTATTCACATTCAAGTGAATAAAAAGATAATCAAATGCTAACGAAAGTCCAGTAAAGTAAGAAGGTTCTGCAAGAGATTGGTTTGTTGGTTTGATGTCCTAAGGCGACTCGGGCTATGAGGTTGGCTAGGTAGTCGAGATCTCTGGATAATTTCGACCACCTGGTGTACTTTACCGTGCACTTAAATCACACAGCACGGGAGCCTCTAGCATTTCGCCTCCATCGAAATGCCACCACCGCAGCCGGAATGGAATTCACGTTTTCCGGCTCAGCAGCCAAGCACCATAACCACTAGGCCACTGCGGCAGCTACTGTGCTAGCGAATCAAATGTCAAAGTGAATTAATATGAATGAAATGTTAAGGTGTAAGGGCTTACCAAGTGATTAGAAGCGATAATTAAGGAATCAGATTAGTCCTACTTGAAAGAATGTGAAATACAGATAAATCAAATGCGAATTACAGTGAATTAAAACTGTTAACGTGTGCGAGTGAATAAATACGAATTAACACTTCGGCAACCAAGTCTCAGCATGTAGAACCAGTAGTGACGTCTAGACGACAGAAAGAAAGCAAGTAATAGGAAGTAAGAAAGCGAGGGACGGGAAAGTGTTTTGAGAGACAATGGGATTCCGCGTGAGCATTCAATCGCGTTAACTAACAGACTAAGTTTGTACTACACAGCCTGTGCAAGCTAGATGACAGGGGCCTTCGAAAGTTTTCACGGCCACGTATGAATTTAATTTTGTACGTTTATAGAAAGTACTTTGTCGTTCCCGTTGCTCAGCGCATTAGAAGCTTCTTCGTGTTAAGGAGCTCCCTTTTGAAAATTCGCTTGGACTACTGCAAGCGTCAAGACAGAAGCGAACAACACGAAGCAAAGATGACCGTTCTAATGAACTAGCCAACGGCTGGGTGGGGACCTACCTAGTTGGCCCGCTGCCTTGCCTCTCAGGACCACAATAAAGTTGTTTGTCTGTCTCTCTGTCTAATAATGGACCACCCTGTTTAGTCTAGCCAACTTTTGACAGTATTAGTTCACGCTTTTTGTTTTGTTTCCCAGAGAGGCTACGGCATGACCGAAAGACAAACAAATAACCTAAATTTGCCCTACCTGGAATAAGACATAACTCTTAATAGCGTACTCTTTATATTACACGCACACGGGAAGTGGTGCGAAAGTTATTCTGTTTTGAAGACTGCACATCTGCGAACAAAGCAGTATTCCAGACCGTTTCCTGTTATCATTAGAGGGTAATTTTAATCTGGCTTACGGTTACTTAGCAGCCGTACCGAAGGGTCGTTGCTATTGTTCGAACGCTCGTCACAACGATTGGGAACGAATCAGGCTGCTTTTCTGCGGTGTTGCCGAACAAACAACTCCTTCCTTTCTGCTTCCTGTCTTCGCGGCGCTTCTCGCGCGTTTCCTGGTCTATTTACCCAGCTCTTGTCGCGACGGGGGCTTGAGTTCGCTCAGGAGGATTTGCCCGTTGTTGACGTTCGGTGCGCGTGTCCTTGGCTGGCGATTATTCTTGGTCGCCTTGTTCGGCGCACGCCTCGGCTGTCCAGAGTTTCCTACGCGTGTCTGCTTTACGGTTGCGGGATCCGGCAATTCGGGTCCGGCGCAATTCATTATCGCGAAGTGGCCCGCGCCTTCCGCGAACGTACTACAATCATTCGCGCATCGACATGTCATGGTCATCGCCATTCAATGTCCCGAGGCCGCGTCTGTAGGCCAAGAAAAAAAAAGACAGGACGCTACATTTTGCTGCTTATTGGGACAGCAATACATTGCTCCCGTTTATTAAGGCGAAGGACTAGACGCCTCATCAAACGCGAAAATGTACCGTCGGCTTCGGCAACGGCGGCGTCGACACGAGTATTGCAAAAAATCATCACCACCTGATGACGTCACCAGGTGACTACATCATGACGTGACAGGTCACCAAAACTTGTGACGTCGTCATGACGCCACAAATTTTGTGACGTCATGGCGACGTCAATTACAATTATCAATTAAATTTTATAATTTTCTTTCCTTTTGTTTTGTGCCGGCCTTGGCTTAGCCACTTATACAACCGCCTGCGGGATTATCGATGTAGACGTGTAAAAAGAATATCACAGAGGCGCGTTGAACATCATAAACCTCGAGTACTTGTTGTGAGCCGCTGCCCTTATCGCATTTTTGCAAAACGTTCTAAGATAAGCTTCTAAAGTAAATATGTATACGTGTAAACGTGAAGTTCCTGTGCAGGTGGGATGTGAACCTTGCATGCTTTCTTACAGACGAAGAAGAACAAACTGCCGAAGAACAAACTGCCATATTCAGTTTGCTTGGAAGTGAATGCCTGGAACGTTTTACCGACAGCGAGCTCAAGATAATTTTTCTTTTTTATCGGCTTATATTAGGTGCAACGCGCTTCTGGGTTCTGTGTGGTGCATATACATTCTCATGCGACTGCATGTTCCATAGAATGACAATACGCAAAATTGTGTGCATTGTATTAAAACACACAACGTGCACTTTTAAGCGTTTAACTTTAGCTTTGTATTAGATGGAATCCCACATACGCGATGGATCCTCATCCGTTTTTACGCTCAATTGTGGCCTAAGGGAATGCAAACGACGAGTGTCCGCCGCTCTCAGTAAACTCAGCACAGAAAATATATCATTAAATGAACGAAACTTTGCTGACGGCTTATGTAAAAAGCTACCGGTAGAGAAGTTTACAAAAGCAATGTACTCGCTTAAATAGGAGCTTGAATAAAGTGCCTTCGATGCGCTGAAACACTTTCAAACTCCCTGCGCGATAAAGCTGCAGTGATATCACAAGTGCACGGTGTACACCGGTTAGTTCTAACAGAGCCGCACTGGAAGGCACACTTGCCCTCTTGTGCCCGTAGCTTATGTAAACAGGGTTTAATTTTTTTTTTTTCTTATAAACAGGTTTACACGGCATTCAAACGCGACGCATGTTTTGCTAATGCACTCGATTCCTCCGTTGAACTGCTCCACAAATCCGGTCATTAACGAAGAACCATTCTTTGAGAAGAATGCGCTAGATGCTTTACACAAATGCGACACTCGCACTGAAAAGTGCTCCTCATCAATTGCGTCGTGAGATTAAGGTATGCTCTATTGTCTTGATGTCTCGGCGCTTCTGCACCGCTCTATTAATGAAATGTTCGTGCGAGTGAAGGCAGGACGAGGATTTCGCGTCTGAATTCAACGTGACCGAACGTTGGCAGCGCAGATAAGAACGTCGGAGATCAACCGCGCCTGACAGTTTTCTTGTTTGTTTTATTGTTTTTTGAAGCGTTACCTCGGGCACCATGAGAGCCCAGTTGCTCCATAACAAGATGAGGCGTCCGCTCATTTGAATTTCTAATCCGCAGACCAGCAGGATTAAGCTGTATAGTTGACACTCGACTCGTTAGCTGCCTACAGACTAAAACGCATCGTTTGGAACCCAGCCAAGAACGCTGGCCTCAGGACATACCACGTAGGATGCAGTTGTGCCATATTCTAAGGAGCAAGCTATAAAGCCATCTTTGATACTCTTATTTCACTATAATAGCGTGAAGATGTTAAAGGGTAGCGTTCCCGGAAGTGAAGATGCGTGTCGCTGGGTCTACAATGAAATGGCCTAACCTGTACTCATGCGAAACACTAACTGTTTATGCCAGTGGCCTTTTTTTGGCAGCTTGTACTTGAGCGTCGCGACGTATTTGTATACTTAAATCGCGGATTGGCTCAGCGCCCTACCATGCATTGGCAACCCTCATAACAAAGTGCCTTATTCGTTATGCGCTTGGGGTTCTCAGAGCCGCAGCACTTTTTTATTTTACCGATATCAGTTCCCAAGAATATGAACATTGTAAATAAGATGTAGCAATTGTTGTTCACGTCTCAAAACCACAACATGATTATGAGGGACGCCGCAGCATAGGGCTCCAGAAATTTTGACCATCTGGTGTTCTTTAACGTCCACCTAAATCTAAGTACACGGGCCTTATGCATTTAGTCTTTATTGAAATGCGGCCGCCATGGCCAAGATTCGATCCCGCGACCTTCGGGTCAACAGTCAAGCACCAAAACGACTAGACCACCGTGGCTGGTGAACATGGTAAACCGAAGCAGAGTAGCCTGGAGGCATTAGAAACGCCTAACGTAGGCTCAGCCGCCCACAGAACAAGGCGGTGAGTGTCTGCTGTAGCGCTGGAACTATATAATTTTTTGTTGCGTGCGTTCGAATATCTCACTGCTGAATACTGTAAGTGATAACAGCAAAGAAATAATTGTCCTCGTTGAAATTCGGCCTGAAAGTGTAGTTTCCGTACACGACAGTATGACGCCCTAATTTCAACACGCGTAGCGAAATTCGGCGCGCACGAAAGACAAGGACACAGTGAAGGGGACAAGTGAGCGCTTACTGCAATTTCAATAAAATTTCTTGAATGCTATCTGGTCGTACAGGAAGTAAGTTAGAAACGCTTTTTACGTGGAGTGTGAAAAAAAGGGGCGATGTATTTCTTCGTTCTCGATTAACACGAAACTAGACAATGTGAGGTGTGGTAAGAAATATCTGAGCCCGTTGCGAAGGCACGAAGTGTTCGACCATCGGTGTTTCATTACTTTCACATTGCCTGGCTTCAGAATCATCACTTACCGCTTAAGGGGACCGTGCACAGCTATTTTATACTCGGGCACAAAATTTCGTGCCTTGCTTAAAGAGAAGGCTACGGCACTTTAGCGCACAAGTAACAATTGTGATGAAAATAAAGCGTAGTTAGTATAGTTACCCAAGTCACAAAGCGCGCCAGTTCACAAACCAGTTTTGTAACAGAGTCACAAAGTGCGTAAGTTAATAAACCAGTTATGTAACACAGTCACGCAGTGAGTGTCCTTAAGGGATTATACTATGTGCCGTCGAAGCCATAGGAGGGTAGTTCAAAGCAACCTAAGCTTGCAGTGACCAATATATATTGTTCAACTCGAACGGAAGCTGCGTAGTATTACTGAACAGTTATGTTCGTTAATTCCTGCGCCACATATAATGGTGCAGGCGATTTTTCGTTGTTGTTGAGTACAGACATCACTGGAGAAGATTGTTTTGGATCAGATCACGGAATCAATGAATGTAAGTGTGGTCGAGATTAACGGCCGGGGACATTATCCAGTTTGGTAGTATGTCAGGGCGAAACAAATTAATGAAATTGCAGTCACTGCGTTAAGATAGAGTGAGAGGCCTTCATCCTACCGTGGTCACAAAATAGGATCCTGTATATTGCCTTTAATATTGGAAATGGCAGTGAGTCAGCGGATATCATGAAAAAAAGGAAGGCTGACCTTTCTCTTTTATCTGAGAAAAATCTGCCTCGCTCGATTAGACAGCCAGGCATTCACAAGTAATAGGCTTATTAATCTGTTGATGAAGTCAGAAACGCACAGGGAAAAATTTTCAGGCAATTTGGCTTGTATTACGCACCCTTCAAGTTTATGTCACGCTATCACTTCAAACCGATCATTTCTGTAGGCTATGGGGAGGCTTATTTCACATTGAGAGCGCGTGGAGTAAGCTGCGGCGAGAAGCTTTTTAATGTGCGAGCATTCTTGGGCAACTCAGTCCGGAAAACCCGTGCGTTTGTGATGTAAAACTTTATTGCCTATAGGAACACATTAGGTGACGTGTAACTGCAGTGTGTTGCCCCGCCACGGTGGTCTAGTGGTTATGGCGCTCGGCTGCTGACCCGAAGGTCGCGGGATCGAATCCCGGCCGCGGCGGCTGCATTTTCGATGGAGGCGAAAAAGTCTGAGGCCCGTGTACTTAGATTTAGGTGCACGTTAAAGAACCCCAAGTGGTCGAAATTTCCGGAGCCCTCCACTACGGCGTCTCTCATAATCATATCTTGGTTTTGGGACGTTAAACCCCAGATATTATTATTAACTGAAGTGTGTCCCAGCTATGTCTAGCCAAGCTTAAAGAAAATACTACCAAAAGCTCCTAGTATATACGGTTAAAAACGTATACAGTGCGTCTGGTCCAATGTTCCCTTTCTCCAACAATACTGCGCTTGCGCTTGTGTGACTTGGTTAGTTAGAGCAAAAACCTCTAAAAATAAAAACTCAACACCTTGGCTAGCATTCGTTAGGACATCCATCCCGCAGCAATTAACCATAGCAAACAAAGTAGTGCTAGCAATCAAATAATAATAATAGCTAGGGTTTAACGTCCCGAAACCATATATGATTATGATGGACGCCGAAGTGGAGGGCTCTGGAAATTTGGACCACCTGCGGTTCATTAACGTGCACCTAAATTTATAGAAACACGGACATCTAGCATTTCGCATCCATCGAAATGCGGCCCTCGCGGCCGAGATTCGATCCCGCGACCTTCGGGTCAGCACACACAGCGAATTTCAAGAAGACGCGATCCTCTTCCGGGTTCGCAAAAGTTCATAACGTGCTCTCAGACGCCGAACGAGCTGCTCACGGTGCACGGCACGGCAACTGGCAGGATGCGTCATCTCAAGCATACGGATTAGTACCGAAGCAGCGAATCAATCTTGTATGCGCGCCGCTCGGATGGCTGCGGATCGATAAAGCAGCGGCCCGGCACGCATCAGCGTGTATACAAGCTGCGCAACAAGAACAGCGAACAGCTTTTGTTTTTTGTACTGTAGCCGCCTTATCGCGCCACACAGCATGCGCAACTTTCTTCCATCATTCTTACTGTACACTCCCCCATCTCCTTTTCTTCACGTTCCTTGTCGTTCTGATTAGCATTTCTTTTTCCGCAGCAATCCCAACGCAGGCATCTTTCAGGGTGGAACGTCGATCACTTTAAAAAGCTCGCTTGAGAACTGAACGTAGTCAGGTTGCGCTGCATAGCGATATTAACATTAATTTTCATACTTTCGGCGAGACACGAAAATGTCGCTGTGATAATCGCTCTGCTCCTACGCGCGGAAGGTTTCTGGTTGTGCAGCAGTAGACGCACAGATTGTTACGATGAATTGGTTAATAAAATCTGGGGTCTTGCGTGCCAAAACAACGATATGATAAGGCACGCCGAAAATTTTGACCATCCGGTGTTCTTTGACGTGCAGTGACATCGCACAGTACACGGGCCTCTAGCGTTTCGCCACTATTGAAATGCGACCGCCGCAGCAAGGAGCGAACCCGCGACCTTCAGGTCAGCAGCCGCGCACCGTAACCACTGTACCACCGAGGCGGACTAAGATAACTTCGTTGATGCAATAAATCGAGGTTACTGACCGAAAGAGACATTTCTATAGGTCCGCAATTCAAGGTTCCGGTGAAATGAACTGACGAATATTTTAACGAGGAAACTGATTTCTATTATGTGATAGATACCGTTGTGCGTAAGCCTTTCTCTTCTGAGTTACCAGTCATTCACGCGCACTGAGGCCTCCTGGTCAGATAAGGGCAGGTTTGTGCAAATTCACTCACGATTACCTGTTCCCGCGTAGCCCCGAACCTGCAGCGTTCAAATGATTGTGGTGTACAGTCGGGCACTTTGCGGAGTTGCTAGCAACCTGATGTTTTCCTCGAGGCCTTTGTGCTAACCAGACTCTAGTGGAAGATAGTCCGAGAGGGGGGGTTAGTTAAGTCGATGAATATATGATAATTCAACAAGAAGTCTGCTAGAAAACTTATTCTAGACCAATCTTCTGTTATTGAGCACTCCTGAGCGTCGCAAAACAAGGTAACGGGAAAATGCTATATAAGTCGCTATATCGGGAATATGTGCTATATATGTGCTATACATCACTGAAATATGAGCTATATATGAAAAACTATATATGTCGAATTCAGTTTTACGTTCAAATTGAATAGATAGAAAAATCATACGTCGCGAATTGGAACTCCGCCCGACGTCTTCGGCCCTCTGAGGGCAAAAGAGGCACTTTCCCCTTGCAACTCCATTATGCGTCCTGAAAATATGCTCGAATTAAATAGCCATATAACCACTGTAGCTATGAATATTAAGCAACATAGGTGGATGAAAATTCTGTAAATGGGCCTAATTGTATATTCCAATTGCTGAGAGAGAGAGAGTAACGAAGAGAAAAGGCAGGGAGGTTAACCAAACTTTGGCTCGGTTGGCTATCCTACACTTGGGGTGGGGGAGAGGGGCAATAATAGAAAGGAAAGGGTAGAGAAGAAAGAAGAAGAGTAAGAAAGAGATGGATGAACAGCGTGAAACTACACAACACGAACTCGCGCTGTTAGTTCACAGGCGCTCGTGAAGTCCGGTGGTCCTCAAGAAGCACAAGAGGGCTTTCGTGGCCTTGCGCATATGCGAGACCGTAGGCCAAGGTCCCAAGATCTTCTTTTCTGTCAGTGGTCTTGAGTCCAGGTGTCGGAACTTGACTTCCATACTACGTCGCTGAGCCTGATATGATGGGCAGTGGCAGAGAATGTGTTCAAGCGTCTCCTCGCAGGCGCAAATGTTGCATGCCGCACTGCTGGCCATACCAATGAGACACGAATGCGCATTCGTAAATACCACGCCCAACCACATGCGGCACAGTAAAGTTGCATCCCGTCTCGAGAGCCCGGATGGCAAACGAAGTTGCAAATTTGGGTCAATCGAATACAGGCGCGCGTTGGAAAAACCCTGCGTATTCCATTGTAGAAGAGTGATACGGTGTGCAAGTGATTGTAGTCGCCACGCGGCGTCCGTTCTCAAGAGTGGTATGGGTGTCCGCAGGTATTGGCCATGAGCCGATCGTGCAGCTTCATCCGCGCGGTCATTGCCGACAATTCCGCAATGACTCGGCAACCAATGAAATATAATATTATGTCCTTCCTCGAGTGCTTGGTGGTAGTCGTGCCTTATCTCGTACACGAATCGTTCGTGTAATCCGTGCCTTAAAGCAAACCGTAGTGTTTGTAAGGCTGGCCTGGAGTCGCAAAAGATGGCCCACCGATTAGGTGGCTGCTGAAGGATGTACCTGACCGCACCTTGAATTGCTCAGAATCTCTGACATGTCTGAGGTGTAGACGCAACAAAAAGGAAGTTTGAAAAAAAGATAGTCACCAGTTCATGCATGGCCACTTAATTATCTTGAAAACGCGGAACAATATAGTTCCTGTTTAGTGCAAGTCCGGATAGGCGAATTCGCATAATTTTTTTTTTGACGTCGTTATAGTGAATTTTGTTCGCTTCCTCGGGACGCAAACAGCCTTGCCACGAAAATAAAGTTTATTTCTCTCTCTTTTACGTTTGCTACGACCTCGCGCCTTCGCATTCCCCGGTTTTAATTAACGAACTAATAGGTAATGAGAAACCGCTCTTAAATATATTAGTGCTGTAATAAATTATAAACAAATTGCTGAAAGTACCTGTTGTCATGACTACCGTTACGACCTTGTTTTGCAAGGAGAACAGCATCCTGAATAGCTTGAAAACATGGCACGTTCCCTTTTCTCTCGCAGGTTGAACCACCCTGTTTGTCACTATGACTGGAGGCTCCCAAGTGTCCGTCACACTGGTAAGGTCAAATTCTTCATTCGATTCACTCAAGGCTCGTTCACACCGAAGGCGGAGCGGTCAAAGCGGCGAAGCGGATTTTCAACGCGACGAGGCGGCGAGTGCGCGCACCTGTTCAGAACGCACGGTTCGCCTGGCTGCCGGCGCAGCCGACTTGGCGGGGCATCTCGCGCTTTTGCGGACGTGTCGTCATCACGTGACACTGCTTGTCCGCCCGAGGCACCCGAGCGCAGGTCTCGCGCCATTTACGCCGCAAGCAGATGTCTACACCAGCACCACCGCCGCATGGCGTTGTGATTGGCAGCGGCAAAACGAAGACCTTCGGCGGGCGGAAAAAATCGGTCCCCGAGCGATCCAGCTCGCCGCCTCGTTTTCCGCCCGCGTACGCCGCCTGGAGAGGAGGTTTCCTGCGCTTTCCGCTTTCCCGCTCGTCCGCTATGGCCACTCCGCCTTCGGTGTGAACGAGCTTTTAGTGCTGCATTCTTTACTATAGCCGCAGCACCACTGCTTTTATTCATTTAAATCGTACATGTACCGGTCTTCAGACACTGTCGTCTACTAAGTGCTCGAACCCTTCTAGCACACTTACCATATACATGGGATATTTTTGTGGCAATATAATGCATATTTGCTGCTTGTAAAAAAATAATTTGGCAAACGAGCGCAGACTGCACGGCAACTGTGTGTTCCTTTGACCTTATCACTGCTCACAAAAAGTTATTAGTCAAGTAAGGAAAAAAGAAAACACTGCATTAAAGCATGATTCATACATAACAATCGCACATTGTTTCACGCATGCTAGCACTTATACTCTTCACCTGAGATTGTATCGTGCCATTCTTCTAGTGGCCGGTGGTATTCATGCGAAATACTGCTGCGTAAGCATTTATTTAATACGAATGTCGAGCCGCTGCTTCTGTTCCACCTAATTATAGTTTTTTCCAAAGCCCTAGCGATCGCTTGTGCGTATACGACCTTTTAGATACTCTCTCTATTACTTTTTTTTAAAAACAGAAGTTTTTTACTGCGCTAAAAAATATTCTCGACAGAAGACGACAATATCGCAAACAAGTTCTGCGGAAAGATGAAATGTGGATGAGAAATTATGAAATGGAAATTGGCAACCAGTCGTATGTATTACAAAGTTACGATGAAATATTCACAAGTATTTATGAGAGGGAGAGCTACAGTCCCGGCTAAGCGTTGGTCGTGGTTTCGATCCCCGGATGAGGACCAATCTTTCATTAACTATAAGAAGCTTTACTTACTGAGAAATCCGTATCGATTTCGCTGTAGCTTTGTGCTGCAAACGGCTGCATGTCCCTCTCGGAGGGCGAGAAGACAGGACGTGAGCATGTTGTCTGCGTTGTGTCTTCTATTTTCTCTGCATTGTCGCTATATTATCTACATTACACTTGGGTATTGGGCCTTCATAATTGCGTTCACGGTCTCACGATCTCACGGTCTCACGATCTATTGCTGGCTGCACATATTCTATTACTGAAATCTACCTGTAACTGTTTTTTCGATGGAGGCGAAAATGCTTGAGGCTCGTGTACTTAGGTTTAGGTGCACGTTAATGAACCCCACGTGGTCGAAATTTCCGGCGACCTCCACTACAGCGTCCCTCACAATCATATCGTGGTTTTGAGACGTTAAACACCAACAGTTATTATTATTATTATTATTATTATTATTATTATTATTATTATTATTATTATTATTATTATCATTATTATTATTATTATTATTATTATTATTATTATTATTATTATTATTATTATTATTATTATTATTATTATTATTATTATTATTACATACCTGTAACTGTTGAAGTATTGTCTCTTCTGCGCCACTGTAGCTCCTGTCAGCGTGCCTGCTGCTCTGGTGCAGCACGATTGTACACTGCTCCCGCGCCGAGCGCGTGTTCGCGCAGCTGAAGGCGCTGCGTGAATGTGAGCAACGCGCACTGTTTGACGCCGGGGACAACGACACCGGTGAGCATGTTTTGAATTATACCTATATTGATGAGTGTGAGAAGTCACAAGACAAAAAAGCCTTATATTTCCAGGAATTATTTCGCGCTAGCACGCACACTGTAGAAAGAAAAAAAAAAAAGACCGGTATTTGCCGCAAAATAACGTTGTGATCTTAACATAGGAGATGGACGCGTGCGTTTTAGGACGCGTCAACTTGTTTTATTGCGCAGCTTGACTCACAGGGAGAGAAATATATATTTAGAAAATTCAACCAGCTCCGCTTCGCGGAGACCGATGAAGCAGCGAAGCTGGTGGCGTTCCCTTCGTCAGGCTAAGGCATTTCTATGCTTTGCAAGTCTTTCGGATATGTTGTTTCACTGCTCTTTATTAAACACTCTTTGTTAAGATTTGAGCTGGTAGTATGGTTTTATTGCATCTTGATCATACCACTCTTGTACACAGGTTTACAAATGAGCCTTCGCTTAAGATGCTCCTATATGTTGTTTCAGTGCTCTTTACTAAACACTATTTGTTAAGCTTTGAGGTGGAAGTATAGCCACCACCTTTTAAAACTCCAAAGTATCGCGTGTCTGTGGTGCGACTGTGGTAACGCGCAGGCCATTTTTTGGGCTAACCGCTGCCTTCTTCCTTTTTAGTTGAAGTTGTGTGTAGTGGGATTTACCCAATTTCTGTGGAACATACGCGTTTATGATGATGATAGTTTTCTGATAGGCCGCACAAATGTCTGTGACACATAGCCGTTTATTGGGCTAACGGTTGCCTTCATTTTCAGTGGACCAGTGGTGAGTAGTGGGATTTACCCAATGTCTGTGGCGTACACCCGTTTACGATGCCCGCAAGCATTACCACGGATCCCGGACACGAAAGGCTCGACCAAGAACAGCTTCGCTGTTAAAATAAAACTCGTAGCCGTAAAGCGAAGCTTATAATTCTCAGAAAAAGTATATTGCAATATTCTAAACAGAAACAACCAGCTCCTACTGGTGTCGACAGGTGCTATACGACATCAATGTAAGAAAGTCTATTGAGATGGGCTTTCAAAGTATAGAAGTCATGCATGTAGGAATATGTTTCTATGTGTCGAGGAAAAAAGCTGTAACTTTGCAAGGTAATGATTGCAACGTAATCGATGTGAGAGTATTTTGTTCATTTCATCAGCAGCTGACTCAGTACAGCGGTGGCTCTCGAAGTCTACATGTTCTGTAGAAAACGCGTATTAAGGTGTCTAATAAAAAACTTGGGTAGCTTTGGCCACGCTATACCATTCTTGATTATGCAGTTCGAACAGTAGAGAAAAAATAACATGTAGAGAGTCTCACGTGAACATGGAAGATGGGATTTGTTTTATTCTTCTGGAAATCGATACAGTTATTACGTAGACCTCAAGTGGTCATTGCGTGGTCTGGGTTGGTTAAAATCCGGTATATTCAGAGCATGCAATAAGGAGACCAAAGTGGATGACATGTCTCTCTCAGAGACGATAAGACAGGACGTGCGCTTTGTGTTTTTTGTTAGCGTTTTGTGTTCTCTCGTCCACGTGCTGTCTTTTGCCATCAAAAACTTAATTTTCATCATTAACGCAGACGTGCTACTCGCGCAAGGCGTCACATAGCAAGGCGCTTTCTTACCTGAGATGGAAAACAGTTAGCCTACGTCCTTTCATTCAGTGCAGACACTATACTTCACTCTCTGGTGTTTTTCTTTCCTCTTCATGAACCGGCAGCCTCGTGTGACTGGCGATTCGACGGCTGGCAGTGCTGGCCACCGACGCCTGTCGGAGCCACGGCCCGCGCAGCCTGCCCAGAACTGCTGCCCGGAGAAGTGAATTCCACCGGTCAGTATACAAGTGACCTGCTCGCGGTGAACGCGGACTCGCGTGAGCCTTTTAGGGGCGAAGCTCCTTAAGGCGGCACCCGTTCGTCCCTCGTAGTCGTAGTAGTGCGTAACCAGCCGTAACGCTAGTACCAGATCTTGACCTCCAAGGTGGTGCCGGTGGGAGATTTTTCCTGTGCGTTGTTGAACAATAAAAAATTCGCAGCGTGCGCGTTAACTAAAAGCCGAATTCTTCTGTCTCTCATTCCTTATTAGCAGCCATTGGCATGTTCCAGTAGGAAACGTTAGTAGAAGTAGAAGTGTAAGTGTTAGCTAAAAGCCGACTTCTTCTGTCTCTCATTCCCATTAGCAGCCATTGTTTACCTCCAAGGTAGTGCCTGGTGAGATTTCTCCTGTGCGTGATTAAACAATAAAAATTTTGTTCAAAACGCCGTTGATTGATGAAATAAACCAACGAAAGACGCCAGATGTTTTCTAAAAGCAAAACGAAAGAACGCCAGATGTTTCTAAAGCAAAACGAAAAGACGCCAGCTGCTTAACGAAAGACGCCAGATGTTTTCTAAAGCAATGGTTTTCTAAACAATGAAAATTCACAGCGTACATGTAAAATTAAAGTGAGCTGCAAGTCGTCATAACTCTCATCGAACCTTTAGTATAAACGCGCCCGATCTCACGTCGGTGATGATGTACTGGGCAGAATTCACGGAAGATTCACGGTTTACCGATGAACCTCCGCAGCTTCGCCCACTCATCATCATTCACTCCGTGGATATGCAGTGATTTTTACCGTTCCTTTTACGCTTCAAGTCGTCAAACTGTTTCAAACGGAACTGCGCGCGAGTATTTCGTGGAAAAAATTGACGTGTGTTATTGCCGACATAAACTACTGCCGTAAGTCATGACAAAATTACTGCCACAATTCATGTATCTAGTCCAGTTAATATGTCTGCCGCCGCAGGAAAAGTAATTACCAAAGCAGCGAGCAAATATTGCATTTTTCGTATATTTTACAAATTTAGCTGACATTTCTCGAAACACCGTGTACACTGTTGCGTGCCTCAGCGCGTGCTGCAAAACTAGGACAATCGCACGAATCGCCTTTAGTTGTGCAGGTTGTTATGCACAGCACCTATCTAAAGGTTCGTGCAGGGTGCTGGGTTAGTGCTGGGTGCCAACGTTTATGTCGGTAATGGCGGGATACGGCTGAGACTATTACAAACGCTGTAGTTTTTCTTTTCGGTCTAAGGAGAAAGATGTGATTAACTGTGTGTTTCTATAGCGTGATTTAAACTGGAGCAATAAAAATGGCGATGAACGCAACGCGTACGCAAACAACGCTGCGCATTTTCACTATTGTTTATCAGCTTCGCTCACGCACCTACTGATCCGGCCGTCGAACCAGTGGTTGTCACTACGTTAGATCAACTGTATATTTGGGTAGCGCTGCTGCTCCCAGAATAACTTATAGGCAGACCTAACGTTTGCAGACTCATGTACATTCGTTCCTATGCATGCTTGAAATCTGCATGTTTGTAAATATAGGAGACGCCGCGGCGTGTGCGGCGAACAAAATGTGCGCCGCCAGCCTTGTCGATACACATTACAAAGAAATGCTGAAAATACGTGCTCTTACTTTATGCTCCTTACGCGCAAAACATGTACTTTGTGATAAACGTCAACACTTCTTCTCGACGTGTTTGTCTTTGAAAGCAGCTTACGATAATAAGTTTGCCGTTACTGCTGTAATCTCCCCGACGCGAACTGTGTACGACCTGCTTGCTTATATTAGAGAGCTCGGCCTTTTGCTTTTACTGACTCACCCCCCAAACTTGCTATGTCAGCAGTGCATAAGTTTGTGACGTGATGCTCGGCAGCCTGTTTACAGGAGCGTTGAACCTATGGGTCTTCTCGCTAGTAAAGCGTGTGCAAGCAGCGATTTCTTACGCGAGTGCGACGGCACACTTCTTAGGGTATGCCCAGAATGCATCTCCTCAATATTATCTTTCGGCGACAGCGACGGCTCTGCTGGCTAGACTCTTGGTGGCACCGATGCAAATGAGAACGCTTTTTTTTTGTTTTCGGCTGCGGCGTTCCTACGGAAAGATGCCTAGGCAAGAAAAGCGCGGCGAAAGGAGATTTGCCGCGAGACGCTCGATATTCATGCCCCCCCCCCCCCTCCCCCGTTTTCTTTTGGACATACACTGTGGTTATCTCGCGGTGTGATTTCTTTTATTCGAGACTACTTATGGAGGAGGCGAGCCCAACCAGAGGCGCACACTCAGAAGCAGAGCCTTCGCGCGGAATGTACGAACCGTCAAAGCTTCAGAATGCCTTATGAATTATAGCCCACATAGGAGTTGCCTGAAGTGCCAAAATTCCAACCCTAAATTCCTAAATGCAATAATGTGTTATGATAAGTCAGTTGCACTTATCCCAGGAAGTACTTTTGATCCCAGGAAGTATGGCATTATTTCTGTAAAGAAAAGAAAATACGGAGTCAATCCTTGTCACACGGTTGTCGAAGTTCTGCGCTTATGCGAAGTTGTGGCTCATGTCAGACGATTGCTTTTTAGCGAGCATCAGGCAGAATATTTCTAAAAAGATCTTTCACCCATTTTATATCCACGTTAGCATATATTGATCCCAAGTGCCCACGAAGTAAGAGTCTCTGGATTATGTTATCTAAGCAAAGAAAGACAGTTTGTGATTTATTCAGTAAGCGCAATATTTCGCATTATACTTCCCTGCTTTCCCTCTCAAAATACTGGCGACTAAGCAAGCAGTGACAGTCGCAAGGTTACACCGAAATCAATATTGATGAAGCATCCGAGAACACATCAGTAATGCCGGCTGATTTCCGGCAAAACTCCGCTCTTAGATCAAATAATATACTCGGCATGTGTTGTAAAATTTAAAAAAACTTCGTTATAGACACATATATTTAAGAACATGAATCGTAGTGACGTGAAAGCAACGAAGCTTCTCTTGTTCGTCAGTAAATATGTGTTAGTTCGTTGTGTGACTTTAATGCCGCATGAAGAGAAGAAGAATCCTTGAGCAGGTGGTGTCGCTGAAGTCAACGTTTGGACAAGTGGCCTTGTCTTCTTCGCAGACACTCCCCCCACTACAAAGGCGGAGGAGAGGATCCTCTCCTCCTCCGCTTTTTTTCTTGGAGCTTTGATGCTCGATTCTGTTAGTCCCTTGTATTGACAGCGAAGCTACGTTTGACGTTTGAAGTGAGGTTTGCCTGAATATGATTATCATGAGGAGATAGACCAAACGTTGGCAATTTTTCGGCGAACAAAACATTTGAGAAACTTCTTTCAAGAATAACGGTGGACAATATATCGGATTCTGACAGGATTGATCAAGACTCCTTTGCTCTTGGCGCTTTGATACAATCAAGTAGGCCAAGATATTGGGTTGGGTCAAATATTAAGGGTCGTTCCTTCTGCATTGCTTAAATCATAGAGGCATATGCAAACAACAAAACATACGTTGCAGAGTAATAGAATAAAGTAATCCCTCTCCGAGCGGTTTGAGAAACATGGTACAAAATAAATAACCGCGAATTTTCTGTCATATAGGCGCACGTCGCGATCCACTAACTACTCACCCTGCCACCTACACCACAAGCGCCCCGAGCGTGGAGTTTGCGTTCTCGTATAGAGGTTCCAATCGATTAGCTTTCCAGGCGCCGCAGCAATGAATAAGCAATATGTCGGTGCCGCACTATTTAGCAGGAGATATACAGACTGAATAAATCGATAATAAATTTAATCTTATTGCCGCAGCTGTCAACATTTCCCGAGCAATGTTACGACACGGGATGGGCTTTCTTTTCCCAGGCGCTCCATGATCGGAGTTTGCTGCTTTGGTTCGTGCTTCATCATGAGAGGCCTTACATTTTTTCTCGCCGCATTTGGTCCGGTTTATCGAGTATCTCACAGCACCGTCAACACTAATAAGCTGGTTATAATATAGCAGGTTCCGCTAGATTGCGAAAGAAAAAATCATCCTTACAGTAAAGTTTCGCATCCATCCATCCATCCTTCCTGCAATGGAGCAATTCTTCATTTAGCCAGGAAGAATGAAAGTGCTAAAGTGTTAAAGTGGTTGAGCTAGCCAACCCACTTTGTGTGGGATGTGGCATTTCGGTGGAGTCGCAGGGATAAAAGTTACGAAAGTAGGGAGGAAGTCCCTGAAAGAATGTGGCTAAGCGTTTCGTTTGTTTTTACTAGGCGCTGGTTATCAAGAACACAGTCTCTTTCTTCTTCTTCGATATTGCACTATATTGCCGTGAATACTGCGAGAGTTTAGGCTCTAGGCCTTTCTTTGTATTGGTGGCGCGCTGAAAAAGGAAGAGGCTCCTAGCCGATATGTAATCGATACGCTACAAGAGAGAAAGCAACGGGACGTAAAGAAGAAGGAGGCTAATATCAATTCCAGTCTCCCAGTTTGAAACCCTGCACTATTTGAGGGGTACGGTAAGAAAAAAGTAAAAAATAAAGCGCGGAAGTCAGGTATGGGAATTGAGGGAGAGGTGCAGAGAAATAACACATACACATGTACAGACACCTAATACATACGTGTTTCCTTAAACGAAGGTTACTTGATCGAACAAAACTCAGTATCCTCTTCATTGCCTTTTTGTGGAGAGATAGTCTTAAGCCGGCTGCCCAAGATTGTATTGCTCAGACAACGCCCTCTCTCTGAGGCGGCGGAGTCACGAGCCATTGTGTCCGAGTACCGTATAGGCTGTACAATGGCAAAGGAAAAGTTCTGCGATTTTCTCGCTGCGAGAATCATCGCAGTCCTTCTTTACATCATGCATGCCTTCTCGCTATGTCCTCTGTCTCAACGCGAACATTTCACTTTAAAAGCACGGCATGCAAGGTTATATATTTTGCATCTTGGCACTATGGGTAGGGAGGCAAAAATTTCCACGGAGGCGAAACGCCAGAGGCCTATTTACTTAGATTTAGGTGCACGTAAAAGAAGCCCAAGCGGTCGAAATTTCCGTAGTCCTCCACTGCGGCTTGCCTCATAATCATATCGTGGGTTTGGCACGTAAAGCGCCAGATAATATTATTAAAGCACCAAGCGCAAAATCGACGTGGTGTGAGCGTCGGAAACTCTTCGCAGGTTTAAAGGTAGAATCTTAGACGACGCTTACGCATCGCCCTTACTGTCGGAACGCGGCAGCGTTATCACGCCCCGTTAGCATCGCTTTCTCATTCGCTTGTCACTCTTCGTTTCTCGCTGAAGACCTTAACAGTGAAGTTAGGAAAGAAACGTCTGTGCAATGAAGATATTCCCCGTTGTAAGCTCTTCTAGGGCGTCTAGTGCGAATGCAGTTGCAAAGTGCCCACTACGCCATGGATAATATTCTCTTGCGAAGCAGCGAAGTACCCGCTACGCATCTGTAAGGCACCTACATAGCTGCATAGTTTGTCACTTTGTTGATGGTGATAATGGTGATAATATTAATGACGATGATAATAATGAAGCATGGCGGAGCCTTTTTGTAATAGATGGACAGTTTTAACTCATCAGCTTGTAATGCAATTCACAGGTGTGACGCTTGGTGTGATTCTAAGCTTCTACCACGCAATATTGCGTCTTTTAACGTGAATATTGACCCCACGTGAAGCTTCTATAGGGTCTTTTACCAAATTAAATGAAATTTCAAGCACTCACGTGGCTCTGTGGTAGAATACTTGAATGGCACGCGCAATGCCGGGGTTAGATTCCGGCTAGAAGCCTCACTTATATTCTTCGCAAGTAGCGGAATATTTTGCTCACGGTCAAGGAGGCCGACTCCGACGACACCGGATATTCTGCGACACGGGCTCTTGAAAGCTATCGTGTTAATATCCCCAGAGTGAACCGAACAGAATACGAGCATGATCTTCATGCTTATTCACATAATAGTAATGACAGACCGATGCTTTGGCGGAGTCTATCTCGTAGACTTTAAGCAATGACTGATAGGTTCTTCCCTACTGTTGCAGGTACGGCGAAATACCGGTGTCTCCCTGATGGTTCTTGGAATGGCGAAACAGGCAACTATAGCGCCTGCACAAGCTCACCTTATCAAGTAGGCACCATGGGGACTTTTGTTTCATAACGGTATATGTTAATTTGCGACGTCTATGCGTTTTTCTACATGAGATGTCCCTATTGCTTGCCTAATGTTAGAGTTGTCAAAAAGAAGAACAGTGTTCTATTCCTGACCTGAAAAGAAACATAATGTAAACAAACAGAGATTATTATCATAATTCAAGCTCGTACAAGATATGGTTGATGGCCTTGAAATGTGTGAAGTAGGAACCACGGTGATTTTTAATGCTGGCCCTCAAACTTCGAAATTGCAGTTATCCGACATCAGTAAGCAACAACTTACATTTGTAGCTTTCTTCGTCTCTCCAGTGAGCCAGGCAACGCGCCCAATAGTTTTAGATTTTCTAAACCTGATACAACATATTTTCAAACAGCTGTAAGGTCGACATATAAAACACGAAATTAGTATTCATACGCTTTATACTTTTTCGAAAACACACACACTTCTCAGATAAATCTTCATTTTACCTTCTTTAATGATAGTCCCGACAACGTAAGATGGGGGGACTACAGTATGGGGTACGTGCCTGTTGAATATACTAGAAGTCACGGAGCATAATCAGAGAAACCGCAAAACCGCATAAAATGTCAAATGCAACAAAATTCAAACGATATATTGCCTAAGTTCACAACAGCCCTGTTTAACGACAGCCACCATTTTCAGAAAAGGACACGCTGGGAAGACCAGTCAGAGGTGTCGCTGGTCTAACCACAGCGATCCGTCGTGTGTTGCCGCGTGGGCATCATCGGGTGTATAACGTACCACGGAATACGGAATACTCTCGGGAAAAAAAAGTTGACTGCTTTTCATTGGCCATTTCGAAATACGTCAGGGTCCCTACATGTGTGACGCGAAGCATGACGACACAGAACAAAGGGAATGATATTCCGTATTCCGGGATACGGTGTTCCGTGGTCGCGATATTTCCCTGCAGCGTGAGCTGGAAATTTTGAATCTATGCTGTTCATTCCAGGATACAGAGCTGACGTTGCTGCGCGCAATCGCTCACGATATTGGCGAGTACGTTCCCTGGGAACAGATCTCGGCGCGCGGAGAAAACTGGATGTGGCAGGAGAAGATCGGCCACTTCAAGCACTGCCTCGAGCACGTGCTGCTCAAGCCTCCTGTCGAGAACGGTACGAGCGTGGAGAGAGCCATGCGCGTCCATAAGCGGCGAAGATCGAATATTTCCTTCATTAACACGCGCGCCTTTCTCGCAGATGGGAACCAGACACTGTGTCCGCGTACTTGGGACGGCTGGAACTGTTGGGACGACACGCCTCCCGGTCGAACGGTGCACGCGCCCTGTCCTCAGTTCGTGGCTGGGTTTCTGTCAACCAGTAAGTTAAGTGCATCTACGGTGCATGGGCAGTTCCGCGAACATGTGGAGTGTTTCCTTAGGAAGTTCACACGTAGCGCTGCAAGTCACGGAACACTATCGCAAGATGATGCAAAAGACTGAACGAGGCACAAGAACTAGAAATGACAACAGATTATTCCTCGGCACATTGTCTATTACTTCAACGTCGCAACTAAATCTTCCTAACAGCGAAAGACGGAACTGCTCCTCGAGCATACTCGAAGGAAGGAGAGCCGCCCTAAGAATATGAGGATGCAAATATTCAATTCCTGGGTAAAAAATCATCTTACAACAACTTTGTAACTAAACGGCTGCGTTAGATTATTTCGAGAGTTTTAAGGCACGCAAAATAGTTTACTGGTGGTACCGGAGTTTGCCAAACGATATGTAGCGGATTGTAACGCAGTTATCGCAATTTTAAGCAGCAATTCACATTTTATCGCATGTAGGACGATTCCCTTGCGCCTGTGATCTAATTTTCTCTTGTTTGGCCGGATAACGCATAGCAAATCAACAACCGTTATTTGTGCATGGTGAGCGTGATTTTTCTCTGTTCTGCCGTCAACCAGTCACAACACGGCATTCATTTTTAAAGTTTTCTCCCATTTTCTCGAAAGGGCAAGCGCACAAATTGTGCACTTCAAACGGCACATGGTTCCGTCACCCTGTCACAGGACTCGTGTGGTCCAATTACACCGCATGTGTGGATACTCATGATTTACAGGTACGTATTGCACTGCGGCTACCAGGCTTAGGGGTGCAAACGACTTTTGTGAGTGCTGGTTATTACTGCTAACGACATGATGTGGCACACTAATTAATTAAATTAGCTAACTAAGTTGTTTTTCAAATGGGATTGTTAAATTTACCAGCGTACCGATTATTGCGTAGTTGAATCTAATTCAGGTACACACTACCTGTTGTATTCAAGAGATCACTTGTACGTACGTCAACAAGAAATATGTTCAAACGTCCACTAACATTTCATGCGATGTGATGGAGGGTGAACATTACGCAAATGAAGAAAATGCAGTTTCGTAATTCTTTATTACTCTTTGTTAGCCTGGCAATTACTTACGATTTGCACATTACTGAATATATGTGACAGATAGGGGCATATGTTTGAATGAAATTGTCATATCTGATATCTCAGTTATAGTTTGTCAGCACAGATACGTGTGAAAGTATTAGCAGTGTGCATAGAGGAGTCTGTTTCTCGCTGCATGATTCTATAGTGATGATGACTGCGAGCACATATAAGAAATTTGCACCATGCATGTATCTTTTTTTTCATAACATTCGCAAGAACGTTCTTACTCACTATCAATAATCTACGTCAGAAATCTGCACACTTGTCTTTTGCGGGCAGTAAAATTTCGCTTAGGAGAGCGTATGGTCCACAGAACTGGCTCAGGCGAAAAAAACAGAAGGGAATTAACATGCAACGTTTAGCTGGAAAATTCTTGCATAACATCTTGCTGGGGTAGCCACGATTTCTGCCTGCAAATCTTTATCGCGTAAGTTTTACGCCTTCTTGACTACACCGGCGTAGCGACTTCATGATTTATATGCAACTTGCGACAGGGACTGACGGCTTGTGCAACGCTTGCAGCTAGCTTATATAAGAAATATTTTTCGAATAGAGATATAAACGCTTGTAATTTCTTGCAAGGCAGATTTTCTTAAATGTGGTGTTCACCAATACCCTCGTAATTATTTTTTTCTTTCTTGCAGTTTCGAAACTTGGTCAACTCATTATACGTCACAGGATACTCAATATCACTTGTAGCACTTGTTTTATCCATGCTCATATTCTGTTACTTCAGGTGAGTGAATACTTTCGAGTTTGTTTTTAAATTGGTGCCCGTTTGTGAGCTTCGGTACGGTGTAGACTCGTCTATTACGCCAATTTATAAAACTATAATCATGTATAATACAAAAGAAACCTTGACTAATCTATGAAAGTCTCAGCATGTGTCACAGTGAGTTATAGTGTTAACTGTGTAACTTGACCCCCTCCCCCACCCTTCCGCTACCCTTATAGACACAGTACATGCTGTATCCTTCGTCCTCTTTCCTCGAAACTAGCAGGATGTGTTCCGCTAGCGCATTTATTGAGTGGCCTGGCCAAGTCGCTTTTGTTTTCCGCCTTCTCTTTGAAAGGCGAGAGAGAGAAAGATGAGCTGGAGCCATGAATCAACATATTACTGGGACAATTTTATTTGCTTTCCTCGAAGAACCGTGCGTAGTGAAATGGGTGCACTGTTCGCAGAAGATGCGTAGATCGCTCAACCACTACAACGACTGCTGAATCTCTTGCAGGTCACTTCGTTGTCGAAGGATCACAATTCACAAGAATTTGTTCACATCTTTCATTATCAACAACCTTTGTTGGATACTCTGGTACATCCACATCATCGCGCAACCACACGTGATCGCGGAAAATCCGGTAAGCAGCGGAAGAATGTTCTCCTCTACAAAATTGTATACGCTAATCATAAACGATTGACTGACATACAGGTGCGCCGCCTGCGCACGTGAAAGAACACTTCGTCTAAACAACATATTGTTCTTTGCGACAGAACTGGTGCCAAGCGCTGCACGTGGTGACACAGTACTTCCTGTTGTGCAACTACCTGTGGATGTTCTGCGAGGGCCTTTACTTGCACACGTTGCTTGTACTTGCCTTTATCGCGGAGGACAAGATCCTCAAGTGGTTTCTGCTCATCGGCTGGGGTGCGTATGAGTGAACAACGAAGTTCCTTTTATAAACCCGTGAAACACGGTATAGGATGCGTTTTTTTTTCGCTGAAGTACGTGTATTCTTATGAATACGAACGAGTTCTCTAGCACAGAGCTGCATTTTCCCGGACATCATTACACAACACAGTGTTAACATTCTTGCGTGTATCTTACCTGCCATGGTGGCTTAGCTGTTATGACATTTGGCTACTAAGCACGGGGGTGCGGCTTCGACTGCAGGCCACGGCGGCTGCGTCACGGGGAGGGTGGAAAGGAAGAACGCCTGTGCGCTTAGATTTCGTTGCACGTTTAAGGAATTGTTGTAAGGAATACTTGGCAGCCGCCAGCTACGGCGTGACAGATAATGATACCGTGAATTTGGCATACAACATTTCAGAAGATAAACAAGTTTCTATTAATGGGCGAAAAAGCCAGGAAGCGAGAAAGAAGCGAAGGAGCAACGAAGGTTGTACCGGCATGGTTATATGCGCTTTGTTACTGTCAACTGTGAAATAGGTAAAAATTGGTTGCTTGCAGGGTCCACGACAAACTGAGAAAGAGCGGGAAATATAACCTCTATTACACTCATGTCGATGTCTCTGTGATGCCGCTTGGTTATTTAGGGTCGGGGCAACCGCAAGAACGTAAGCCAGCAACACATCTTGTAATGATGCCCCAGATGCCTGTCTGAAGATACACTGAAAATGAGGAGAGTATAAATGTGTCAAGGTTCTTTTTTATTTGAGTACACAGCCGAGACGTCTTAGTTGTGCTATACCTAAGTCTGAGATCAAGGGTTACACATCACTGCAATTTATAGTCCAAGCTTCCAAGCAGCAAGAGCCAGGCTTTCCCGTAGTTTTTGCAAACTCAGGACTTGGAGACCCGTTGTTCCGCATAAAACTTTATGAGGAGAAATTGTGCAGGCGCGGGCAAGAAACGTGGGGCTAAACTACTCTGCTGAATGAAGTCAATCAAATTATTTGGCGTAGGTGTGTTTTATTTAGTGACATATTTCTATATGGGCTAACTCTCTTACCTACAATGTTAACAAAGCAGCAGCCCCGAAGTAGTCTTGCGGTACATGTATGTTTACGCGTCTTATTTTGAAAGTAGCAACCTCTGAAGTCGTTATCTCTACTCAAGCGAACTCTGAGGGATTTTCCGCCTTATAATCTCATATTTCAATAGGCTTGTTCAGACCCACCCCCCTCTTACTTTTCATTCACTGCTGTAAGAAGTGCAATTCGTAAAACTATGTTTCAGGTTCGGGTACCGCGTACTCGCATTATAAGAGACCCATTCCATATTGAAGCTCTGGCCTTCTATTCGTCCGGTGTTCTTGTTCAACTGCAAATGCGTCAGTTCGCCCCTTCGTTGTACAGCGATCGCACATCACCTCTCAGACGACGTGAATTTTACATTTAAATATGGTGCTGCCTTAGCTAACGATGGCACGCGGCACTCAGTGTTATTGGAAGGAAGTGAGTATTGTATTTCACGATGAAAAGTGCGAAAAATGCGATGTCCACTGATATAATTAGGTTTACTGGTAAGTCATTAGCAACTTGAACGCCTGCAGAAGTTACAGGAGCACTAGAGGCACCATCCCTCAAGTTAGTTCTCTCATGGGTTGAAGTTAGAGTATGTTTTTTCGTAGTTTTCTGGAACGTTTTGTGTGCTATATTACATAGGCGTGCGCACTGGGGGGGGGGGGGGGGGGGCAGGGGGGCGGCCGCCCCCCCCTATTCACCTAAGAGGGGGGCGCAAAGTCAGCCCCACGGGGGGCGCTGCGACGAACCTTCGCCCCCCCCCCCCCCGTTAAGGGTAACCCTGCGCACGCCTGTGCTATATTACATGAGAATACAAAACCGCATCCTTAACGTTCAAATAATAATGAAAATAAAAAACAGTGCTGTGCTATGTCTTACAACAACAAACGAGAGAGAGAGAGAGAGAAACAGCCATCTGCGGTGACTATAAGTGAGATATTACTTTTTGCAGGTTTTCCTTTGCTACCAATAATCGCTTACGCCGTCTTGCGATCCTTGGATCCAGAAGCGTCAAAAATGTAAGTGAATATTGTCCCGTTTCTTATTTCGTAATCGCATACTTTCTTTCACACGAAGTCTACGCGCTATAAGATGAGGGTAAACATGAAGCCGCCTAAGCTATGAATCGAATTCAAAGACGAGAAGAATTTCTTCGTGCGAAGAATATATGTCCATAGAATTAAAGTTAACCAAAAAAAGAAAGAGCTAACCTACTTAAAAACGGCATGAATTGTGTACGAGATATTCTCATGAGTGCAAGTTAGTTAAGTGAATATATGTTTAGGGCTGGATCAGCGAATCATAGTCACAGTTTATGCAGTGAATATTGTATTTTTTCCTCTCTGCCTGCGCAGGTGCTGGGTCGAGCATGACGTCTGGTATACATACATCCTCAGTGTTCCTGTTTGCTTCTCAATACTGGTACGCTCCCGCGTTCTCCTTGTAAATTTTAGCATAGAATTATGTATTAAAATCGTGAGAAATATATGATGCAGAGACAAACTTTCACATACTCACAATGTGTTTCGCTGATTTACGCAGCTGAGCTTCGCATTTCTCGTCAACATCGTCAGGGTCCTGGTCACAAAGCTTCGAGCCGTGAATTCTCCTGACAACGAAAGCACAAGGTACACATATATCCAATTTTCTTATCGTCTTTAACTTCAAGAATATAACCTAATCACCTACCCTAATCGGACGCTCAAATGAACATTCTTGCAGTCAATCATCACAGACGCACAAATGCTTAGTTGCTTTTCTAATGATTTCGTGCTCTTTGACTAGTTTTAGAAGTCTTTTGTCTATTTTTGATGCTCAAGTATCGCTTAACTTATTAATAAGGCAAGGTATTTTTATAGTAGTGCCAGTTCCCTAATCGCATAATAAAAAGTAGCAATATTGACGCAACGTCTTCATCCAAGTTTCTTCTAATGTTATTCCATTACTTCCAAGTCAGTCACATCATTTTCTTATTTATTTGTAAGAAATAAACGGATAATGCGTCAAAGTAGGGTTGTATATGAATACACCGAAGACAAAGGTAATGCTTGGTGGTCCGGCGACAGAGCGAAAGCTCGTGATAGACAACCGGACCGTTGAATCAGTGTAAGAGTATGTGTATAACGACCAAATATTAACAGGGGAGTGAGCTCAAGTGAAGGAAATCTTCCGAATAATAAGGATGGGACAGTGCGCACACGTTAGTCATTTCACTGTCACTAACGCGGAAAGCGTAAAACCACAGTGTTTTACTTGTTCTAACATATGGGACAGGAACCTTGATAATGACAAAGAAACTCGAGAAAAAGCTAAGGAACATATAGCGTGTGACTGGCGCAACCCTAAGAGATAGCAAGCAGCAGAGTTGACAAGTGAACAAGCAAGGGTAGCTAATACCATAGCAGATCTTAAGAGGAACTGGTCAAGTCGCGTCATGAGGAGGGCAGGCAACCGACGGTCTATTAGAGTGTTAGAATGAATACCAAGAGATGACAAGCGTAGAATGGTTAGGTGGAGTGATGGAATGAAAAAATTTCGAGCCATGAAATGGAATGAGCTCGCGCAGGACAGGGTGGGTTGAAGAACATTGGTGCAGGTCTCTGTCCTGCCGTGAACGTCTCTGTCCTGCTGTGAACATATTATAGGATGGCCCGGTTCTTGGCCCATCCCCCTTTGTGGGTAAGCGCCAATAGTAAGAGGTCATCATCATCATCATCATATTAGGATGATGACGATGATGATGACGACGACGATAATCATAACAGGAAGTCGCCCCCCCCCCCCCCGCCGCTTCCACCCCCCCCCCCCCCGCCTTTTATTAAGGATTTCCTTTGGGGCGGGGTGCAATGACAACATGCAGCTATAAGACAATAATGCAGCGACTTTTTAAAATGATCCGGCACTCGTACGGTGAGTAGCACTTGTGGGAAGACCGTTTCAGTAACGGGCTGGCCGAATAAAATTCTTGACATCAGTATGAAATCTTCCAATGTTACGCACTGCACATAGCTGAGCAATTTGCACCAAGAATGCTCACAAGACAGCTGTGGTGGGGAATGGAACAAAGGCAGCTGCGTTTTGCCTCGCGAAGTGCGTGGTATACTGCACACAATGTATTTGTCTGTTTGTGTCTAATATGCTAGAAATTGTAGAAGCGTGTCTCCTCGATCCGCGTAACACTACTACATGCCGACCGAATCGCAGCAAATGCTTCTAAAGATGCTGGGAGATCAATGTTTCCTTATTTGTCGTATGGCTTCCGCATATCACCAGCGCGTGTATAAAGAGATGGCAATGTTTTGAAGAAAACCTCAGGTATCTCTTTCTGAAAGACGCTGCCCTCAACTTCCGTTCCTTTGTGTGATTTATCATTCGTCATCTGTTGTTTATTTCTTACTTGTAGCCCCAACGTGACGGCTACATCGGCGAAAGGGGATCACTTATAGCTGACCCCAATGCAGTCGCGCACGTGGCACATCTCACTTCGCTTCGGACGTTATATACCGAGCACACAATGCGTCGCCGAGCATGCGTATCAGACTGTCGCGAACATCTGTCTGCAGTGGTACGCGTTCCATGCCGCGTGCTGACCTAATGTATTTCGGCAAAGAAATAGAACTGGCACAAGGACACCTTCACGTCGTGCGCAGAAAGCGCGGTGTATCAATATTGCAACACACGGTGAAGGCATTACTATGCCCAAAAAGAATGATGCGTCGATACCACATTGAATGAACACAAGGAGTCGTCTGAAAAAAAAAATGTAGGCGCGCGAACACGCGCAACAAAAAAAGAGAGGGCAGGAGAAGTGTTGTTCTGACCTCGTCTCTCGTGTCCGTGTTTGCAAGCTTACATTCTGTCAAGATGGAGGCTTGCCAATTAATTTTTTTTGTCATTCAGAAGGAGTCGTTGTCCGAAAATCAGCCAAATGGTTCCGTGGTAATGCACATGTATGTAGACAATCTAGTTGCATCCTTATGTTCGAAAAAAAATAAGAACCTTCTATCACCACGAAGCTAAAATAGAAACATATAAAATTGGGGGACATTTAAGCTTCGCCTTTAAGAGTTCAATGCGATAGCGATATCCTGACACTAGTGCGCACTTCGAACACTACGAGTGTTTAAGAGAATGCGCGCACTAAGGTGTGTGCCTTATGCAATGGGTAGCATGCTTTAAACCAGGAGCAATTATGCGCGAGAAACTTTTTCGAAGTTGCGATGCACCCACTACGTGGCCTTAAGGGAATACGCGCAGTAATGTGTGTGCCGTTTGTAATGGGTGGCTATCTTTAAACCACCAAGGCGTTATGATATTGACATGGTGTGACGCCCGATGGCAATGTACGCTTGTACCACGCAATATTACTGCGATATTACATCTCGTACTGTGACACCTGTATACAGGACGCGTATTTTTGGGTAGCATGAAAGTTACTTTCAGTGCAGTTCCAAGCAGAGGCGTGGCTATGTGGTAGAACACCTGCTTGCCACGCAGACGGCCTGGGTTCGATTCTCACTCGGACCCAACATTTTTATTATTTATTTTATTTGCAGCTTTTTCGATTTTTCGGTCACGGAGAAGATGATGATTTTTCGCTCACAACCAACGGCGCCGACACCGACGCCGACGGCGGAATTTCTGCAATACGAGCTCTTTAACGCTATCGCGTTAACATAATAGAAAAGGGGCAAGAGAGACTTCCACTGCCATTCAGGAAAACGAAAACTGTTTTTTGACCACAGGCCAGCAAAAAAAAAAAAAAAAAAAAGTGCAGCTCACTCAGAGTCACTAAAGAAATATGTTTTATTTTTTTTTATTTGTTAAATACTGCAGACCAAGAACTGGTCCAAGCAGGACAGGTACAAGAGGCAGGATATAATGAAATACACATGTGATAACATAAGGATATATTACGAGAAATGGAATATTTTTCGCCTAGGGCTCTCTCGGACTCAGACTAACCAATGTTTTCCTCAACCGGACTCACTCGTACTCAAACTCTTCAAAATATTGCTCAGCCGGACTCACTCAGACTCAGACTCACGGCACGTTTTGAGTCTGAGTGAGTCCGAGTGAGTCGACTCATGTGTGAGTTTGCCGACCTGTGATCTTGACCGCCTATGAAATAATTGATGCCTTGTAGACCAACAATGTCTTATTCATTAAGTATTGCTTGGCTTTGTAACGCATTAAAAAAATTCTATCTCACTGCGCTGCAGACATTCGCTGCCTTACGTTATTAACCTATAGTTCTACTGAAATACAACTCTGTTGTGACTCATGCTAGATTTGTTAATGCGTTTTAATATTGAGATAGCTATTTAGTGTTCATATTATTGAGTTGACTCCTTTCTGGCATATTTTTTCCAGGAAAGCTGTACGAGCAACTGTGATCTTGCTTCCCCTGTTGGGCTTGCACTACGTGGTGACACCGTTCAGACCAGACAAAGGGTCCATACTGCTCGCCTACGAGATAATATCGGCGCTGGTCACATCATTACAGGTACCAAACTGTCGTGCTGTATCAGCTTCAACTTGGTTTTCATTTCCACAGCGCTGTAGCGCTAAAATACGTATAATCTGTTTGAACAGCATAGAAGCATAATACAAGAAAGCAATTACGCACCGAGGTACTTTCTTTTTTTTTCCTTTCAACGACATTGCATATAATTAGGCAGGGTACCTTTAGGCAAAAACCTACACAAGTTGGTCAAAGTTGCCCTGAATAGCAAGATTTATATCGCTATTAATTATTAATTATATGTTGACATTTAGTTTGTTCATACTGAGTGTTTTCTTTGCGAAAAGATACATTCTATGGAAAACGAGAACATGAACACAATTGTTTTATCTATTATTTCTCTTATTTCTTCCAGGGTCTTTGCGTCGCACTTCTGTTCTGCTTCTTCAATGGAGAGGTGAGTGGACATTTTAATAATCTTTCCGCGACTATGCCCATGTAGCAGTCTAAGCTAAAGCAACCATGTACCATAAACTTGCTGTCTTTTCAGTGCCCGGTTTGGTATAATTCAAACATTTGCAAACTGATATTGAACATGATTCAAGTCATACGCTTGGGCTGCGAGTGCCCACAAAATGGAGTAATCGCGCAGCTGGGCTCCGTACCACCCTCCGCCTCCTATTTAGAGAATGCCCGCGGATACCTGAAAGGCTAGAGAAGCTGAGCAAACACTCGGACGAAGCCCCATTTAAATAAGCGTACACGTAAAAAAAATATGTGGCATCCAGCGCTAACCTAACGCCATGTGCAGCTCACGTTGTATATTAAGACCCTGCTTGCTATAGTATAGGTTACGCGAGTGCCACTGCCTCCTCGTACATTCGGGCATATGTCAATATAATCGCGCATCAGTAATGCCCGAGGAACAGTCCAAAAAATACGTTGATAGCAACGATGAAGACTAGTGACAAGCACGACTGAATCTTTCGTTTCAGGTTTTGGGCGTCCTGCGGAAAACGTTGTCGCAGACGCCTTGGTTCAGAAACAAGGCTCGTCGGATGTCGTATGCGAATACCAGCATCAGTGTAAGTCGCTTTAGAAAATCTCCGCAAAAGTATAAGTGCGTGAGTGTGATTTGAAGGCGCACAGTGACGAGAACAGAGTTCTAACGGTGACTCTCTTTGTGTCCCACATGCCTCCCGAAAAGCTTCCACCTCTGTAAAAAAAAAAGATACAAAATAAATCGAAAAGGAAGAGGGCACGGCATTTTCAATCATTGTCGCTTTTCCGCATGAAATGTTGACATTCCACCCATAATCATCATATCGCATGGCTTCCAGCCTGAAGAAGCGGAACGCCCCTTGCCTCCTCTTTTTGTCTATTCTCCACGGTGCTCTGAGTCCTTTCAGAACTGATGTGTTAAATGTATGTACGGTGCTCACGGAAGGGAACGCGTCAATTCAGGGCTAAGTAATGCGCGCACTTTGATTCCCACCGTCTTCAGTACGTGTCAAATCGGCACATAGTGATTCGTGCACTTACGTAGGAGTTGACGTCACAACTACTGGTCGTATTCGGAGCGACATGACGTAGTCATACAAGCTGTTATACTTGAAGTTTTCCGACTGTGCTCGATTCCCTGAGCACCGTACATTGCCCAAACGCTAGCGCTGCCTCATTGGCTGTTTGTACTGTGCTGTATCTGCCGTGTAAGTGGAGCCATGCAGCTTCCATCACTCTGTATTCGGCTAGCAGGGTATATAACGTTGTACGCGTACACATATTTATTCAGCACTGGAGTGCCTTTTTCTGATGCCATTGTATTTGAGCATCCCAGCAGCACCGTGACTAGTTCATGTAAAACGAATAAGCGGCGATATTTTTGTATTGCTTTCTCGCTTTTCGCCAATTGTGTGTCCCGGTTGTTGTGTCTGAGTGACCTCTACTCCCTCATAACGCTGCTCCTGTGGCCCTCTTCTTGCATTCTCCCTTTGCCCATGCATAGACCAGTGCGCGCTACAGACATTGTAGAAACACTTAGCTCTGTATACTTTATGTCTTGAAGAGGACTAGCAGCACTGTTAACTTAAGTACGTAAGCTAATTGACTAGTACACGATGCTGTCTTGAACATATGCGCAAAATTTTACAGAGCACTCAGCACACTGACTGCCCCTGCGAAATTCCGGAATATCCTGCACTCTTCACACTTACTTGAGGCGCGTGTAAGACGGATTGTCACTGGCTGAACTTCGTGAGTAGGCCTCAACTGAACAGTTTCTTCGGCTGCCTTCTTCCTCCCCCCTCTGCCCGCCTCCCGCAGAAAAGAAAAGAAATTCTGCAGCAGCGTTCATCTCATGAAGTTCCTACAAGCTCATGCGAACGCTTTCGCACCCACGTCGATAAATTCAGCTGCACAATTTTTTAAACTATAATTGTACCTTCTACACTTTCTGTGACAACATTCAAAGAACGGTAAACACTTACACAAGATACAAATTGTGACTCTATAAAATTGTTCTATACCTCTAGCAGAGACAAGATATACCTTCCGCCCTCGCTTTGGGGATTACATCTGTTTGGAAAGTTCTAAACGTAGTTTACTCAACGTTTACGAACGCTTGAAACCATTTGTACGCAAGATTTGAAATTTATGTGTAAACAGTGTAGCTAGCGTAGATACCACGTCCGAGTGACATCATGATTCCGCGAGCCTAGCTGACCGTTTTGTGAGTTACACACGGCGAGCATGCGACGAGGGAAGACCCGGCGAGTGTTATCTGGCCACCTGTGCGTAGCTTATTCAAACAGTCGCCCCTAGAAGCGTACTTGTCCAAGAATCTCGGCGTGGCGGATAATAGAGAGAAACTGACTCAGAGCTCTGAAAGCCGGCGTTCGATTTCGAAACTATTAAGAACTCGAACATTTTTTGAAACCTATGTCTCGGCGTAATGATTTTTTCGAGGACGGACCGCCAGCCAAGTCAAAGCTGTTAGAAAGAAATGCTCCGGTATTAAAAAAGAAAGAAAGCTAATGACGCAGAAGCCGGTGGCGCCACCTGGCGATCGAGAAAGGCAACACAGAGTTACCACTTACCAAGTGTCGACTCAAAACAGGGCAGTCCGGTAGACGTGATCTCCAGCTTTAGAGGTCGCGTCGAGACCGAAATCAATAGTGATTGTGAGACATATAAAATCACGGCAGCGATTACGTTTCATTGGCAATATGTCCATCTGCACAGAACATATTGAAGCAATATTTGTTTGCTTACACATTTAAACGGCGATGTCTCTGAATATGAGACGTATGGTGTACTTTCCTTTAGTTGTGTTGCTAGTCCCCTTCAATAACCATGTCACAACTGAAATGTGAATATGATTGTTTGTTTATTGCTCACTGCTTGTATAAGGAGATTGGCGATGTTCTGAGTTGAAACACGATGAAAGTGGTGGAGCAATCTTTACGTTGTGATCGATGGCGAGAGTAATAAAAGGCCAACAGTTTTGCAGTTGTAGATAAGCCGGCACAAGCCCGTCGCTTCCCGCTGTATAGCATGCCACGCATCTTGTCTGGCGGCTGCTGCATTGCTGTATAGTACAGGGCGCCCTAACACGCCTTCAGTGACGATCTCTGCTTATGACAACCTTTCCTCTTACAGCCCCGTTATCACTGCTTGCATCCCAATTTATCCCTACCCCGAGTACAAGCCCCTTCCCACTCAAGTGAGGAGCATTTCCTTCCCATTTTACCTGCTACAGGGTACACTATCAGTGTTGTTGTAAGAGTGTGCTGTGAATAGCGCTGTGTGCTCATGTTGTGGCTTGCTGTCAGTACTATAGCTAACACTGTGACTCTGTAAGTTACCTTGATGCTCCTGCCATTGTGATGCTAGAAATTAAACAGCGAATTTCGCACTTCACAGCATGTAAAATGTGTTACCACATGTCGAGATATTATGCAGCTGTACAGTATAAACGGCTTCAACAGAGCCATCAATTCAATCTGAAGATAATAGATAGTAAGACTATAGAGGACCTAACTTACCTAAGGCTGCCTAGGATAAGCAAAGTTATTGGGTGTAGATAATTTAACGAAGGCCCTGCCTTGCCTACGAATGGCTCCCGCAAAGAAAAACAAATTCACACCTTGCGATCCAGCACCTTAAGTGTACAGACTAGGCTGAATTTTCCGTGGTCTTCGCGGCCACTAAAAAATTAGTGATATATCAAGTGGGCTGTGACGACGAGCCCGTCGACTTATAGCAGTCAAACAATTCACCGCAAAGCTCTAGGCACTAATATAGTCCCGTATATTTTGCTTTCTCCAAATAATAGTGGAGTGTTCAGACAAATCAGCTCTGTAGTGGCATCAATTTTAGCTGACGTCTCCTGTACGGTAACGATTTGTCTTTGTACGTGTAGTGGACCCTCGTTATCGCATATTCATATGCAAAAAATAAAACGCAATACCAAAGATGCTTGTAATTCGAACAAACGAAAGAGCATGCGTTGTTACGCCCGGTTGCATTCACAAGCACTTAAAGTTATGTATCTTTGCTAAGCCCGCAAAGCTGTCTCCTCAAATGCACTAGCCTTCGCACAGCCAAAGTTGTATAACTAGGCCCTAATGTATGATTGATACATTGTCAGGGAACCTGGACGAGTGTTGCATTAAATGACATAAGCAACAGTGAAAGCGCTTTCTGGTGCAGTTTTCCCGCATGAAGGTTGGTATTGTATTATATATCCTACATTTTCGCTCATGCGAACAGCCGTTAAAAAGCCCAGCTAGAAGTCGTGTTTATCTTTTATACTATGTATAATATTAGGTTGTCTGGAATTACAAGGTTACATGCAGACTGGTATTTCAGGTTGCATTATGTACAGCTAAAATCGTGATGCGATTGACAGTGTTGTGTGTGTGTGCGATTGGACGGTACTGCCCAAACGAGTACAAGGGCATTTTTCTGACACAACTTCCTACTCAAAACGAATCGGGCAGACAGTCAAGGAAACGTGCAGAAGTGCATACACGTGCAGGCCAAGGAATGTCTCGCTTGAATACAAAACTCTTTTAACGCGATAGCCCTAAAGAGCTCGTTTCACAGAAATTCCGGCGTCGGTGTCGGCGTCGTTGGTTGTGAGCGGAAAATCATCTTGTCAGCGACCAAAAATTGAGAAAGATGCAAATAAAACAAATAATAAAAATCTTAGGTTTGAGTGAGAAACGAACCGAGGCCGTCTGCGTGGCAAGCAGGTGTTCTACCACAGAGCTACGCTATTGCTTGAAACTACATCGAAAAAAAAAAAACACTGTATGAATGTCATGTAGTGGAAGGAGTCTCCTTAAAGGGACACTAAAGGCAAATGTTAAGTCGACGTTGATTGCTGAAATAACGTTCCAGAAACCTCGTAGTGCTTGTTTAGTGCCAAGGAAATGCTTATTTTGAAAAAAAAAACACATTTCGGTGGACCGCATATCGTTAGCGCACTTGAAATTACCCGTCTGGAAAGGGCCTCCTGACGTAGCGTCTGCCTTGCCCAACTTTGCCCGCGTTTACTGCCCGGCAGCCGACGCTGCGGTTTCTGCTCTGAAGGGCACATTACAAGCCTTGCCCAAGTTCCGGTTGATCTCGTAATCCTCTGCACGAAAGTGCAGCGAGCGCACACGCAGATTTCTTGGTTGTTTCGTACACTGTCTCACAGGCACGGCACTCGGCCACTTCGGTGTTGGGGTTTATTTGCGGCACCCATTGGAAAGCCACGTCGGTTTCTTTGCTGCATCAGCTGTTGCTCAAGCGACGCACACCATTCAGGCACCCGGCAGCATAACGGGGACGCGACATTTCGTCGAACTTTCCGTTAGAGCGACTTTCATGAGCGTGAAGCAACAGTGCACGATACCGAAACTACCTCTCAGACTAGACCGCGCGAGCGGAGAGCAGCCCGTCGAAACTGGAACTCTTAAACCACCCGCGCCGTTCTCTGTTGCAACGCCAACTTCTTTTTTCCATGAATAAAACAGAAACACACAAGCAGAATATTGCTACGTCTTGTAATGTACGGAATGTTAATTTTTTATTATGAGTGGTTTCAGTACCAGTGAATAATTGTGCTCGGGACCTTCGACGTCATCGGGTTCATTCCAAAATGTCTCAATGGTGGCGCGTATGATGTTTTACATTTACCTTAGTTTCTCAATTAGTAGAGCACTGCTGTTGATAATACTGGCATTTTGGGCGTTCTCAAATATTCCCCTTTCACGTGACATAATTCGTTATTTGCCTTTAGTGTCCCTTTAACGCATGTAATATAGCATGACAGAAGCGTATAGAATCGCGCCAGGCATCAAAACATGTGAATTGCGCAACGAGTGATGTTTTAAAGGCCCACCCATTACAAAGCGCTCAGACATATTTAATCATCATCAGCTGCAAAACCATTAACAGAAGTGAGCAGCTGCGTAGGTTCGCGTGCTGCCTTACGGAGGCGTAGTGGGCCCTTCGCTTATTCGCAAAAGGAAGAATTATGGCGCAGTGGGCACTTCACAAGTGTCCTTGCAGTCGGCATTCTAGGATAGTTTGAAACGGCCAGTGTTAGGCGCACAGACGTTCGTTTCTTTGCGGCGCGGTTGAGGCATCCACCGAGAACCGAAGGCAGGCTAGCAATTGAGAAGGCGATGCGCGCGGTGCCCGATTACGCTATCGCTTTCTACTCTCGAAGGCGAAGCTCAAGCGTCCTTCCAAGTTTTAATTACACGGAGTGCACTGTAATCTTCTAAAGATATGCTATAACGAGGGTCTACTGCTCCGGCACCCATTCTGCAAAGACATCACTTTAGTGTGTCCAGTTCGTTAAAGCTTTCGTTTTAAGAGAAAAGTCATTTTCATCCACCTCGTCGGTGTAATCCTGCCATTGCAGTGTGCCAAATGTGTAGATTTGCTGTGTTCTGTCGTAATAATACCGTGCGCTTTTCCTGTCAATCACGATGTACGAGTTGTACAACTTGGACCAATTGGTACCTGTGCAGGAAAACAGCATCATATAGTGGAATGTTGTGTACAGTTCAAACAATACTGCTCTGTATCAAATGTATGAGCGGAACGTCGACGAATCAGTGTAGAAACCCTAAAATAAAATGATTGTTTGGAGTTGTCCGTCGTATTTGCTGTATGCCTAAATATTTTGTCCTGCTATTTTCAATTAAAGTTGGATTTCGGACCAACATTCTTTAGAGTGCATACAAGGGGGACAGTTTGCTACAAACTTAAGGAACGCCATTTGCATGGCATGCACGTTTTCGCTATGCATGATGCCTAGAATGTGGCGCTAAAATTGAGCTGCGTAATATCGCCATTACTTAGAGTGGTTAAATGAAAGATATTTTACGCAACCTATGTTGAATCAACGTTATATTTTACAATGCGAGATAGTAAGGATTCCCGGTGAACCGGATATAGAATAAATATTCATAAAAATATTATGCGATGTAACGAAACAGGGCACACTGGGTGATGTGCACGTATGCATAAGCAAACGAATGTTGTTTGTGCATGTGGAATATACAATATCAATTATTGTGTACCATCAATCTGCACTTCTGCATTTGGATACCGCGAGAGCTGCTGGAAAGAACTTGACCCAACAAATTAAAAAAATAGAACCTGCTGTTCTTGACTTCCTGACTTATTAACACATATGTCGTACCAATTCACTTATATAAGTAAAATACAGAATCAACCGTATTAGCCGCGCTTTGAAGCTTCTGCAACCGCTGTCATTGCGGATACTGAGAGATATGTCGAGCTGCAGATAATAATGAACCGAAAAAAAGCAGGGCTACGAAGAAGATGAACACTGGAGGAAACGAAGACGCATCCGCCTTGTTCCTACACCACTCGTGTTTTCCTTCAAGTTCAGTAATGTACCAACCAGCTCCACTGAACACTCTACTACTGAGTACATACACGTCGAAGTCTGTGCTCGAGGTAAACTCACCTCACGACCACCAATAGTTATTGGTTAAACAAAAGGTGCTGCAAAAGTACAGATATCAAAAGAGAATCTAGGCGTATTTTTTTTTTTTTTTTTAAAGTTTTCTACGCTCTTTAGGAAAAAGGTAGTGCAAGGAAAGATGATTTTGTTTCCTTTATTCGTTTTTGAGCAGACCTAAAGCCCAGCTTACAGAGTAGCTGTTTCCTTTACAGTTTCTGCCAAGACGCCCATCTGATGGCAGAAGTCCGTCTGTGTCGCCAAATCACCTCCAGCAGACCTTGGTGTGAGAGAAGTGAAATGCAAAGCAGGCACAACGATTGAAATATTTGCTGCATTCTTCATCTTTTGCTTCACCGCGACAGAGTAAGAGCCAGGGAGCAATTCATGGGGCAAAAATTTTACCACTTCACTCTACGAACAAGATTCAACATTAGCCTACATACTCGTCAGGGTGTGTGCATTCTAAAGCCGCGCGTCACGTCGGAGAATCGTGAACGCGAAGTTAACGGTAGTATGAGGAGACCCAGTGCTGCTAGGCGTAGAACGAACTAAATCGAGAAACCCTCTGCATTTATGGCTTGAATGCAGTTTGTCCATTATTTTAACATAGCGCATTCCATTATATGCATCGTTACCACTTGTTTCGCGTCGATTGGCTCATTTATTTATGATAGCATGATGTACAGTGTGGCACCATCCTATTTTCGTATCTCCTGCATCGAGTGGCTGAAAACATGCGGAAAATTCCTCAAGATACCCATGAGCAGGTTTTCCAGGATTCTAAAGCCGGACACCACTGCTGTGCCATTTTTTTTTGTGCTTTCGTGCGTTTTTGGTATACGTGTTCTGGAGAAGCTACATACAGTAATAAACAGGAAATGAATTTCGTACATACCATTCTATCGCTCTTATCAATACTGTTATAAGATACCCTTGAGAAAAGGGTGGAGCTTCAGTGCCACGCTCAGTTATTCACTAGAGGCGTTGTTATCTAAGCCCTCGATTAGGCGTCGATGGACAATCATTGAAGGTTGCAGAAGCCCTTACATTATACGTGGCTGTAAAAGCAACCACCCACTTCAGAGTGGGTTTTATAACTCCTATATTTCCTCTGTAAGTTTTGGTGTATTCTACTGTACACTCCTGCACACTAATTTCCACGTTGAATATTCCCCGGCGAGTTCTGTAAGCTGGATGCGTACCTGCAATGGATGCAGGTACGCATCCATTACTATGAGCCTCGAAAAATTTGGCAAGCGTGGTAATTGGTTGCAGAAGGAATATCTCAAGGTACATGACCTAAAGTCTAAAGATATTATTACTAGAGCATTCTGCTCGACGTTGCCTTGCGAGTAGAATGCAGTATTATCACGTTGCTGCGTCCATGCGTGTCTAAACAGTAAACGCCCAAGCGTTTTGCAAACATTTTCGACTCTTCTGTGCGTAAAACCGTTTCCAGACCAGTCGGACCCGCGGTAACGTGGTGGGACGTCTGCGAAGTCAGTGACGCATGGCGGAGCACTCAAACTGTTGTGTGCGCCCCTTTTTGATAATATATTTTTGAGGTATTGTGCTAAATTGCGAAGTAGATGCGGAATATACTCTAAAAAAATTGTTGAGCTGGTTGGTCGTGCACAAACAGCTGAAGCATGCTAGCGCAAAGAATAAAACGACAAACAGAAGGAAGAGGAAGAAGACAAGCGCTTGTCGTCCTCTTTCTTGTGTTTGTTGTTTTATTCCTTGCACTAATACGTCTCAGAAGAGGAGTGGGCAAAAATTCCTACGATAAGCAAAGAAGCAAGAAATCAGGTTCATTTATGGGCTCATTTATAACTGTTGGGTCGGTTACCCGAGTGTGTGACATACTGAAAAACGTCCGAGAAGATCCTCGGTGAACGCGATGCGGCTACGTAAATCGGCTGGAACTGGTACCAAATGCGCAAGTGCATCCGAGAGCTGCGCAGTTTCATATGCGTGGCCGTGATGCATAACACGTAGCTAAAGTGAACGCCTTCTATCTCCTGACGCTCTGCCAGTGTCATTCGTTCGAAATTACGCATTTATTCGGGAATAAAGAGTGAGCTTGGTCTTCGTATTCCATAAAGGTGAGTGCTGAATAACGTTCAACATCTGCACAAGTAAGTTCAACTTGTTCTAACGTCGACTAGCCTAAGTCCCTAAGAGCGAATATTGACTCTGTATACAATAGAAAACCACAATACAACTCTGCAACTATCAACATGTGCTACGTTGTCTAAAAAATAAAGTGAGAAAGCCATAACGTACTCTATACCGCTTGCATTTGATCCATGAACTCCGGTAAATATTAACTTAATGTACCATGTCAAAACCTCTTCGTTTCGCGAACAGTACTTGAAAAGAGGTTTAAAGTGATGAGGTTCCGCCTTTTAATATTAATAATATCTGGGGTTTAACGTCGCAGAACCACGATATGATTATGAGGGACGCCGTAAGGAGGGCTGCGGGAATTTCGACCACCTGGGGTTCTTTAACGTGCACCTAAATCTAAGTACACGGGCCTCAAACATTTTCGCCTACATCGAAAATGCAGCCGCCGTGGCCGGCATTCAATCCCGCGACCTTCGGGTCAGCAGTTGAGCGCCATAACCTCTAGACCACCGTGGCGGGGCGGGGAGGGGGGGGGGGGGGAGAGGTTCCACCTTTTCGGTGTGACATACTGATAACACAAAACGGTTGAGCAAACAACAAATAGCTCTCGCTGCGTTTTCCTGCCTTGAAATCGTCTATTCAGGCGCACTGCATTGTCGAGGTTTAAAGAAAATTGTTCACGACACATCGGGCAAGTCAACCCAGAGAGCTTTATGATATTTTTGGCAATATGGTGCAAGCAGAGGTTTACGCGCAAAAGCAGCGAAACACCAGAACCACTAAGCTACCTCGGCAAGTTCAAATTCATCTCTTTTGTTGATTCGAACGACTGTTTGAGACAGGCGCTGTCCTCGCCATGTGTCGAAAATAACGACTGGTCCTTCCAAAATTTCAACCTACGAACTTCTGATTACATGCCCTAGAGCTATATTGTGAGACCCATTTGTTCTTAAATTACCTGTGCCACATACCGGCAACCTTAAGAAATATTACGCAGAACGTTACGGTCGGCTGTAAACATTTATGACAGTCAATTTTAGCGTGATCATTTTCTCAATAGCGAACCGGATTCACCTGCGAAGCCCAATATTTCGCTATAAATGAAGCCTCTTTTCCGGTGATATCAGCTGGCACATATTCGAGCGTTGGGTTATGCTAACGACCATTTCCAGCGCTCGTCAATGTCATTCCAGGACTTCCACTTCGCCAACAAGTAAAAAGAAAAACGAGAATTACAAGTTACATGTAAAGCGTTACATGTAAAGCGTATTGCTGTAGTTGAAGAAAATGTAGCCTCTTTTATACAATATTAAATTTTGTAGGAACACTAAAACCCGTTGAAATGCGTCCTAATCTAAAAGATCCAGGGATGAGTTGAATGCTCGTTCATCAGGCTGCTTCTTGAAAAGCTACAAGATGAACACGAAGACAGGAGTGCGAATTCATTTCCTGCTTTCTCAACAAGCGAGAAACAGCGCATGTGTCCCGTCAGCTACGCAATTCTCACATCTTCTTCGGCTCGTAAATATCCATGCATGCTCTGAAGCATAGATATAGTAATAGCGCGTCACCCTGTATCAGTGTTAAAAGAGCGGCTTCCCAGGTAGAAAATGGTGTTGCTATTCTTCCTATTCTGACCGAATGACACACTCCAGCGCCCATGCCTAATAGCCTAAAACCCGCGACGATCGTTTGGTGGTTATGGTGCTATACTGCTGACGTGAAGGTCGCGGGATCAAATCCCGGCCGCGACCGCCGCGTTTCCATGGAGACAAAATTATAGGTGCGCGTATAAGAAACGGGTGACTGAAATATCCGGAGCCCTCCTCTACGGCGTCTCTGATTGTCATACCGTGGGTTTGGGACGTAAAGCTTCAACACTAAAGAAATCCCAATCTTTAAAGGTAAGAGAGTCTGTGATAGGCCATACGCTTCATCCAACATGACATCAAATAAGGAGACATTCATTCGGCTTCGTTCACGTCCAAAACATTCTGAGTCACTCCCGGAGATCTTTACAAAGGGGCACGCTAAAAGGGCAGGGATGTGCTTGCGCTGTCGCTGCCCTGTTATTCGAGCTCAATCAAAAGAATTCTAGACAGTCGAAGTTCTTTTTCTTCTCTCTTCGTCAATGCGATTTAGAGTTGGAGTGCCCGTGAGGTGTAGCTGGTTCTGTCTAGTACTAAAAAAGAGAACTATAAGTGGGTAAGTAAACATTTCCTGACCTCCTGCTCGATTGGACACGACACGGCACCATGGACGTGCAGGAACGGGTGGAGGTCCCGCACTCCCACGGTTCTATCGTTCGCGACGTACTGGGCGTGGGCGACTAGAAAGAGAGTTGAATTTTATCGACAGGCGGGCTGTGATTTCTCGCAAAGGGACTACGTTTGCATAAGTGCGCGCGAGTGCCGAGCGCATGCATGCATGCATGCATGCATGCATGCATGTATGTATGTATGTATGTATGTATGTATGTATGTATGTATGTATGTATGTATGTATGTATGTATGTATGTATGTATGTATGTATGTATGTATGTATGTATGTATGTATGTATGTATGTATGTATGTATGTATGTATGTATGTGCGTGCTTCTGCACGTTGGTGAGCGCGTACGTGCGCGCAGGAATGTGGAATGCTTCTAATTTTTCTCAATCCTGAGAGTGAATACAGTGTACAATTTTCGTAGAACACGTGAATGCGAAGATTTATAGCAGTTATATGCGAATATATGACAGATTCGTGCGTGTGAACAAATGGATATGGCTAATCGGAGCTATTGCTAAGCCTCATGCGGCGTAGGCCTGTGGTCGTAGAGCAGTCGTCTAGATCTTATCCGGCTGGTGGTGGGTTCAGTAAGGTTGGACGCACGTACTTCTAGAGGTACTTTCAGGGATACTTCTACCGATACGTGCTGGGGTGGTCAAAAGCTGGCAGGCTGCGCTGCCACAGGAACACGTGGGATAGCGGTCTGCGAACGTTTGACCCCTCCTGTACTTCTGACCTTAATTCAAGATATTTATGAAGGAACGTGATCCGCTTATTGTCTCGAGGGAATATTTAAGCTGTCTTTAAATGCCCCATAATTCTTTGTGATGTGACTAAAAACGCACACGATTTAGGGCAGGAGGCAAGCGTCACAGAGATGTCTCCTGTAAAAAATCTGACGATCGAATCTGGCATTCGGATTATTTCTGCTGCAGCATTTTATGTGAAATACAGTATCTCAGTACTTCGCGCATTTATGACGAACTAGGCTAAACTCTCCTCACGCACAGGGTGGTCTTCAACTTTCTTACCGTCGTAACGTGTTAGCAGCGGGAACTTAAAAAAAAAAAAAACGCCAGGCCTGCGCTGAAACCGCAGCACAGTCACAGCGAAAGCTGGAAGAGCGGCATTTCTAGAGCCCGTTGTAAGCTCTCTTGGGGCTACTAATACAAGTACACTAGCAAGGTGCCCATTACGCCTTAAATCACAATTTTTGTGAAGTTGGGAAGCACCTACTAAGCCAACATTCGTCATTCTGCGGAGAAGCGAGGCACCAGCTACACGTCTGTAATGCATTATGTGGACTTTGTTGAAGCGACGACTGATGACGATAAAGAATTATGGCTCAGCCCTTTGTAATGAGTTGGAAGCTTTAAACGACCCACCAGTTATGCAATTTGCATTGGGTGACGCCCGGTCGCTATTTCCCTCTACCGCCAGGCTGTAAAACATACGTTGACGTGGAGAGAGGGGGGGGGGGGGGGGGGCAGGAGAACTTTATTGAGACCCCCAGACCCCGAGGAAATAGATCATGCGCTTATGGGCTTCCTTCGCAACCAATACAAGTGCATTTGCGAGGACCCCACTACGCTATAAATCATTGTAATTTCTGAGAAGTAGGGAAGCACGTACTATGCCATTTTTCGTCACTCTAAGGAGAGCCGTGGTACCTGCTAAACGCATGTAAGGCATTATGCGCACTTTGTTGATGCTGTGCCTGAAGACGATGAAGATTTATGGCGGAGCTCTTTGTAATGGGCTGGAAGCATTCAACAACCTACTCGTTGTGCAATTCGCATTGTGTGACGCCTGGTTACAGAATTCGCGTTGTGCGACGCTCGGTGCTTATTTTACTTTTGTACCACGCTATATTGCATGAGTTAATGTGGTTCCTTCCCGACATGAAGCCTGTATAGGGCCTTTTTGCAAAGCAGTTTCGAGCACCGGCATGGCTCAGAGGTTCAATACTGGGCTCCCACGCAGAGGGCCCAGGTTCGAACCTCGTTGCATCTTGGAATTTTTTTCTTATTTCGAGCGATAGTGGTCACGGACACCGGTGGCGGCGGCGGCGGCGGACAACTACGGCGCCAAAGACGGCCGCTGAAATGATCTCGTAACAGCTTTCGCTGTAAAAAAGCAGACTTCAGGTAAGCGGCTTAAAGTTGGAAGCAATATTCTCAAAATATTTCCAACTACAGCGCGTCGCGCCGTATCGATCCATGGAGAGAGATGCCGGCATGGGCACCTCTCACAGTGGCCAAGCTGCAATATCATATGACCACGCACATGAAATGAACAAAGAAAGCAAACCACAGAGCACACATACCGATGACAGTGTACGATGACAGTAGCCGGGGCACATACAACTCAGAACGCTGCATAGGCAGTAGATGCAGAATAACACGGCCGTTTCAGTAATCTGATTCATAGAGTATGCCACTCTCATAGAAGAAGAGTATGCGAACATCTGCGATTTCATATTCTGCATTCAGCACTTATGTCTTATGAAGATTTTAGTTTGTGCTGCTCAGTCATCCGCACCCTGATTGCTGTGTCTCTTGTGTTTTTATCTGGCTATGGTACTGACGTGATGAATATGGGTGTGAATCAGCGTAAAACATCTTTTTTAAGGTCATAACGTACAGTTAGTCAAAACACAAGATTTTTGTTTGATTGAAAAACCAGGGGTACCCTCATTGGAGAAGTACGCGCATTGGGGAAGTACACGCAAATATCATATGTTTTCTGGGCGTGTATGTGTTGCTTATGTGCGATCACGTTTCGTAATGGTGAATTCAAAAAGAAAAAAAGAAAAGGGATGGGCGTTTTCTTGTATATGTGGGAGGGCAAACTGCGCGAACGTTTGGGCAACGAAGAAAGTTGTGCTATAGTTCGTCGGAGTATATTCATATATCTTCAAAGATAAAGGTGGACAAACAAGTAAAGGAAATGAACGTGACCTGGCGAGCGCAAACAGGATGGGTTTATTCTTTTGCAGAGGTGATAAAGCAAGAGACAGGATAGAAGTATTAGAAATTATGGAGAATAATGAACAATGCCAGCGGAGAGGACGTTGCGCAGAACTATAAACGCCCACTAAGCTGGGAAGATTTATAAAAATTCAAACAGCTCCGCTTCGCGGAAACTGATGAACCAACGGCGGCCATCCCTTCGTCAGGCTATCGCATTTCTGTGTTTTGCAAGTCTTTCAGATATGTTGTATCACTGTTCTTTGTTAAACACTCTGTGTAAAGCTTTGAGGTGGTAGTATAGTTTTATTGCATCTTGACCATACCACTCTTATACACAGGTTTACAAAGAAGCCTTCGCTTATGATGGACGTCAATGGCAACGTCATCAGGAATGTTTCTGGGAAGGCAATCTACACTTGTCTGAACGTCAATCGGCACAATCACCACTTGTTCTCTATTCCCATACTTGTCATTACCGTGCGTTAGCCCTCAGCGCGGAGAGGTTCGAGTTAAACCACAGTCACAGACACGACACGGATGCCCAAGCTTGAGAGAGAAACTCTCGCTGAAACCAAGCGTTCGCACCTATCAGATATTCACGGGAAGTCATTGTTGGCGTAGGCCTTCCATCGCTTCGGGGGCTCCTCGCAGCCGCCGTTGCCTTTCCCGATCGCTAGTATTCGCTCGTTGTACGTACTCGGGGTCTTCGGCTAGCCATCGTCGCTTCGCAGCCATTTGTTGTTGGGTTAACTGTTGCCTTCTTCATTTTTAGGGGACCAGTTTTGAGTAGGGGGATTTACCCAATGTCTGTGGCACATACCCTTTTATGATGATGATAGTTTTGTGATAGGCAGCAAAGTGGCAGATACCCGCTTGATGACGAGTTTTCTTCATTTTAAGTGAACCTGTGGTGAGTAGTGGGGTTCACCCAATTTCCGTGGCACATACCCCTAGTGGGACTAACACCCAGTTTTTGTGGCACATACCCGTTTATGATCAGCGTTACCACGGCCCCAGACATGAAATCCTCGACTAAGAACAGAATAACAGAGAGCTGAGCTAGTTGGTAAGTATTCATTCTAAAAAGACAGGGCGTGCAAACACGGACACCGTGGTAACCGCAGTGAGTGAAAAATTTGAATTCAATTGAGGAGGGTTGAAATTTTTTAAACAGTTGCCTCAGAATAATGGAATGCAATTTCTAGACATTTCCTTAACGTTTCAGAAGAACCACGCATGCTGGCAGTATTCTCCTAGATCCTCAAAACCGCTGTTAAATTTTTCGTCGAAGCATTCGAAGGTTGTAAAAAGCGGTATAGCCATGTCTTGCCTTAAACCTGCCCTCACCAAGTCGTGTGAGCACAGAATGAGTGATAGCTTGAACACACGGGTTGCGCGTCTTTTAGATGTAGGCTATCCTCGCGATGCAGTGGCCACTGTTGCTAAACGTTTAAAGAAGTCCATGACGTTAAGTCCGAGCATGGTTGCAGAAAGCGATAGGAAGAAACGTGTCGTAGGTATACCGTACATTCATTGCGTATCTCAAAGGCTAGAGAAAGTAGGAAGTAGATACGGCGTTATCGTTGTTATCACGGCTGCCAATACGCAAGATTTGTGCCGCTGTTCACGGGAAGAATGAGCGAGTTTCAGAGAAGAATCGGACCGATATTTGTTTCGTAAAACACACCAACAAATTCACTGATTGCCGCACAAGCGTGGTGTATAAGTTCCCTTTGAGCCGCGGCCGCTTCTACGTATAGGACAGACGGGCCGCTGCAACAACCAGGGATTATTGGAACATAAGAGATCGCTTACCAGAAGCTCACCTTCTGTCTATCTTTACATTGTCGAGACTAAGTGCACGCTAAAAGTCGAAGAATGCAAAAGTTTTGTACCGGCATAGGAATCGAGAAACGAGCCTGATGTTTTAGGCACGGCATATCGAGTATAGTGGTAACGCATGCGTGAGCCAACCGTCGATTAACTTGCCTTAACAGTTATTTTTCACGTATACCCTCGTATTCCGGATTGATAGGTTCGCCTATTGCATGGTCATGCGATGCAGTCGGCGTTTGTGGTGTCGTGACTAGAGCACTGCACGGGCCGTGATTCTCGGCCCAGGCCCGGCCCGGGCCCGGAACTCATTCAAGTTTACCCGCCCGAACCCGGCCCGGTGACTCAAAGCAGGACCCGGGCCCGGCCCGAACCCGAGAAAAATTTTCACCTACCCGGCCCGGCCCGGCCCGACCGCAGATCGGGCCCGACAGGGGCCCGAGACAATAATCTAGATGGTTTTGCCCAAACACCGAGTCATCAGCAAGGCGTCTTAAGCGGCAAATATCTGCGCTTTGTTGGAGGATGCTTCGCTAACAATTATACTTTAACCTACGGCAATTTTTTGTAAAGGGGCTCACGATGGAAATAGTTCAGCGGACATACTGGGTACGATGACCGTTTGTTCGGCAGTGGTATACTGCACCCATTTTTCCGCCAAATTCAATGAGGATCATCGAAAGCATTTTGTAGCAGATATTGTACACTGTAAAAAATCTGTGTAAAAGTACAGACATCATTACAGACAAAGTCTGTGGACACACAGAAAATTTCTGTTATTCGTCTTTAACAGAAATACGTACCTGAAAAAAACAGAAAATTTCTGTCTTTATAGCCGGCGCTTTACAGACGATTGATCACGTGCCTCTTAGTCATTGAAAAACAGCTATAAAAATACACTCCACCGAGTAATAAATTGCTTATATTTTAGGAAGCAAGCCAACTGCAGCAATTAATTTTGTCTCAAGTAATATGCGCATTCGTACATGTTGCGGTCCTTGCTTTCGGCGCGCTTCGATGCACAGATTCAAATTTCATGCTGCATAGGCCTATAGTTTCTTCTTTGTGGACTGGACCGACTGACGCTCCCAGTTGTTTGCTCGTCGACGGTCAGCTGTCATTGAACCACTGCGCTTTGTTACAGTTCGTCCATCAGGTGAGTGAAAGTTCCCTTGCTGCTTTATGTGATTACTGAACTCTATTCTCTATTACTGAAGTGATATTACTTGATAATGTTGTTGCTATAGCGCTCGATGACAGTGGCTCGCGTAGCCATGCACAGTTAGCAACGTTTTTTTGAACGAATGGTTCTGGAAACGTTGATTGCTAGTGCACGTCGTATTTAGCTGTGCTGCTGCGCTTAGCCGTGCGGCAGGAGGTGTAAGCAGAGCAGTGCTGCCATTTCAAATGTGCCAAGCGGCTGCCGCGGTCTGCGCAGTGTGCTTCGTTGTTACCGCGCAGAGCGTACTATCGTGCACGCGATTGCGAGAGATTGCGTCACACTGCAATGTGTTCGACCGTTGTCTCCTCTGTGATCCGCTAGTTTAGGCGCACCGAAGCGGGTGCTCCGCTAATGTTGCGATCTAAGAATGTGTTTGTGTCATGTGGCGTTGGCGGAGCAGTCCCATTTATGCGGATCGTGTGCGTCGTTAGCTTGCTATGATGTGTGATTTCTTGTTCTGCTTTGCCAGCGTAATCGCCTCGTTATAAAGGGCCAGGGGCGTAGCCACGTTAGGGCACACCTGGGCCCGTGCCCCCCCCCCCCCCCCCCGAAATTTTTTTTTGCCATAGCATACAGAGCAGAAAATGACACTCGACCACATCTGCCTGCTCGTCCCCACTACAGATCAAGGAGGTGCCCCCCCCCCCCCCCGAAAAAAATTTCTGCCTACGCCCCTGTAAAGGGCCCTTTATAGTCCAGCGCAGCGTTCGCGTCAACCAGCAGAGGTTGGCGGCGCCAGGTTCGTTGGTTCGTCACGTTACGTTGACGCGAAAACCGAGCACTCATACTCCCACTTGCGCGCCCCGCCTGCCGCGCTACGTCGACTTGACGCATACGCAGTTGAGCACGCCCGGCGTACCTTCGAAACGAAGAACGAAGAAACGCAGCCACCGTGCAGTCAGGGTCTTTGGGTACACTGTTCTTTAGGTAACGTCGCCGGCACGGATTGCAGCAAGTCGCATCTCACGCCGGCTGCAGCAGGGGCGCGGCGCGCCACGGACGCCGGACGCGCGGTCGCGCCGGCCTTTGTGCTGTATACGTTTGAATAGCGTAGCGTCGACGTTACGTCGAACTATAGAGGGTCTTTGACACCGCAGCGCTAATGTGTCTGCCTTAGTGAATTGTATCGCTCGAGATTCTGTTCAATAATATAATCACTTAAAAAGTGACGCGACGCAGTGTCCCTTTTGAGCAACGCCTCAACCCGTTTCATATTACGGTTACCGCAACGATTCTGTGCCCTCTACATGAAGAGCACTTATCGAAAAAATGCACTCGAACACGCATCTATCGAACCACACGAATTGTTGTGCCTGTGAAACAGAGGTAGAATTCCATGCAAATATCTTGGGCTTGTGCACGCAAATATAGTGCTCCTCTTCGCTGCACATCTGATATATCGAACGCGACGCCACGCCCAAGGCCTCAAAGTGCACTGCACCACACGTGCAGGAAATCCGCGCACGCGTAGCGTATACTCGCGGACAACTTTTCTTGGCAATGAAGCGAAGGCTACAGAGCCACAATGCACGTATCCTACCGCTAATGAATGTAGTCCCACAATTGCGTCCGTATTTTATGCGTGAGATATATGAAATACTCCTTTATTTTCTACATGTAGCTTTATGAGCCGGAACGCAGCGCACACAAGCGAGATATTTGTATTTCTTTTACTTTACACGTTGTCACTTAGCGTTTTTGCGTGCATGAAAAAGTCGCGCCTTTTACTCATACTTTAGACGCTGCGCAGCGTTTGCGTCGAAATGCAACGCTAGTCATCACTTTGCACGGCGTTACGAGACGCGCGCCAAACCGGACTATTTCGCGTAGCAGTACATGTGCAGACGCTCCGCCTTCGTAGCTTTCCCTTCATTGCCAAGAAAAGTTGTCCGCGAGTATAGTGTGTGTAGCGCCTGTCTTTTGTTCCTCTCCTTTTTTCTGCTTCCTTTCCTTTTTTTTTTTGAACTTTGTGTTACTACAAGATATGTATGCCTGGCGACATATAAGTTATTTTCAGTGCCACAGTCTGATAGTGTCTTTCCTCACTTCTGGCTCACTGGCTTCTTCGCTGACTGGCCGACCCACACGCCTCTGCGCGCTTATTGGTTCGCGCCTGGGTTCGGGAGAGTTGGACATGACTCATCTGTTCACAGTGCAGCAGCGGCTCGGTAAAGATGTTGAGCCAGTTCGGCGTCGTCGGCAGACGCAATCGGCAGACGCAACGGTGAAAGCAGTGTCGTTTGAGACGGCGTCACGGGGGCCTAAGGTTCTCGAACTTTCGACGCTATGCACAAGCGGCTTTGTTCGAAGCCCGCTGGCTGTTCTTGTACGCGTTTCTCCGGCGTTGGGGAAGGGTGGGTGCTTTGAAGAAGTGGCGGCCTTTGATGAATTTCCGTTCCGTTGAAGGTTTCGGCGCCGTGATTTGACGCTGGATCTGGAATGTGGTGTAAGCGCTTACTTGTTCGAAACACGCAGGCTGCTCTTGCACGCGTTTCTCTGGCATGGGGGGAGGGTGGGTGCTTTGAAGGAGTGGTGGCTTTTGATGAATTTGCGCTCCGTTGGAGGTATTGGCGCCGTGATTTGACGCTGTATCTAGAATGTGGTGTAAACGCTTACTTGTTCGAATCACGCTGGCTGTTCTTGCACGCGTTTCTCTGGCATGGGGGGAGGGTGGGTGCTTTGAAGAAGAGGCGGCTTTTGATGAATTTGCGCTCCGTCGTAGGTATCGGCGCTGTGATTTGACGCTGGATCTGGAATGTGGTGTAAACGCTTACTTGTTCGAAACACGCTGGCTATTCTTGCACGCGCTTCTCTGGCATGGGGGGAGGGTGGGTGCTTTGAAGCAGTGGTGGCTTTTGATGAATTTGCGCTCCGTTGGAGGTATTGGAGCCGTGATTTGACGCTGTATCTAGAATGTGGTGTAAACGCTTACTTGTTCGAATCACGCTGGCTGTTCTTGCACGCGTTTCTCTGGCATGGGAAGAGGGTGGGTACTTTGAAGAAGAGGCGGCTTTTGATGAATTTGCGCTCCGTCGTAGGTATCGGCGCAGTGATTTGACGCTGGATCTGGAATGTGGTGTAAGCGCTTACTTGTTCGAAACACGGTGGTTGTTCTCGCACGCGTTTAGCTAGCGTGGGGGTAGGGTGGGCGCTTTGAAGAAGTGGCGGCTTTTGATGAATTCGCGCTCCGTCGAAGGTATCGGCGCCGTGATTTGGCGCTGGATCTTGAGTGTGGTGTAAGCGCTTGCTTGTGACTACAGGGCATGTCTTTCTCGGCACTAAACTGGCCTTTTTTTATTATTCAGCACTACTTCCTTCTTGCGCATTTCACGTGTGCTGCCAGTTGAGCCCCGTCGACCTGTTCGGCTTTTCGCGCATCAAATAAATCATTTATCACCGTCGTGTGCCTGTCGACGTTGCTGCTTTTGGATACGCCAATCGGTAACCTCCCGTCTTTCTGCAAGTTTAGATATTTGTCAGAGACGTGCTATGTTTTTTATTATGAGCACAATTTCGAATATCGAATTATTTATACATCGAACTATTTCACAATCTCCATCGAATTCGATATATCCGGGCTCGATTGCACACCGAAAATAGAGCGAACCATCGCAGGTGCAGACCAGCATTTTCAGAATGCGTCATTTCACTTCCACTTAGGGCAAGAGATTCGGTGCTAATACAGCCTGAAAATCACTTGTTGATTTTTTATCTTCTTTCTTGCATTGTGCTTTTTGATAAGCATCGTTCGGGCGCTCAAAGTGTTTGAGAGTACGCAGTGTTAAAATACGTGCAAACATCCAGCTTAACAAATTGTTTAAAAGGGTATGAGCTTGAGCTTGTTGGTTTGGCTTCATAACAAGAAACAGCGCGGGCAAACGGGACAAGAAAGTCCTATCAGCCTTTCTTGTCCCGTTTGCCCGCGCGGTTTCCTGTTATTAACAAATTCTATTTTACCTCGTGTCTACTTATTCGATCAATGCTCTTTTTTTATTCAAGGATACCACCTGTGATGATGACATTGAGGAAATGCCAAGTTGGCCTTTCATATTTGCTAAAGGTATGTTATTCTCCCCTTCTAAATACAGTAAATCTTGAACCCAAATTTTCAACTTCCAGGTGGTGGTTTCCTGACAGGGAAGTCCTTCACACCTTGCATTGACAACGTTCCTCTGACGCAAGCATGCAGTCCTAGAGAGGCGTTCAAGATATTATTCCTGGCACACTTTGCGTCAACTTTGCCCACCCAAAAGAGACAAGTCTTATCCTGGAGTTCACTCATAGGTGAAATTGAAACTAAATCTTGGACACAATACTTTGGCCAATAATTTTAGCTTTCCGGTAACATTAAAAAAATGTGTGGTATATTGCTCACATAGAATACCTTTATTTATTGAGATGGCCTCATTTAGGTAACCTGAAAAGAAAGCGTTCTGAAACAAAAGTACTAAAACTAAACCATAATGCCTTCAATGAGAAGCTGCCTGTTTTATGGTATACTGCTCGCGAGTATCCACAAGCAAACTGGCTGTCAGTACTTAGACATTAGAAGGTCCAGATTCTAATTTTAGTGTTATAAAGGTTAGGAGTTTCATTTTAAACTTATGTGGCAATATTGTATTTAAAGTGATGGTAATTTAAGTTGAGATGGATGCATGCAGAAAAGCATATTCTTAATGAAGAGCAAGTAGGTGCTTTTGTAGTTACACTGTATCTAAGAATATTTAGGTTCTTGTGCACTGCTAAACGAAATTGCCTCTTCTTTTTAGGTCAATTGCCACTGTCAGTCCCGGAAAGGGCACAACGACTGACCATACACGTGGGAAACAGCACAACCTGAACCCGAAAGTGCCGTCATTGAGTAGCTCCCTGACGGACTTGACGTTTAAACATATGTGCCGGCCAACTCGAACAATATCCCCGAGAGATTCCTGAATCTGGACCCCTTGTGATACTGGGGGCATAGTGAACGAAACGGGAATTGTACGACTAACAGACAAGAAAGCCAAGGCAAGTACAGGGGATGTTATTTGTAGTCATTACGAAGTAAATGTGAAGAAAGCAAAGTGGATGAAAAGATAACATCGCGCTCGCAGGGACCGAACCTGCGACCTTCAAATAACGCATAGTGGCCGCTTGTGATAGTGTGGGCATCTCTCGTATTTCAAGATGCACATGTTGGCAACTGCCTGAACTTTTATGTTCCATGTCAATAAACTTGTTCGCATTTCACTCTATGGTGTACTGAATTAACGAATTTGTGAGAGAGGATGCGTGCTATAAAGGGGGCAATGCAGATGCAAAAAATCGTGGTGCTTTCTGTCTGAGATTTTCTGTTCTTGCACCACATACATTTAATATTGCACAACCTGTCAAATTGCCGAATTTTTGTCAACTGACGTTGCTGCCATGAGAAAGAATACAATTTCAGAATTTCTTGTTACTTAAAGCAGAAAGCCCATTTTAATTACGGAAACTTCCTGTACTGAACGAATGAAAAAAATACTTGTCCAATCACAGGATTTCTGTACTAGAAAACCAAGAGTAGTAAAATTACAGAAATTCGCTGTTAGTGCGAACCGAAAATCTATGTCAAGGTACAGAAGTTTTCTGTTACTGCCAACAGAAAAGACATTCGAAATTACAGAAATTTACTGTTGCTGAGAACAAAAAAATACGTGTAATATTACAGACATTTTCTGTTACTGAAAACGGAAAAAGCGATGGAAATTACAGAAATTTTCTGTTAGCAGGAACAGAAAAGACATGTAAAATTACAAAAACATAAAAACAGAAAACAGAAAGAGAACAGAAATTTTCTGGCAGGCCAGCTGCCAGACAATTTCTGTTTTTTTCAAGAAAAATTTTTTACAGTGTAGCAAGGAAAGTGATTTGCATCTTGAGTTCAGTTTCAACAGGGAGTGCAATAGAAAGAGAGTAGACAGAGAACAGAACGCTCTCTTCACTTTATTGTGCTCCCAACTGAAATTTAAAGCATGCTCTAATGACAATGCCAATCGTGAATACTTCTGGATATGTAGCACTTGTCTTCAGCACAGTGTTGGTGGTAACGCGTTACAAGTAACGGCGTTACCGGTAACGCGTTACTTTTTTCGGTAACTTAGCAACGTACTTGTTACAATTTAGAAGCTGTAACGGGTAACGTACTTACGTTAACATTTTTCGGTAACGTGTGGTGTCACGTTACTCGTTACTTTTTCAACCTGGGGGTGCCGTTTTCTCAGAGCTCGCCCCGACAAATTCTTTTGTCGCAGCGTCGGACTGCTGTCGGCCTGCCAGGCATTGACCACGATAGCGCCGCGGAATCGCTTTTTTTTTGTGGAAATTGTGGGGACCAATATCTTAAGAGGGGCCGACTCCTTGTGTGCAGGTTTGGGCCATCGCCACACAAAGCTTCATGTAAGCCGCATAATTCGCCATGAGAAACTGTACGGACATGCTTCTCGTGGGAGTGGATGTAGCAGATGGATTGCTGGCACCTGCGCCTTTTCGTGCCCAAAAGACAGGCCGTCCGAAGAGAAAGCGCAAGGGCTGGTTTACTCCATACCACGTGCTGATCGCGATTTTTTTTTTTTACGTGCGGGAAACGAGGAACTCCCCCGAGAGGCTGCGACAACGTAAAAACGATCTCCGCAAGTTCGCGTGACAAAGGAGTACACTCGCTGAGCATAGCATGGTAAACGACCACCGCATCGGATTCGACAACTCCCGCGTCGTCGACTTAAGCGGCTTTCTGTGGAATTCTGGCCCATCCAGGCGACAGCCGGTAACATCAACTGGTCTACAAGTGCGCTGCCGATCAAGAGTCTGCCTTATTGTGGAGAATAGACGTGACCCCCGGCTGGAAGAAAACCCTGAAAAAGAATGCGAGCGGGACGCGAAACGTAGAATTTTTTCTTGTAACGCAAAAAAAACCCTTTTTTTACTCCCTACCTTAATACCGCTGTCACACGAACAGCCTTAACCGCGGTTAAGCTAACTACGGTTACGGCCAACCACGGTTACATGTAGCTACACGGCAGACATTACCGCAGTTAGTGTAGTAATCGTGGTTATTGCAAACGGGTGATTCCACGAGAGATCGACATGGATCCGAAAATAGATATTTTAGATTTGATTGAGTATTTTATATTTTAGGCATGTCCCATGGCCAGTAGCCCGAAAATGAACTTAATTTTCTTATTAACTGCATAGTTTACGAGGGAAAAAATATCAAACATATTCAATCTGGAGGGACAAATTTCATTACCTGTCGTTCAGAAAAGTTCATGACGTTGTAAAACACAAATATTATCGTTAAAAAGAAGATATTTTGTGTATGAAATGTATGCAAAACAAAGAGTAAAGTAACATTGTTTGAAACTTGTAGAGCTAAGGAAACTGTTTTTGAAAAATGTCTAAATATGCGACATTTTATAGTAGCTACAAAGTTGATAAGGTTTATCAACTTTGTTTTAAAAATAAATTTTGTTTTTCTATCTGAAACTGCAGCGAAGTTTCTGGTTATTGAACTCCTGAGCGAGCGAGGCTGATCTTGAACGCCCTCATGTAAACGCTCGCAATTTTTGCCGTAATTATACAGGTTAAAGTGAACACAAAATGTTTATGCAGAGATATTTTTTACGTGACTAGCCAATTTAAGCATTTCTTTACTGCTACAAAATTCGCGCATCTATTTTGCCAGCAGAAGCACACCATCAGAATTACTGTAAATTAAAACTGTAGATGTAAATGTAAATGTAAAACCACCAACATTGGTGCTTTCTTTGCGCATAGCGTTGATGACTGAATCTCATATTCTGTATAATGTCACATTGAGAAAAATGGCTTCACCATGTGTCAGAGTCAGAAGCCATCACACGTAACTCTAAAGGCAACTTTAAGCCACTATACCATTGCTAACGTCCGGTACATTTGTGAAAGTAATACTCGTTAAATCAGTATTTTGGGTATAATCGTTGTTTGGGTTAGAAGTTTTATGTGAAACATAAATTTCAAATTTAAATTATTGTTATTGTAGGTTCCTGCAGCAAAGACACATCGATTAAAATTTATGATTGCGGAGTAACGGCAGAGGTAACGTCCGTTACTTTTTTTCGGTAACGGTAACGGTAACGCGTTACATTTTTTTGTAGGTAACGTAGGGCGGTAACGCGTTCCTTTTTTTGTAGTGAAACGAGTAACGTATTTAGTTACTTTTTTTCAGTAACGCCTACAACACTGCTTCAGCATAGTGGTACCTTGCCACAGCTATATAAATAAAGGGGAAAAGCCATATTTATTACCTTTGTTGTAAATACATTACCCTAGTTAAAATTATAACGAACCGCGTGCACCACGTGTAATTTTAGACATACGTATGAGCAGCCGAAAGGAAGAAGAAAAACTATTTGCATGCCATTTTTTTATATATCACACCACTGCTGGTATATACATTCTATAAGTTTTTGTGGCATAGCTTATATTTTATTTCTTCACATGTTATTGTGCAAGAAAATAAATTATCAACAGATGCCGGCTTTAAGCACGCCATGCGCTGTTGCATCACATATCCTGCCGCGCTGAAGCTTCTTTCAATGCTTGCGCTTGCCGCAGGGGCGCACATCTGCCTTGCGAATTGTGAAGGCGTCGGTAGTCGTTCTTAACTTCCACCACTGGAGCAAATATATTATGTCTTTGTGGACTTCTGCAGAATGAACATAGCTGTCCAGCTCATCCCTTCATTTCTCTCGTTCCCGAACGTCGAGCCACTCTTCAATATCATCTATAAAACTTTTCTTTGAGGGCTTTCAGCGCTGTATGTTATGCAAGGTTTGCACCGTGCTCTTCTTTTTCATATTTTAACCCCTTCAGACACGCATTATGATGCACTGTCTGTAAATGCGTCAAATTCGCATGGTATGATTCGAAGGTACTCAGTATTACATTTCAAGGAAGAAAACGAAGGAATGTGTTGTTTTGTGTGAGTTTCAGTAACAAATGTTAATTAGCATGTAACTAAATATCTAATTATTCTGCCATCAGTCAGATTCAATACTTGCGCAAAAAGAATCAACTATTAGGCCCGAAAAGCATGCACATCTTCTTTTTTGGTTGTATTCGTTTCGAGCGGAGAAAAAAAATACTCTTGACGTTGGTCCTGGAACATGGCACGTCGAACGATCGTCTAACACGGTAGTGTCTCCAGCAAAGTGATCCTCTGCAGCAATACGCAGGACAATGAAGTTAAATGACCGCTAGTAGTCCAATCAGGAAGCGTGCACGAATGTGCACACTGAATTTCAGGCCATTTGAAGAAACACGCTGCGTGGGACGCGCCTCCGAAGTTCGCGTCCCCAAACGAGGACGCCGTGTCGCAAAGGGTTAATAGTGTATGCCTTCCTAACAATGTTGTACCGGTAGAAGGTGGTCATTGGACTACGCGGGTAGGACTGGCAGGAGGTGGGCGAAGCGATTTCGATCTATTTTCGGGGTTCGTCCCACTTTGGTACTAAAGGCGTGAAAAAGCTTTTCGACATTTATTCATTGGATGCCTAATGATTCGAGGTAAAAGGACACCACCCGGCACGGAATTGGTAATTGTCCTTTGCAAGCCAGATATTTCTTCAGGCTAATATACTTTGCCCCACGCCCCATACTTTGCCCCACGCCCCATACTTTGCCCCACGCCTTGTTTATGAACCTAGGCTATTCCGGCACAATACAACGCTGTTGCGGCAGTATCATGTAACCCTCGCACTATATGCTAAGGGGTCTCAAACACGCAGCCGGCGGGCTGCATGTGGCCCACGGACCACTCGCTAGTGACCCGCGGCCCGCGCATGAATGTCTTCGTCCCATTTTTTTTTAATTTTCTTGATAAGTACGTTCTTCAGCTACACAGGCATGACAGGTCAAGAAATTTTTTTTCGTGAAGCACTCCCTGCGGTCACCATATGTTGATACATAACCGGTAAACAAAACTCCATATTTCAGAATCGGCGTCCAGATTTTAGTCATCTTGAAAACAGGTTCGATATGTTGTTGGAATCCTGCCGCGAAATCTCCCCCGCCCCCTTACCCTCGTCACTGTCCTGGCCCTTGCAGGAGTAAATTTTCGTGAATGCGTCCCGCTAGCTGAGGTGAGTCTCAGACCCCTGATATAGCGGAACGAGACGAAAGCTCAGGCGTTAACAATGTGGGCACACAAAGCAGGCTATGCATGTCCAGGTCGCGTCACATGACCACTCGGAGCCACGACAGAGCCACGGAAAAAGAATGTGTCTTTATAGGGATTCTATGTAACGAGACTCCGCGCAGTCCTTTCGTTTCAGTGGAGGGCTGCAACTTCCAAGGACGTTTCACCGCTTTGAAGCTCTGCGATCGCTCTTGCGATGATAAGTTGTAAGTATAAATTTATTATATTACATTTATTACTGCGATTACAGAATAACAATTGGGATATAAAATAATAACGAATGCACATAAAGCAAAGAATAGCGGGATGTTAACTATATAAGCGCCTGATTTATTTACTTTTAGCTCCCCCGTTTCAGATTAATCAAGTCGCCCCATATGCAAGAACAAAAATTTCAGTACGTTTTTTTTTTCGGATAAGATATGGCACATATATGTATGCACAACGCAAGTTGAACAAACTTAAAGGCACAATAAATTAAAAAGCAATTTTTCTGTTAACAGTAAATTACTAGGGGTGTGCGAATATTCGGAAATTTCAAATACCGAATCGAATAGCGTTCTATTCGATTCAGTATTCGAATAGAATAGCGCATATTCGTGATCCGAATATTTTTCGAATAGTTTTTGAATAATCAGCAACGAGCAAAAATGCTCGAAGGATTGAGACGTGCGAAGGGTAACTTTTCTCCCTTTCATCAACAAATTACCCAGATGCATGTAGTCAATCTATTTACGTCACTGTCGACGCCATATTGATCACATTATGAAGGCGTTTTGCTTAAAAATCCAGTGTATCCGAAGCAACAGTGTCAGCAATGAAATATCTTCATTATGAAACTCATGATTATGTTAAGTCATGAAAATTGCTTAATATTTAAGTGTCATTTTTTTTAAAAGCTGTTGACAAAGTGCCACCTTAAATATTGTAGTCACGGCTATATTTCAGCCTCCAGTTACGAGATATTTCGAAGGCTCTGGTTACAGCTCAGTTTATATAATCGTAGTATTTTTGTCGTTTTAAAGTAATCGCAATGATCCTTTGTTAAAGGTTGTGAATATTTGTTTCAAATAAAGTATTTTGAAATTCTTGGGCTGTTTTGAAAATTGTCACTTTATCAGTCCAGGCCTGCTTTGAAGATTGTTGTCTTACTATTCGAAAACATTTCGAATATTATTCGATTCGTATTCGTATTCGATTCGGGGTCATCACTATTCTATCCGTATTCGATTCGGTTCTAAAATTCGCTATTGGCACACCCCTATAAAATACTTTTACAATTCAAAAATTACCACGCTGCGACAAGACTCTTGGTAAGCGAGCAAACGCGCAAAAAAGAAAATGTTGGTGGCGACGCCCTCTTGAAATTCGCGCAGCAAACGCCGTGACGTCACAGACTCTGACGGTGTGTACTCGGGCCTACGTAGTTCCGAATCGGTAATGATGAACTTCATTGATACATGAGGGGGCCATAGACTTAAGATACCAAGTTTCAGGAAACTTCGTTTAGGCAATGTCCCCAAAATACGACAAATACAGTTTGAGAACGCTGACGTCACGCGTGGAGATTTCGGCGCGAAACTGAAAAAAATGGAACATTGACCTTGATTCTCTCCTCTCATAAACTTATGGTGATATTAATGAAATTCGAGTTCTCAGAGTAACTTTATTAGTCTAAACCCATCCATTGTTTCACTGCAGTGTCCCTTTAAGAACTGAGCAGTCTAAGCCCGGCCCGACCCGAGCCCGCCACCTCAAACCCGTGCCCGACCCTAAGCCCAGAGCATCAGATCCGAGCCCGGCCCGGGCCCGTCATGAAAACTGCCTTGCTCGGCCCGGGCAAGGCAGAAAACCCGGGTCCGGCCTGGCCCACGGGCCGGGCCGGGCCCGGGTTTTCGGGTAGGCCCGAGCCCGTGCAGTGCTCTAGTCGTGACTACTTGTCTGTGTCCGCGTTTGCACGCCCTGCCTTTTTAGAATGAACGACTAAGAACAGCTTCGCTGGTAAAACTTTGCAAGCTCCGAGCAGTGGGTTAAGCACTGAACGCAATAGCATAGTCTAGCATCGAGGTTTACCTTCACTCGCTGTGTTTCAACAGTACGCAGTGTCGACATGTCGGCGCGGTGCATATCTATACTACGCCCCATAATGTGTCTCCCGGCAGTTACCAGGCTTCTCAAAGATCCCGGAGAAGCTGCTTCCGCAACTTCGCACGTGACATCACGGAAGCCGCTTCTAACCATGCTGAAGTCGGATACAACTTAAGAAGGCAACAGAAGTCTCACCCTGATGACCGAAGGGCGACCGCCGAATGCCTCCGCGACTGAAGAAATAGTCCCGCCTGATAGCCGGAGGGAGAAATCAGCGGCCGTACGACTCGCAACGTCAGTCCAGAGGGCACGCGTATTGGTGCAGGCTCATAATCATTCGCCTTCAAGAAAGAAATGCCGCTGCCTTCTAAAGGTGCACCTGTCTGCAGTATCCCAACAAGGCCGCCACTATGATGTCAGTGCACAATATCATCACGTGCGCCATTGAAGATGCCCGTTCTTCAGCTGGTTAATTTTACGGTAATCGATTTATGTCTCGGAGCAAAATGCGCAGCCTGTCGTGCTGGTGGGTGTCTTGCTTACGCAGGTTCTCGATGTGCCAGTGCCCTAATATGACGGCCACAAAGACATTGATGCAAGCATTTCGTAGCGTTGTGGTAAGTAGCACTACTACCCTAGTCGTAGAGGACTAGATGGGAGGAAAGAAAATCAGTGGCCGTTGGTAAGTAAAGGTTGGTTGCGTTCCACTTCGTTCCAGCAAGCCAAGGTTCCTGAACTGGCATTTAGAACGCAGCTACCTCTCAGCTCCAGCCTCTGTTAAGCAACGCGAACACGCCAACAGATATTGCGCCACCTGGCATCTTATTCACGGCACAAAGTTGAATGGTAAGGTTAACTAGAGCAGTTTATTTCGAAATATAATTAAAAGTACGAAAGTGGAGGTGGCGCCCAGAGAGCAAAACACTCTCAGTTACAGCAAGGTGTCGTTGCTCTTGAACTACTCGGATGTCTTTTTTTTTTTCAACTATAGGCTAGTGTGACTGCGTATATGCGGGAGGACCACCATTTCAGCAATCCCAAAAGCATCAGCAGCCGTCTAGGGAATGAAATGGCACCACATCGGCGTGACGGCACTGTCTGTAAACAGCATTTTCGCCTACGTCGGTTGATTTGCGTCATGCGGTTTCAAGTGTTGCGTAAGATTTAAATCATGGGGCAAGCTCTGTTAATGAAATGTTCTATGCATCGTGTTTATGGGTGCACTTCTGGAAAATTCTTGCGATCAATTCTGCCATAGGCTTAAGCGCCATGACTTCATAGACGACATCTGCGGGCAGAATTACCGACGCCTTCACTCGGACAACAGTTTCGCAAACGTCGCTCGAATAACGCTTTCTCGACCAACCGTCTCTCTCGGGACTGACACATTAACGTTTTCTGTCCCTTTACGATTGCATTTACGAAACTGCGCCTTGGGAATTAGCCTGGTTTAACGTCAGGCCACGCGTGGTCACGCACGACCCTATAGCGACAGATGTGCGAAGCTTCATGCCTAATTAAACTAACGAGCCGGCGGTGTACGCGGGCTGTCAGCGAGAAGGTCGCGTCTGCATCCTCACTTCAGAGAACGTACCGCAGGCATGCCCTGTTTGTAATCCGCCTGCTTGCATATCTGTTCTCCGCAAATAAAGAGCGCCTGTCTCGACTTGCGCAACTTTACCTGAGGCGGAAACGGAGAGAACTTCACGATGGCTGGTAACTAACTTATGTGACTGCCCCAACTGAAGTCAGAGATAATCTGAATGCATAGCTCTCCTGGAGAACTTGCAGTCTGTAAACACACATTATGGTAGCTGTTATTTTCGGTGAAAAATTTTGACAATTGAATACACTGATAATGCCTTTTAGCTGATCACTGTAGGACTTAATGGGCCGATACAAGCGAGCAAATGGGCGTACTAAAACTGTAGGCATCAGTCGTGCATGTCCTCTAATACCGTATCAGCAAGACGAGGGCAAATGCAAACGTGCGCTCAAGTTGAGCCTTGAGTGTCCATATATTTGCTTAAAGCGAAACGTCAGAAGCCGTTTCCCAATCGGGGAAAGGGGCGCGAGCGATGCTTGGCGTTGGCGTGCCTGACGTGCGGCCTTTATTTATTTATTTATTTATTTATTTATTTGTCTCTTTCTTTCTTTCTTTCTTTCTTTCTTTCTTTCTTTCTTTCTTTCTTTTTTTCTTTCTTTCTTTTTTTCTTTCTTTATAGGTAGCGGCCGTCCCCGGAACGCTGTTTTCGGACGTAATCGGGCGCGTGGTGTTTTTCTGGTTCTTTCCAGTGTTCGTGAGCCTGTAGAACGGCCCAACGAAACGACCATCACGTGATCATGGAAACATGAGAGGTTGAATATTCTCGCAGTGGGAACTTTCCTGAAATGTGAAATTCCTGATATCGGCGTTACGCGTTGTCCAGCAGATCGATTGTAGTCCGCCAACACGAAATATTTCAACGAAGCGCCCAAACCACTTCTTCGCAATTGCTTTTTGCATCGTCGGTAGAACGCATTCACCTGCTTTAGTTCGCATGACATTGGGCAAGCATGGGTGCGTGGCCTAGTGTTCAAAGCACTAGCTTGCGGACAAGGGAGACCCGAATTCAAACGCCCGCCCCAGATATTAAATTTGTTTTAAGCAACTTAATATTAGGGCGAAAGCCTTAGATGCCTCATCAAACGCAAAAATGTACCGTCGGCGGCGTCGGCGTCGACACGAGTGATGCAAAGAGTCATCATGGCGGGATGACGTCATGATATGACGTCATAATTACATCACACATGCCAACAGTTTGAGACGTCTTTATAATGGCATCATGAAGTCACTATGACGTCACATAAAGTGACGCCACATGATGCCGCCACCACATGATATCGTTGCTTGGTCAAATGTGGCCGATCACGGAGGCAGTGCGAAACTACGTGAAGTGAAGAAAATTTGCAATGCCTCCGATTCTAGAGGCAGTGGAAATCCACGTTAAGTGCAGAAATATCTGGGATGGGGGCCCGGGAGGTTCAAGACATCGATTGATAAGAAACAACAATCCTGCGCTAATGTCGTTCTTGTGTAGATCCTGGTGTAGTACTAAATCCCGCGCTTCCATATTCAGAGGTAAATAAATGTAGCTCCACTACCGTCAAATCTGAGGAAGTGCGTAGCATGGGCACCCCAGCGATTCCCTTGGCGCTTGCCACCGCCTCGGCAGTCACGCGCTCGCCGAGGCGGTGGCGCCCACTCTTGCACGGCGCGGGCATCGGCGGATGCTTCAGAAGCATTTTGCGCAATTTTATGTAAATATTGCGATTATTTCTTGGTTATTTCTGTACTTTACATTATTCTAGACCTTGTTCGTTTATTTTGCACTGGTTTTGAGCACTGTTAGCCTTGTTTTAGGCCTGTATTGACCACTGAGTAACCATGCAACATGAAAATGAGGATGGACCGTATACCGGGCCCCTAACGTTCTGCGCACTTCAAAAAAGAAGAGGGCTTTAACCTTCAAGTTGTCTTAGGTGAAAGCATAAGGGACCGTGCGAGTTTTTCTTTGGTGCGCGTTAACTGTGGGTGAGGAAGGTTTTATTGAGATAGTAAATATATGGACACTCTCGGCTGATTTTTGCCGTCGCTGTCGCCGTCATGTCCCGGATATGTATATGTATGTAAATAAATAAAAAAGGTACAAAGAAAAATAGAGCAGAAGAAAGAAATTCCGAAGCACCCGACCGGGGATTCGAACCATCGCCCCCTCGCTGCCCAGCCTGCTGCATTAGACAACTCAACCATGCACCATGCATGCGCTAGGTAAATAAAGGCAAGGAATTTAGATACACCATTTACCGCTGGTGGTAAGCAAATCTTGGAGGAGCCTGGACGTGTTTTCTATCAAGCAACGCTCATAATTTTGTTTCAATGTGAAAACTGTCTTTGAGAAGCGCACGACAATGTGGCATTTTCTATACGTCAAAGGAAAAAAAAACAAAGAACACCGGGTGGAGGCACACCTTTCTTCAGACGCCCCCGTGTGGCAGGAGGCGCACGGGGTCACTCCGCGCGCTGCAGTTTAAAAGAAAAACAAATACCTAGGAGCGTCCTATTCTTCATTGTCGACACTTGCAGCGCGTTACTCAAGCACAAAGACGTAACAACTGTGACAGTTGTTAGTTCACGCTTGCCCTGTGCATGCCTGCGCGTTCTTTTCGGCCGTCCTTCCTTGTGCTTCAGCGCTGCGCTGCAAGTATCGAGCTGCTTCTCGTTCTTCGTGTCAGATTCCAATTTCTTGCCATCGCATTCATTGCTTCGCCCTTGCGGCGAAACTGTGACTTTTTTTTTGGAAAACCACTGTCACCAGCTACACAGATCAGTCAATGCAAGCTTCTCTTGAAAAAACAAACAAACAAACAAAAACAACATAAAAAAGAAACAGGACAGTTTCTCTTAGAGAAGATATATTCCAGACGCCTTTGTTAAAGCGAAGGTAACAATAAAGATCAAAATTTCGCAATGAACGCTGAAAGGCTCTCAGTGGGAGTGTCTGCGAAGTGAGCGGGGAAAACGCGGCTTGATCTTTGACGTAGTGTCGGCGCGAAAACACACCAATATAATTAAGGCTGTGTTTGAGTTCCCATTGGAAAAGGGTCACTAATATTGCTGACGCTACAGTCACCTTTCTAATTCTAGTTCTTCTTCTTGTAGCTTCATGTGGCCTTTGTAATGATAGACATCGCTGCTCAGGTGAGCTGACAAAGCAGTGTTACTGACATGCTGTTTAGAGGTAAAGAATTTGCCGAAACATTACATAGAGGTTGCGAAAATAGCTTTTAAGCACTTAAAATACGCATCAGGAGCCAGACACCGGTAGGTAGATTTAATAAATGTCTGCTACAGAGCAGGAGTTCTACCGCGGCAGCGCGACGTATAACTTCGGTGGAACGTATGTGGTTCACGAAAAAATATACATGTATAGAATAAAAAACGACGGCAACATTAATCCTTCCAAACGCTGCTCGTTCTTAACTTCAACAGGTATACGATAACAGGCACCATTCTTGAGAAACCTGGTTAGTTTCACTTCACGTTTCTCTGAACCCCGTCAGTCAACCGCAACGTCTCTATAACGTGCGGCGCAAATTTGTCAGCGGCAGCAAGAGGCCCGCAGTTTCTTTCTTCGGGCTGCCATGCCTGCTCAGTATTCCGTACAACAGGCGTATATTTACCTGGCAGCGACAGCAGGAAACTCAAAGCGCGATTGCCGGCATCGGTCTCATCGGATCGCGACACGTGACCACTTCACACACGTTTTTTTTTTTTCTTCGTGTTCCTCGCAGTACCATACACCACGCGCTGCGAGTCACTTTATGGCTGCGGTCACGTTCATCGCGATCCGCAAAGGAGCGTGAGCTATTCCAGGCATTCCAAATGCCGAGCCGTATATATCTCGCAATGCCTGCGCACGCATGAGCACAACAGCGGCGCTTCGGCGCCAGCGTTGTTTACACTGCCGTTTCGGGTGTGCGCGCGAAGATCGAAAGTCAGTGAAGTGCGCGTTGATTTATGGCTTCCATTAGCATCTGGTCTTCAGTGTAATATACGGGAGGTATTCGTGTGCGTGTGAAGGAGGCAAGGAGGTAATGGGTAAAAGACCCAATCACAAGATAACTGTATAAATGAGCATAGCCTTCGATGTGCCTGCTTTTTTTTCACTCTCATCCGTCTACGTAGGTAAAGACTGTAGGTAAATGTGGCGTTATTCCAGGTAATGGATATTTATGCAAACGCTCCCGCAAATAGAACACGAAGAATCCCTCAAGGAATTTTCTAAAAGAGCTGTTTACACAATTAATGGGGCTGTAGGTATTAGTGTACTGTTCCAATATTATAACAATGGTTGGGTACTTACGTCCCAAAATCACGATATGTTAATGAGCTACGCTGTAGTGAAGGGCTCCGGAAATTTCGACCACCTGGTCCTCTTTAACGTGCGCCTAAATCTAAGCACACGGACCTCTAGCATTTTGCCTGCATCGGAATGCGCCCACCGCGGCCGGGATTCAATTCCGCAACCTTCTGGTCAGCAGTCAAGTACCATAACAACAAGACCACTGTGGCAGGTGCACTGTTAGGACTACTGTTCTGGACTGGGAGTGTCAATAAAGATAGCCTAATTTTGTTTACGAAATTAAAACAAAACAGTCACAGTTTCACCGCAAGGGCGAAGCAATGAATGCGATAGCAACAAACTGTAGTGTTATACGAAGTGAGGCTGGCAGCTAACTCTTTTGTATCCGATCTCGCGTAACTACAACACGCTAGTGTATGAGAATACGGCCGCTCCAGGGAGAGATGCTCTTTCCGCATAGTCACTTCGAGTTGAGAGCACAGCACGTAGAAAGGGTATACGAGCCGCCAGCTGATGGCTCCTGAGATAGTGCGTGCGCCAGCGATTGCGACCGCGCCCTTAGAATCAAAGTTCAATGTTGCTGCTCGAGCGACACCTCCTCCCCTTGCGTCTTTTCATACTCGTTCAAGACGGGCGGGGTATTTAATTTCCTGTCTGCTTCGGTGGCAGGCCTCCCGAGCGGGGTAATGTTATCGCATGCGCGCCCTTCGAGCGACGAAAATGGGCCAGATCGTTTGATCTCTGCTTCGGCCGCGTTCGTCGCCCCCGCTCGCGCGCTTGTACCCGCGGTTGAACATACGATGCGCGGGTGGATCTTATCAATTTGGACTTTATACGAGACATGACTGCGACAGCAAAAACCCGTCGAGACTGTCCATATAAGTGCTATCGCAATAAAAAGTGTTTGCTTATAGAACGTGGCTGCTGTTCATTTTAATGGTCATTTTCAAGTATCGTTCTTTTCTGTCGGTAGTATCAAAACATTTTGACTACGAGACATAGAAATTTGACAATATTTGATATCGTACAGTTACATAAAAAGTAGTTGCCCCTTGACTCACATTTCCCCGTACCCCAGCTACATAATTGACAATTCATCTTTATACTTTGGTGGAACATATAGCGAATATTATATGCCGCAATGAAAAATACTGTTGCAGCGCATATTGACTCGATATTATTTGTTCGAAATTGTTCTTTCATTTCCGAAAAAACGCCTCAACATAGCTAATTTTAACGCTTCTTTTGGGAAGTGGTGGCTACTATATATTCGTAATATATTGCCGCGACGTCAGAAGAGAGGGCGTAAAGCCCTGAGCAAGAGTAGAGTCATAATAGAGTTACTGCGTGTGTTCCCCTTGGGAAACCTAATTACACGTTTGTCTGTACGCGCCGCTCGCACCCCTGTTCGCAGATGTGTTAACGTACACAAAGGCCACGTCTCGCAGGAAAGCCGACTTCATGACTGCATCACCGCTGGCTCCCGTTACATCACCACCGTCACGAGCCTCCTTCACGCCGGTGATTGACTATCCGGCAGCGTTCAATGCACGGCGTGTTTTCTACTGCATTTCAACTTACTTTTATTGTTACTCTTGAACAAGAGTTCCACCTGCAGTCCAGTGCAATTGTATCTCCTTCTGTTTATTTATTATGTATCGTGTTCTGCACAATATGGAAAGTTTCGGGAGACATCTCTTTTTGTTGCTCCATGACGCACCGCTGCTTCTCAGAGGGGCAAGGTTGCGACTATGCTGCTTCTTAATTGCTGTGAATTAACTGCTGCTTCTCAGCGCTGCAAAGTTGCGACTATGACGGGGTGCTGCGCACCTCTTCGTACAAACCAGCAGGTAAACAGGAAAGCAGCACTGTTTTGTAGTTAGTTCTTTTGCATAATTACATTACCAATTTTACTAGTGACAAGATCAATTAAGGGAGCGTCAAATCTGGGACTCACAAAACTGAGTGTTCGGCAATCTTCTCAGTGAACAGCCTTTTTCTGTCACCCGTCCTGCTATTACTTTTAACCACAAAATAAACTCTCTGTCTTGTAAAACATGGGCCCAGAAAAACAAGTGACACTCGAAGTAGAATGACCGTGGTGAGTGGACGCATTCGTCCGCCGTCGAAATAGCTACAGCGTGTCAAGTGCATCGGCTATTTAATGCGACTCGTTATCGATAACAGCCTAACGGTGGGTTCATGAGTGGGCTGATTACCAGCGAAGCTGTATTCGCGTTGCTGTTGTCGACGACTTTCCGATTGTTCTTCCGGCGTGAGCGCGCTGCGCCGTCTCACCATCTCCCCATCTCCGATTTCTCGCAGTGCTCTACGTCATACTGCAGTAGCGCCACCGCAATACTCCGAACCAAGAGCCAACGGCACAATCTTTCCCTTTCAGCTCTACTATTCTTCATCCCTGTACACGCAAGACGCGTAATGTATTCCCCCTCCCCCCGGCCCCTTCCCCATCCTCGGGAAGGCATAACCTAGAAGTAAATAGCCGTAATGCAAAACGAAGAGAAATAGCCCAAAATATGTCAAACTAGAACGCCAGATGTGCAAACGTACTGCTTTCCAACAGGACATTACGCATAAAGATTTGAGCACACGTTCAGGTGAGCAAAATGAGTTCACGTGCACATTTATGTAGTGAAATATTTATACGGCTTGTAATTCACAGCAAAACACGCAAGGAAAATAATTGCACATAATGCAAAACACAGGACAACAACATTGCACAATGTTGAACACACAGCAACCTATATGACACTCATTTGGCCTTTAGGATAAACTGAAGTTTATAATCTCCCAAAATGGGCTTGTTTCCTTGAAAAACCTTTTCTGAGTGACCAGCGCTCTCTTCTGCTGGCCATGCACCAATTAATTTCTGCAGAGTGAATGGGCTTCTATCAATAATCTTAAAATAAATAATGTCCCCCTACATTGATGTGATGTTGCAATGATAATAAATTCTTACCCAGTGTAGAACCGCCGATTGGCGCACAGTTTGTGTACAAAATACACAAAAAATCGTAATAATTTTTTGAAACTTCAATTCAACTAATTTTATTTATTTCCTTTTTTACACATACTTTGCCCACTGAGTGGACCTATAGCCGTAGGATAGTGTGGGTCCAAAGGAAATATTTTTTTTTTAAATAATGACACTTCGGAGAAGCAGAACTGAGGTAAGTTATGCAGTGTGCTAATACTTCACTGCATCACAGTAGAGAGTGCTGTCAAGGCATATTAATTTTTTTTTTAAAGAAAAGAATCAGAATAACAACCGTGCCTCAATATAGAGGTCCGTGTTAGGTATCACCACTTTGACAAATGTACTTTCCATTATATTACGCACTGCAGTGCGTAGGACCTTATGAATGCCTCATACAGTCTTATTTGTATACACGTTTGCGAATTTCTTTTTGATGGAGGCCCGTGTACTTAGATGCTTGAGGCTCGTGTACTTAGATTTAGGAGCACGTTAAAAAACCCCAGGCGGTCTAAATTTCCGGAGTTCTCCACTACGGCGTCTCTCATAATCATATCGTAGTTTTAGGGCGTTAAACCCCAACAATTATTATTATTATAGAATTTATTTTTTTTCTTGCGACATGAATGACTTCTAATAAAAGTACATAAAATACGGAAAAATGAATTGTTCTGTATATAGGTTCAGTTTTGTTTTCCTGTGAAAAAAGCACATTGGCAACGAAATCGCATCACATGCACATCGCACGAGATATCTTACAACTTTACGTATACGTTGCTTTCTGTGGCACAGGGGCTTTGTTCATTGCACACCTTTCGTGGCATACATTATACGAGTACGGTATGTTTTATACGAGGGGTTGTGTTATGTAGTGTAGCGGGGCACTCTTATGTAGCCCCCGGCACGACGACAGAAACCCCACCCGCCCTCCTTTTTTCACTTCCTATCTGAAGGCAAACATGGCAGTTTTGACCTCGAATGCGGTTACACAGGAACAAAGAAAGATCGCATCTGGTTGGCATTGCCCACCGGATGCCTGAAATGGGGCATTGCCCCCCCATCTTCACTTCAGACTTAGCCATGTAAAAGCCTTGTGACATGCGTATAAGCATGGTTTTTCTTCCAGTTTTTTACAGTATTGTTAACTCGCGGATTTTTTGTTCTGTTTGCCTGCAAAGACACCCCCCCCCCTTCTCTTCAGTTTGCCATATCGCCCCCGCCGTGTGGGCTTAATGCAACTCGGTCCTCCGCCTCAAAACGAAGCCGACCCGTGTTTTATACCATCGGAAACATGAGCTTTCATCCAACAACAAAAAACACTACACATATAGGTATAAGAGGCAATCCAAATCATACAGATCAGACGCAAAATAGTTTAACCATGTGTCTCTCAAGTATACTTCGATGTATTATTTAGGCGAAAGCCTTAGATTTCTCCGACTGGGAAGAAAAAGAAGACAGCTTTCGCCTTCCAGTCGCCTTAGGCAAATGCAGAAGGGAGCGTGCGACTTTTTGGAGGCGTAAGCCACCAAACCAAAGCTGGTTTTTGCACTTAAAATAGCACGACACAACCGACAGTCCTTTCGCCTACTTGTTTGTTAATATCCTGTTTGTTAATCAATCCTCGGTCCAACCAGTTTTGCAGCATATGCAACTTCAAGACACGTCTATCACATGACAAAACGAAAGACACATTCGTAATTGCTCGCAATATTGAGCACCCACTATATATATGTGGATACGCAGGAAGAGCAGATCTTCCGCAAATAATGCCCAGGCCGCCTTAAGGAAGGATGTGGGACTGCTAAAAAAATAAAGTGAGCAGCGAGCTGGGAATTAGGGATACCAAGTTCACCGAGACAACCAGGCCATAAAGGAGGCGAACAAGAAGCCGCATTGTGAGCGGCAGGCCGCCGTCTTCCTTTGTCAAAGAAGCATTGTCGCGGTTCTGTCCTGCGCCTACGGGACTTGCCTTGCGCGTAAGGAACACTGATCACGGTGGCTACAAAACGGACGTGGCGTGCATGCGCTGCCAACTCGGAGAGTCGAGTGCGGCATTGAGAGAGACAGTCTCAGTGCCGAATATATCCCAAGTACTCGCGCTTAAACGTGCCCTGGGTTCGAAATGTGCACGAATAAAAAGGAAATCAAAACATAGCTAGCGTGAACATTTTTCGAAAAGCGTCGAACGATTTAAAAAATATTTCTGTTGTAGAGTCATCTTGCGTACGCACAATTAGTAACAACTTGATGAGGGCTATCTGGTTCATAATTAGAGCGGAAAATGAAACAGCGCGACGAGGACAGGAACAACGAAGATGATTGTATTAGTGCGCGCTCTCTTCTACTATCTCAAGAGAGGCATAAACTATAGTTGAAAGGAAGACTGTGACTACGCTTGGTGATTGTGACTGGTGTGCCCATGCCTAATCTATGGCTATGCATATTTTAATTAATGCATTATTCATCGTGTGTCCCCCTACAGTCTCGGGACTATGGGACCCTAGTTTGTGAAACGTCTCCTTCACTTTATGTATCGCTACTTTACCAACAGTAAACTTGAAACTTCAAACGCTGAGAGTGTACAAAACTGCGGTTTTCTTGTAATAAACTTTCAGTTGGAAATCAGCGTTTGTCCTGGGGTATTCCTTCCTTAGGCGTCGTTTCGTTGTGCTCGTCGCGATGTGTCGTTCTTCGTTATTGCATTAACAATAATACTCGAGGCATGATACTAAAATGCGGACATTATTTTTTTTCTAGTCTGGTACGCTCTTCCGGGAGCTCTTGTAAGCATAGTCGCGAGCACAAGAAACTTAACTCACTTATATTTCTAGACCACCCCCCACCCTTCATTTGATTAGAAACCACTCATATTTTATATATTTGATATTTTTTCTGCTGGACAGTTCCGAGTGCCCTTGCAACCTTAACATAATTGCGGTGAGTGTTTATGAAATGTTTCCCAACCAGCAGTGTAACAACTATACAGAGATAGTAACACTTCGGGTTAAGTAAATGCAAGGAAAAATAGCTGCAACTCCTTCGAACAACTCGCATCGCGTTTAAACTTGTTTTCGCCTTCTGTGACGCTCACTAAAGGAAAAAAGAGACGCACTCAACTTATTCCTGGAAACATTTCACTTACTAATCGCGCTTTTCTCTTGAATACTGGCGGTTGTCGGCTTCGAGATAACTTAATAAAACTGTAAGAAATAGTTTGCGCGGAAGAATCCTTATATCAAAGAAGAAACGAAAAAATTGGAAGAAATAAAACAACGATCCCTTCTAGTTTAGAGATGTGAGAGTTCCGAACGCCATCTACTAATCGCGTTCAGCTGCAACAGTTAAAGAAAACTGGTCTTTCTTATCAACCGGGGAAAAAAAAGAAATATCAGTTGCTATTTGCCAAGGAGTGGCGGCTGCTCCTTTATATGCCACTACAAAATTGAAGGAGTTATAGGAATCAGTGAGAATGCACTCGGTTGGGCAATCCGCGAGGAAACGTGCGAAACGAGAGAGATGCATTACTGTTACATAGGCTCTAAACATGCACATTCACTGAAACAAAAACAAGAACGAAAAAAAGAAAGATCTGTTTCACTTGTGCAAGTCGTAACGCCAGAACGCTAAACAAAATTATAGAGTGCACTGCGCAGACTGCACAATTTCAAACCTGACAGCACAGAAAGCCGTAAGATGGCGTATACACAAGCATCAGTAACTATCGCATATAAAAAATACGTTGAGCGATTATTTACCTACCAACGTTTTCTCACGCATATATGAGTGCCAGTTTGTGCAACGAACATGATTTCCAAGATTTAGTTACTAGATGGCGCAAGGGTTGTCTGCGGTGATCGGTTCCAGGAGAGGATACTTTCTTGAAAAAGATGAAGCAACCCTGCGCCTATAAAGTAGGAATGTTTCGAGTTAGTGGCTAGAGCGTTCATAAACGCTTTGGTGCTGCTGGGCGTAGGCATCATAAAGCACGTCTGTTCTCTAAGGTCAACGTATAGGGCACAACTCAAAGTTGTCGAATGAGGCCATCATTATTAGCTGCATTGCACACCCACATATTCCGCAGCTTCAAGAAACATCCCGGACTATGAAAATATATTCGCTTTAGTTTTCGAACGAGGCGCTTTGTCGTACCGTACGCCATAGCATACGATGTCAAACCAGGCCCGTAGCCAAGGGGGCGGGGGGTGTAAGGTGAGGGGGCGGGGAGGGGGTTGATTTACCGACAATTAATCTTTAAAATATGTGTTCTCAAGTAGTCAAGGTCTCCAGCAAGTGCCCCCCCCCTCCCCTCCTTCCGACAAAAATTCCTGGCTACGGACTGGGTCAACCAATAATCAAACCCGACTGCGGGTTTGACTCGGGTACCCCTATTTGTATTTTGTGTAAAACTATTTTTGAACACGACGATGTTTAAACGTCAATTCTAATGAAAATGTACGACTACATCGAGAAAAATTACCGGGTGCTCTTCTTACATCGAACATCATAGAGTGCGAAACGCCCCAGTAAGTTGGCTTTCCCTCAAACGAGGTTCGCTTTTTCTCACAAAAAGTTGGCTTTCTCTCACGAGAAGCTCGCTTGCCCTCAGAAAAGGTTGGCTTTTCGTTAGAAGAAACTGGCTTTTCCTCACGGAAGGGGATTTTCCCGCATGCACTTGTGAGAGCGAGCGGCGTGATTAGGAGGGCGCCGCGCGGATCGAGATGAAACTGCCGCTACGGATCACGCGTTTTCTCCCATGATTCCTCACCGTCGCTCCCATGCGCCCGTCGTGCGCGGTCGCCGTAGGCTTCTCCGCGATTCTCAGCCCTCTTTGTCAATGCGATGGTTACCGTGGAACAATGTCCTCCGCAAAGGTGGCGATGATCAACACAGCCGAATGTGGAGAAAAGTCTGACGCCGCCGCTGTGTACGGCATATCCCCAACTACAATCCGCGGGGGAAAAAGAAAAAGAAGAAAAATTCCCGTGCACTCGTATGATGCGACCTTCCTTGTATTACTGTAAAGCGGTTCGTGCCGTGAAGCCAACTTTCGCAACCAAATTAGCGTCAGAAATAGGGTAAGTAACTTAAAAGTTTTATATCGAATTATACGATGCATCGAACCAATTCCCGCTTTTTTACCAGTTCGACACATGCGGGTTTGACTATATCCGAATGGTCGGTACTATTCGCGAAGCCGCGTTTACATGTTTCAAATAATCATGGGTGAGAACATAAGTGCTCAACGGAGGATATATGACACGCAGCCGGGGTCTACAACGAAAAAAAAGTACCGAAAGTACTTACAGTTTTATGCAAGAATATATTGGCGTGGCAATAAATTGCCGCATAAAACAGATTTCGTATGTTATTTTTCGGCATCCAAAAATCAGATATATCCCTCAACGCTGCAAGCGATCCTACATGGACAGGGTGCCCCTGCAAACCGAGTTTTAAAATATGCCGACCAGGACTTAATGTGTCAGAAGGGGCTCGGGCCCCCTCCCCTTCCATTGCTTAAGGAGGGGCTGTATCTATGGGTGTATGTATGTATATAGGTCGCCGCCCTCGGAGCCCCCCCTCCCCCCCCCCCCCCCCCCAACAATGAAGGGAGACGTTAAGCCCTGATGCTGACGCGCTCTATGATGAAACAACCAAGTGTACGTTGCTGGCTATCCCTTGGAGACAGTCGCACTGGAGGCACTCTCATTCGTTGCGTTCTTGCTAACTGCTTAATTACGCAATGTTGATTAACAAACTTTTAAAGCAACGAAGCTTGCCAAGAAATTCTAATCCGAAAGCTGTAGATTGATTTGCAAAACGTCCGGCCAGATAGTCTCTAACTTTCTGTGTAGTAATGGTTGGTGTTTTTCTGCTCACTACAAATTCAGGGGAAATACAAAAAAAAAATATAACACGCCGAACGTCCGCTTGCGCAAGCATTGTTACACTTCTTCCTTAGGTCCCTAGTACGAACAATATGCTTCCCTCGCGTCGGTTCATGACAGTGATAAGCAGAAGCAGCGGTCATCGCTTGTGCTGCCGCTAACAACAGGTGCATTATCGCACAGCCACCACCATCGTCGCTGCCCTGTCGCGATCTGTCGCCTTTTAAGCCACTGCACACCCGGCCAAACGCTACGGTCGTTTGCTGGCGGAAGGTTAGGGATTGCAGCAATTTCGGCGAGCATTGCAGCGCAAGCTGGTATGCGACGTGGTATTTTTTTTTTTTGTATTTCGCGGGCATGTGTAGTAAGTAGAAAAAGACTGATTCTTATTAACTAAAGTAAGAAGCTGTCTATTCAGACGTTTTGCAAATCGATCTACAACTTTCTGAAAGAATTTCTGGCCCAGCTTTGTTCCTTCAAAAGCTGGTTAAATAATCTTGCCTAAGTAAGCAATTAGACAAAACACCAAAAATACTGTGGCTATCGCCATGGAAATGTCAGTGATTTACCTGTGGTCGCGACGTCATAGAGTGCGTCGGAATACTTTTAAGCGCTAGCTAGTGTTAGCTAGGGTACCCTGTATAAGCGGTTAACGGCCTCTTTCTGAGATCTTCAATAAACGATGGCGCCGCACCTAGGCGTTCCCAGCGATGGCTAAAGCGTCTCTGGAATGTGAATTGCTGTGTAGTGGTGCCTCCCAATTTCTGAAAACAAAACAGCCACACCGCTGCTATTCTACAGGCGTCTCTTCCATTTCCTCAAAGAGAGCTTCCTGACTTACTCGACGCTGTCTGATACTCCGGACTATCGTCTGTTTTCAGTAGTGAAGCTTTCTGCCGGTTTTAATTTCTTTTTTTCGTGCTGTATTTCAATAATTCAGAAGGCTAGCGCGCAGAGGGAGCACACAAGTGACGATTATTGTAAGTTTGTGACGTCGGTATCGACCTGACAGATAATTAAAGAGCTGCCGAAGTAGAGCTCTTAAGCTGTCGCGAGATCACTGCTCAGTCGAGTGAGCTCGAATGAAATATAGTCGTATCGCTAGAATTAGAGCTCCGAGTCAGTCGGCCTAGGCCACACGCAATACTCAGGGTTCGTCCTAGTGCGAACACTGAAGCGTGCGCATTTCTTGTGAGCTCACCCCACCGCAGCCCACCCAATTCTGTGTACGAGCAGCGGTCACATCGTGCAACACCTGGACTCCGCGGTTCGACATCTACTAAGGCTTTTGCAAGAACGTCTCCTTTCTTGTAAACGTAGCTGTCATTTATAATTCTCGTGTGCTTTCGAAGGTTATGACACGATCCACTCTGATTATGTTACTGGAAGACAGAGCTGACTTTTAGGGGCGAAGCTCCTTAAAGCGGCACCCGTTCGTCCCTCGTAGTCGTAGTGCGTAACCGGTCGTAACGCTAGTACCAGATCTTGACCTCCAAGGTGGTACCGGTGGGAGATTTTTCTTGTGCGTTGTTGAACAATAAAAAATTCGCAGCGTGCGCGTTAACTAAAAGCCGAATTCTTATGTCTCTCATTCCCCATTAGCAGCCATTGGCATGTTCCAGTAGGAAACGTTAGTAGAAGTAGAAGTGTAAGTGTTAGCTAAAAGCCGACTTCTTCTGTCTCTCATTCCCATTAGCAGCCATTGTTTACCTCGAAGGTAGTGCCTGGTGAGATTTCTCCTGTGCGTGATTAAACAATAAAAATTTTGTTCAAAACGCCGTTGATTGATGAAATAAACCAACGTAAGACGCCAGATGTTTTCTAAAAGCAAAACGAAAGAACGCCAGATGTTTCTAAAGCAAAACGAAAAGACGCCATCTGCTTAACGAAATACGCCAGATGTTTTCTAAAGCAATGGTTTTCTAAACAATGAAAATTCACAGCGTACATGTAAAATTAAAGTGAGCTGCAAGTCGTCATAACTCTCATAGAACCTTTAGTATAAACGCGCCCGATCTCACGTCGGTGATGATGTACTGGGCAGAATTCACGGAAGATTCACGGTTTACCGATGAACCTCCGCAGCTTCGCCCACTCATCATGATTCACTCCGTGGATATGCTGTGATTTTTTTTTATTTTATTCTAACGTCACTAAAGGTAACTAGCTTCCGCAACCAATAACGAGCAAAAAAAAAAAGCTTTCCTGTATGGTGCATAATCTTTTTCTAAGTCTGTAGACGATTTTACGTCCCCGGCGAGTAGTGACCGATTCTATCCATCTTTAGAAACTTCGCCAAGAACAGATTCGTGAAGAAAGAGAAACGTTGCCGGTGCTGTCTGGCTCGCTTCTGTTTATTCGTCCATGTGTTGTTTGCGCTGTTTTTAAGATGAAGTTTAACCACTTTGCCTAATTGTCTGTTCCGTTAAATAGTGTCCGATTTCGTCGACTGCCACCTGACGCGCTTTAAGTGTCTGACTATATATTTATCTGCGCCTTACGCAACTGTCTTCAATCAACGAAACCCAATAGACCTGATTAGTTTAAGATTTCTCCAAGCGTATTGACTTCTTTTCACGTTTTTACGCACGGGTGCACGCTTCATCTGTAAGATTGCTGCAAAGCTTATTAGGGCCTGCATAAAAGCGCTTCTCAAAAGGGCGACCGCGTGCCTGCAGCAGTGCGGACCGCATGTGCACTTAGCAAACTATCGTCTTTAATATCATAGTTGTTCGCATCAATCAAAAGTGCGAGGATTTGTATAAAAAGAATGTTGGCCTCAACTGCCGCAGCTGAAATAATACGGCCACCCCCAAGCGTCACTTCTACAACGAAGCGATGAAGGGGCCGCGTAAACGATAGCGCGCGACCACAAGCGCATGATTCCAGTATTTCTTTTCGAAATAAATACTGCAAAACACGCAACAGGCACGAAAAGACAGGCGTCTGAGAGAGTATCCACCGACGGCGACGGCGCGGAGGCGCAGGCCACGAACTCGGAACGTCAACCACGTGATGTATATGTGACGCATATGGTGTGGTATTGCACAAGGCAGCCAATCGAAACGCGCTGCATGGAAGTAGTGACCATTAAATACGACTTTTTGCGATCCAATAAAGAGTCAAGTGACCCATACAGAAAAGTTTAGTCCTATTTTCTGATGCTACCACCTAAAAGGGGTCAAGAGGAGAGCTAAAGAGAATCAGGGCGCTCTGGCTCTCTTCTGACTCATTTTTTTCTTTCTTGGACCGTACGCTTGTTTCATTGCAGCGCCCATATCTATTAAGGGGCCCACTTAAAGCCGGTAGTATCTCGTAGCATACGTCAAAGTGGTTTCGATGTATTTTTCAGCCATGAGACTAGCGGTCCTTTCAAATACGTTAGAGTAGGGCTCTTCTTACATATCTTTTGACGATATGGTGACGCATGAACCTGTTTTTTACCTTGTCTTTTGAGGAGGGGGGGGGGGTGGTCTATAGAATGTCAGCCCGAATATGATCCGTGTGTGCCCGTTTTATTCTGAGACTACAAGGTGCCGCACACCACAAGCACTCAAATGCTCGAAGCGAGAAATGAATGTGGTGCGGGCAAACATCGAGAAAGCCTCGTTGCCGCTTTTTCAAAGGTGCCGAGTATAGACCGTTTCATGCAAATGCGGTCGAATGAAGTACGTTCGCTACTTTACGGATCTGCTTGCGTGTTAGGCATCTCAAAAATAGGCATAGTACCCTTGATTACTAGTGCTGCAAACCTTTGCGAGTTTGTCGGTCATTTTTCTTTTGTCAAGAGATCTTTTCTCGTAGTTGCTTCCTCACTCTTGGTTACCGTGCTTTTTAACGGCGAGATGTCCCGTCTGTTCTAAAAAAAAGAGAGACCCAAAAGTTTGTTTTTTTCTTGTTTTGAGCGACACCTTTAGAACACGGTCTCGTGCACGACGCAGAGGTCCACACAAAAGCGCTGCAGTGGTTCTCGAAGAGAAATTGACTGAGCGACTCTCTGTGACGCCGTTGGCATTTCGAATACTACGGCTACTTCAGTGGTTGTCAGTGCTTGACATTACAGAATCTGTCTTGAGCTACACGGCGCAATCAAGTTGTTCGCTTCTTGTACGTGTAGCTGTTCCTCCTGGAAACTACCGCGAGTCCCTCTTCAAGAATAGCATATGCATTGCGCCTCTTTCTGAGCTCATCTGATGACGTGAACTGGAGTGGACATCCAGTGGTGCCTGGCGGGATATATTTAGGCACTGGTTTCAGCGGGTGGAACGTGCTCTACTGTATTAGGAAATCCTGCCTGACGCGTACGGCACTTACGTTTTTATGGACACACAGCATTGCTGTTGGTGCACAGCCCTGTTTTTTGTTTCACAAAGGTATCGAGAACGTCAAACGCACTCGCAAGTAATACTATTTAATTGAGAAAGTCAGAAATATTACGAGTTCAACTAAGAACAGTGAGAACACGTATTTTTACATATCCGTGCAAGTCACGGAAAAGTGAGAGTTGATATTGTAGAATCTCTGATTGCTACTTAATCAATTGAATTATGTGACATGCTCGCTGCTTGTGGCATCAATCAATAGCCTATAATGTAAAGAAAGGATGTATGATGATTACTCAAACTTGGCAACTCGACAAGAATACCTGACGTTTCTCTAGCTTCTCTGTTCTTCAGACTGTTAGAATTTTTTTATTTGTACCGTAGCCTGAGAAGACACTTTCGTCAGACCAAGAAAGGTTCTTGTAAAATCAAACAAGCTGATAGAAACTTGTCTACAATTATTCTGAAAAAGAAAAGTAGAATGCATCTTTCTGCCGCAGCAGTGTTGTTTTGCTTACTAGTAATAGAATTATGCAATGGCTATGGAAAGCAGCGACCTGTACAAGGGTATCCCGACCACAACTCCGTTTCGCTGCAACACTGGATACACTCACGCGACGGTGTCCTCTTGTTTACTTGCACGAAGTTCGGAACAAATCTACACCATCCCATTATGGCTATTTTTCCAAGACCCTGGTAGATGTGGACTCCTCAAGGAAGGGGCCTTTTTGATATGCTGCTCCACAACAGGGCGATGAACGTAAGAACAACAGTTTTCGTCCTTAGTGGGCGTCCAGGGCAGAAAGGCTGTTCTGAGAGCATCCGACTCAGTTCTTTAATGATTTACATGACTGATTGGATATTGTTACCCTATAGTAGGACACCATCGAAAGTACCTCAATACACACGTCAAGCTAGTCAATAATATTTGAATTGCAGTTACAACGGTTCAGTATTAAAGCCACGGCGAGGTAATTTTTGTGTTTCACTCTACGGAGCAGCTGCTCTTGCTCGACACTACAGTCATTATCTGAGTGATGACGCAGTTCCTTTGACGAGAGCGTTTTCCGGGCAGACAATATTGTTTTCCTGCATATCTCAAACTCATGACGTTTCTTCCGTCCCTGTGTGTGGAAGGATGGAGGGCCTACTTGATTGATGTTCTCCATAACTTGAATGCGACCGCTAATGTCAGTGCAACCAGAGACTTAAACACAGCATATGTCGATATGATTAATGCCAAAACGGACATCTTAATCTCGTTGGTCAAAATGCGCGCAGAGGACCATTTCTTTTCTTTTTCCCATTTTCTAGCGCACACATACGACACCTTTTACGTGCGCAAAGATAACAACCAAGCGGCAGAATTGTCGCTTTTCGATCTCCTTCAAAGCTCGTACGTCGGGATTCTGTGCTTTCTTTTCTCGGCGCTCGCCGTGTTTATGACTCTCAGCGTCTTCGCCTACCTCGACTTTGGCCACGTGAATGTGCATGCCCTGGTGGACACGGGAATCTTCCTGGTGGCTTCTTTCCTCGCAAGTGCTGCGCCCGCCAACGCGGGAAGTATGAATCGGAGATGGAAATCCCATAAATCTGCGCGTATGATAACTCTCAGTTGCTGGATGCTGGCGGTTTTGCCATTTTCCATTTACTTTTGCGGCGAACTCACTTCCCGGCTCGCCGTTATAGTGCAACCAGACTATGTGAACACCACTGAGGAGCAGGAAGCAGCCCTGGAAAAGGAGGAAATTTTGTCATGCGTTATTAGAGACGGTTGCATGTACTTTGTGTTGAAATACGAAAACCCGTTCTGGAATAACACGCTTGAAAGAAAACTGAGACAAGCCCTTCGAGGGAACATTTGGAAACACCGCGTGATAGTTGATTCTGAGAGTGACTGCCTCCGATGCGCGAATAATCCATGGTTCGCGTGTTTAATGTGCGAGATGAACATGTGTGTGAAACAAAACTGCATCGAATCTAAGGAATGGCTGAACATGGCGATGGTAACCACTCCCGTTAGGAAAGACTCTCGGCTCAATCACGCCTACCGCCGGCTCTTGCAGAGAATGTTTGAGACGCACCAGATTTTTTTCCGCAATGGCATTTCGTGCGAATATGTAATGCCGGCCGGCGTGAATACCGATGACAGCGACTCCAACGAGGAAAAGTTGAAAATGTCCGAAATACTACGTCCGTGTCGATTTTGCTTGTTCCTTCTGGCGCTGTCCTTCGCTGTGCTTTGTCTGGAATTGATTTTTGCAGCCGGGGCTAAATTTTCGGGACAATATTGGTCAGGGAAAAGGGCAGTTTTCCGAAAGTATTCTGTTCTGTTTTAACTGGTCTGCTGTGGAGAGATTGATATTATCTCAGCTACTCCATTTCTATAAGTTTTACAGCGAAGAAAAGAAGAAAAAGAAGGATTACCCAAAATAGAAATTGAGCAACTAAAAAAAACATATAGCACTCTGAAACAAGGTAAAATACGAGGGTGGTCTGAAAAGTTCTTGGCCTGATGTAGAAAAAAGCGTCTTGTACCTTCAAAATTATTTTTACTATTCAACATAGTGTCCTCTCAACTCTACACATTTGGTCCATCAATGTTCCAGAGCCAGGATTCCATCCATAAAATGACTGGGGAAGTTCCGAAAAGTACTCATCCACAGCGCAATCACTTCTTCATTTGATGAAAAACGTTGCTCACCAAAAAAGGTTTTGAGTTTTGGGAACAGGTGGTTGTCCGACGGCGCCAAGTCAGGAGAATAGGGTGGGTGCTCCAACAATTCGTACTTTAAATCGTGTGATTTAGCCATTGCAAGATGCCCTTTGTGCACCGGTGCATTGTTTTGATGAAAGATGATTTTCTTCTTCTGCAAACCTGGTCATTTCTGAAGAATTTTCTGATCAGTATGAGTTAAAAGGTCAGAATAATACTCCCCAGTTATGCTTTTAGCCTTTTCAAGATAATCCACAAGCAGAATGTCTTCAGCGTCCCAAAAAACAGAGGCCATCACCATTCCTGCAGAGGGAACTGACTTGGCTTTCTTTGGTACAGAGGACCCGGCTTCAGTCCACCGCTTTGATTGTTGTTTCAATTCCGGAGTGTAATTGTGAATCCAAGTTTCATCCATAGTTATAAATATGCGCAAAAAGTCCGCAGGATGTTTGTTATACAGCTCCAAAGCATGCTGTGACATCGTCATGCGATTGCGTTTTTGCTCAGGAGTAAGGATGTGCGGCCCCCATCTTGCACAGAGCTTTTTCATGTGTAGTTCGTTATGCAAAATGTCACCTACACGTTTCACTGTGTTGCCAGCAGCCTCAGTAATTTCGCGCAACTTCACTCTCCTGTCTTCCAAAACCATATCGTGCACACGCTCAATCAATTCAGGAGTTGTTGCACTTTTCGGGCGCCCTTCGCGCGGGTCACCTTCAATGCTCTCTCTCCCCCGCTTAAACTCAGCAGCCCATTTCTTGACTGTGGAGTATGAAGGTGAATTTTGCTTGTAAACTTTAAGAAACCTTTGGTGAATTTCAATCGGAGATAAACCTTCTTTTACAAAGAACTTTTACCGAACGGTACTCAAGCTTCTCCATACCTTACGGTGCTTCACACTACACCCACTGTGATCGACTGTCAAAGCCAAACTAATAATCGGCACTAGATGGCGTTTCATCTGAGACTTGCAGTGACTTGTATGAAAGTGCACATCAGTGCTGCAAGTTCTAACCCGCGTGATTCTTATTGAGGCCGAGAACGTTTCAGACCACCGTCGTAGCATGGTAATGTAGAGTTTGCCTGCAGAAGTTCACATCGCAATAAAGCGTCCACTCGCATACAAAGTATTCTTTATTGAAACGAAGTCAAGCGCAGAGGTAATCAAGTGGATAACGCCAGGCCTGCGGGAATCACGCAGCATAGTCACAGCACAATCTGGAGGAGCGACCCTAATGCCTGTTGTAAACTATCTTAGCACGTCTACTGCAAATACAGCTGCGTATCGCTCACTACCACATAAATTATCATATTGCGATTTAGCAGAGTGCCCACTCCACGTCTGTGGGACAATGTGTGTACCTAATAGCTGCTCACTTTGTTGATACTATGACTGATGATGATGATGACGTTGATGATGGATTATGGATAAGCCATTTGTAATGGGTGGACAGCCTTAGACCACACCCTCGTTGTGCAATTGCTATTGTGTGAAGCGTACGATTCTATGCTTTTAACACTTTGTATTACATCTGTTAACGTGACTCCACACACGATATCACACCTGCATAGTGTCTTCTTCAGGAGATGTTTCAAGGAGTTGTGTGGCTCTGTAGCTGAGTGCCTGATTGGCACGATGAATGCCTGGTTTCAATTCAGGCTGGAATCTCTTTTTTTTTATGTGCGCGCTAGCCGCCACAGGTGCCGGCGACGTCGGGCTGTTGTTGGGAACACAAAACAGCTTACGCTGTCAAAAAAATGGCTGTCAGCTTGTGAATGAACTACGCCTGTGACAAAGTGCTCTGGAATCCCCAAAATTTACGTCAAACTCAGAAGCATAATGTATCCATGGGGAGGTTTCTACCAGAGGTTTGAAGACAAGTAGTGAAGCTGACACTCCGTGCGTCCACCTTCTGCAGAAGGACACTGCTTCAAGCGACTTAGAGGGTGAAGACATCCGTGCCGACGGAACAATGGCGCATTTTGCACAGGGTGCATCTATGTCTGCGAATGACTGTTTTCCTCGAACATTGAATGATGTGCTCATCGGCGCTTCGAAAATTGGAGAGCCTGCAGGGGGTCTTTCATGCAGTTGGTGCTCGCAGAAATGGTCATTCTCTGAAACCCTAAAAATTTACTTGTGCGTGTCTGAATTTGGAAGAGCTCATCATTGAGCGCTTTCACTGTTGATTGTCGTGCCCAAAATGCGTAACGAGCAGGGTAGCTTGCCCCAAAGAGTTTGGTAATTAAGGTTCAAGTGGCCATGAGAAGGTTATGAAATGCTGTTTCCTCGCCCTTTAGTCCACCTTTTCTACCGGGCTGTTGCGATCGCAGGTCATACCGACGCCACCGACCCCACCGACGCCACTGACGTTCCTAACGCAAGTTTCAAACGTGAAAAAGGGACATAGGTAAGGAACACAAGAGCGCCAGCTACTAACTGTTTGTTAACGATAAGAATTACAACAGGAGGGAAACTTACAAGCGTTCGCTGCGGATTGTGATTTGTTCTAGTGCGACGGCCAGTTTACCTTACCGAAACAAGATGGTAAATGTGCACCTTACGGATGCTGTAGCGGCCTTTGCTTCCCGTAATAATGAGACACTATAATAACTAAACATTGTGGTGAAATACGTTCACATGTCTATGAAGTGTCTCACATTGTCCTATTTACCAGCACCTACCGCAGGTTTAAAACAAATGTGTTCAACGCGTGTAAAGGTAATTTAAACCTGTTCATTATATTTTGTCTTAGTCGTGTTAGGCTGGGATAAGTGTTTGTGTGCGTGTCGATTGTCCGCGGTTGTACTTATCCGTTTTGCATGAGTTCTTGCAACACAATGTCTTATGTATATTTGTCGCCTCTGCTGCTGAAAGAAAAAAAATAGCCATAGTTACTTAAAGCTGTCAGCTACAGGACATTTCTTTTCGGCAGCTGTTCTTTGGGTAACGAACGGATTGTGATTTGTTCTAGTGCGACTGAGTGCTTGCTTGAAGTCGCGTGGCTTGTAGTTTTCTGCTTGACGCCCGTGTACTAAGATTTAGGTGCATGTTAAAGAACCCCCGGTGGTCAAAATTTCCGGAGCCCTCCACTACGGCGTCCCTTATGATTATATCGTGGTTTTGGGTCGTGAAACCCCAACAATTATTATGGTTTGCACTTATATATTTTGTGTCTTTGTAGAAATACCTGCGTTACCTGTCTCTATGGGTCTGTGCCAACTAGCTCGAATAAATTTCACGAAGCTTGCGTTTCCGCCTCTCCATATAAGAGTTGCGGATGGATTCGTTGGCTTATTTTACAGTGACCTTACAGATATTAAAGAGTAGCATTGTTGCTTTCGTGTTAGTGAGTTATTTCTTCAGAAAACAAAAAGAAAAGCTATACCCCGCCGTATCGCGCTCTTTAAGCGAGAAAATATGCAAGAAGTAAACACGGATGGCGCGGCACTTTTTGTTTCCCGCTCTATGCCATCATAACGTGAAACATTTTGACGGTGTGTGCTAAGACCTCCATGGTTATTTGTCTGTGAAAATGGATGACGGAGTATTCCAAGGGTGCCAGACACAGCAAGTTTCAAGAAATTTTAGTGGGCTAATATGGCAAAAATACGACAAACTACTTTGAAATCCGTGACGTCACAATGATGTTAAAGTACAGAAGTTTAAGCGCGCAACTTAAAATGAATCTGTGACTATCGCTTGCCCTTTCGATAATCAACCTACGGTGAAAAAGTTCATTACATGCTGGAAGTGACAGATCTGGAATAATTTATAAGTCAAAGCTGATTGAGGATTTCAATTTAACCTAATGATATTTTTACAGATTCACAGAAGTATTCCAAGCCTTTACACGAGCAAACAAGAAATGAACACCTTTGTTGTTCAAACGCTTCAACGCGAGCATGTATGGTCACTCACATTACGAAGTTACGCATGTAGCAATTACATATTTTGTTGAATATAGGCCCATGTGATCTTGTTTTGCAAGGAAGAACGTGTTCTTGGGCTAGTTGGTGTATAAGTTCGCCACCGACGTTCCTTACGCAAGTTTCAAATGTGAAAAAGGGACATAGGTAAGGAACACAAGAGCGCCAGCTACTAACTGTTTGTTAACGATAAGAATTACAACAGGAGGGAAACTTACAAGCGTTCGCTGCGGAGTGCAAGCACTTCCTCAAACTTTTTATATATCTATCAAAAGAGCACACCTCTGAGGTATGCAGTGCAATCCATACGTCAGTGACCCAAGCGAACCATTTCCTTCTTGTACGAAATGCGTCTAGAAATTCCCCCATTGTTTGGTCCTCGCCTTCGCCAACTTTGTTAATTTGTGCAAAGCGAGGTACACATCTGCAAGCCTTAATGTTCGCTAGATGAGCACCGTCGCTTTTTTTTCAGTAATATATACTGGGCTCCCTCATTCAGTAATAACAATTCCTCGGCTTTTACGCGCTAGAAGCACGGTATGATTAGTAGGCACCCCGTAGTGGATACTCCTGAATAATTTGTGTCACCTGGGGTTCTTTAAATGTAAGCACACGAGTGTCCTTTGCCTTTTGCCCTCATCGCAATGCATGTCACCGAGGCCTGAAATCGAACCCACACCCTCGAGCTTAGCGACGCGGCACCTTACAAGCTAGCTCGGTGGGTCCCTTAGCCTGTCATTAATGCGCTGTTCGGTTTTTCTGATGTAGACCTCGCCGCAGTTCAAATAACTTTCTTAGAGAATTCCCTCGGATCAACGCCTGTTAGACAACTTGTTGGTTTGGGCATGCAAAGCCCATAGGCAAATAACCTGAGCAGTGCGAAAATGCGTGGTTCCTTCTTTGTCCTCCTTTTAAATGCGAATACATTTCTTAGTCGGGCTATGTAAGGCATCCGGCGTTGTCCGCGCGCCTCTCCGCTCTCACGCCCTCTGCCATAGCAACAACTGCGGGCGCGCGCGCTTATCCTCGCCTCTAGCAACCGGAGCAGGTGGTGCGGGCGGAGTAGCGGAGAGTGAGTGAAGAGGAGGAGCGCGCTCTGGCGTGTGAGGGCGCTCGCATCGTGGGAGTTCGGCGGAGCTCCCGCGTGTGTGGAGAGAGTGTAGGAGAGGGTAGGTGCAGTGCTTCGCCGCTCCTTTTCTCGCCGTTCGCTCTCTCCTCCCTGCGCCACCGCCTCAATGCAGTGTGTTTGAAACGCGTTTGTAGCGTTTGTGCTGCCTTGGCACAGCCTGAAAACAGCGCGTTCTAAACGCGTTTGTGCTGCATTGAAGGCGGTGGCAACATCCCTGAGGTGATTATGAACGCACGTAGGAAGCGTTCGTTGAAAGAGGCGCCCAAAAGGGAGACACTTCAGCGCGTCGATGTGTCCAGCTTTACGCCATTAAAATTACTACGCCGTGTACTCTCGGCGCAAGAAATGCATTCGCATTTCCTCACGATTCCCTTCGGGGAGGTGGGGGCATTTTTTAAATGCGAAGCATTTCTTAGCGAACTTATGGCACTTTGAGCGTTTCTATCTACGTGTCTATCTATCTATCTATCTATCTATCTATCTAGCCGCCTACGTCTGGGTGCTCTCATGGTCGGCTCCTTAACTTGGTGTAGACCAAAATTGGCATGGGAGGGTAAGAGGATTTGACGAATATGATTGTCGGGTTATGGCATGAATAACGTGAAAATCCTGTAGCGTACGTCGTCAAACCCTTTCCACTTGACACGTGTGGCACATACCCGTTTACGACGGGCCGCGGTGTACGGGTATGAGCCACAGGGGATTGACAGGAACGGCGAGAACAGACAATGAAAACTTAATGCTAGAGCGTTAGGGAAAGCCAACATCGTCAGCGTTGACTCGACGAACGAAAAGAATGAAAATTAGGATCCCAGCAGGAATCGAACCCAAGCATTCTGCGTGGCAATCAGGTATTCTACCACTGAGCCAGGCCAGGTCTATAAAGTGGTTTTGGAAAAACAGCCTACGCAGGCGTAATATCGGTGCAACGTCAATTGTGGTTGTGGTGCTTGCTATCTAATTTTACAAGAAAGCAATGAACACTACATGATACTCCTACGATACAGGCGTCATATCAGATTAACGCCTGTGGTTCCAGTGTTGGCTCCGCTTTTATAGCAGTCTATTCATTACGTGGCTATTCATATGATTCGGCAAGCTATATTGAAGCATTGCTCGACCCCTGAGGAATACATTAACGAATGTTGCATATGATATCCGCATCACCGCATCGTAAAGTGTCCTTCGTCTGCCAGAACGAGGGAGTGTCCTCTTCATTTCTTACGAGGCTGGGCGATGGCCTCATGCTGACCGAGGATGATGCCAGATTGATTGACAGCCGCTTTGTAGACTAGGCTACGTAGGCCACATACGCCAAGGTAGTCTACGAATACGACAATCACCATACACTGATGTTGGTCTACGTAGCACTATCCAGGCCTATCAGCCTCGACGGCCTATACCTCACCAACGCGAAGGGTAGCTTCAGGTCCCGACATGTCGCCGGCTCTATCGACAGACAATTTGTCGACCAAATAACCGAGGCATCCACGAATTCTGATAGCTCTATTACATCACATACTTCACTACACATGGACCCCTCGTCACCACGATTCCGACCGGATCCTATAACAAGTCATGACCAGCTGCTGGTGCTCACTGATCACAGTGATGATGCCCTTGTTCAAGAACTGTCAAGAACTTCTTCCACACATGCACATGGGCTCGTGAAACGTGCGTGCGTTCTGGGGATAAGTATAAGCACTACATATCAGCTTACCGCATCTGGTGTTGGTAATACCCACGTTGCCACTGGCAGCGTTACCCAACCGTAAACTGGTTATATAACACAAATGCGGCTCTTCCACATATATGTGTCCGTATAAAATTTATACAAATCTTTAGCGTCCATTTGTAACGTGTCACTCAATAAAAAAAATTACGCCACAGTCACCTTCCCGCCGCATGCTTCGCATAACATCGACTCCCATGGTATGTGGGATCTGCTGAATCTTTATCTTTTTCTTTTATCGCGCTGCTTCAAGTGATTAGCCTGATAGGCTTTACATACCTGTTCGGCACCCCCGCTGCTTAGCATGCGAGATTCGGTGGAAACAGCTGCGCCAATATGTTGGGAGCTGCTAGTTCTTTGGGCTAGTGGCTAAGAAAGAGCAAGATACATTGCACATATGATGAATTGAACTTCCTGCATAGTCAATGGCTCTTAATTGAACCTCAGTGTCACTGTGCTGCGCATGACTGCAGCCAATCACATCGGTGAGGGCACTACACTGCTCGACGGGCCGATCGACGTGCCGCGTTGCAGGACCACTGTCAAAAGTACTATTTTTCTTTGCTGGAAATGAACACAACCAATAATATATCGTTTATTCAGTTTAAGCTTAAGATCTTGTTACGGTAAATTAGAACATTACTGACTGAAGAATAAAGAAATAACTAAAAAAATGAAAGGTCGAAATAGATTTCTCTTGCTTAAAAGTTGCACGCTATTTACGCCTAATTACTGAATCTCGCACAAAATAGCATATTACCATTTTTTAAAGTAATATCGGGTGCCTTGGAATTGTATTGTGCGCGTTTCAGACATTTGCAGGCAGTCCATCATTAGTCGCGCCTGAATGGGACACGCTGGAATTGTTTAGTGATGCGGTGATTAGGTTAGTACATGTTTAGTTTTACTTGCGCCGAACTTTCGAAATCCTCTCCGTATGCTTCACTCTCTATTTTCCCTACTTGAATGTTAGTACGCCAGCGGTGTTCCAGTTACATACTGTACAACATACATTGCGAACAACTGCTTCCACTGGAATATTTGATGGTAAATTCGGTTCCAACTGAACCGCTCTTCATTAACTTATAGCTAAATCTGTATGCGACTTCATTTTACTGTAGATCGCTGTATATAAATAATGAAAAATGGCCACATCACTGCTCATTTATCTTGTGAAATTAGACACCGCCATGAAGAACAAATCAGACTGTCTTTTTTGACGGAATGCACTTATTTTACACGACAATGAAGTGCGTATACTTCGCTTTCCTATAATTTTCATTGGTATAAACTCGACTTTAGATTGGCATTGGCTTCAACAGTCCGCGAATCATACGTTTAAATTATGATTGTTCTCTTTGTGGGAGTGTGTTGGGTGTGGTTGACGTTTGGCAATGTTGCTGTCCAGAGGTGCTCATTACGTGAGCTTAATTAAATGTTTTGTTTCTTGTAAGGCACATTCTTTGTCACATGTGCCTAAACGACAGGGTTTGGCTTTTGAGTATGTCCTCTTGCGAACCAGAGTTTTGGAAAGTGCGTTTTTCCGCTTCTTGTTCCCGACTAAAGGTTTGATTTTAGCTTGTCATTGTCATTTTTACCTTGTATGTTTAGTGTTGCTGTCATCATGAATAGTTTTTCAGGATCCGGACAGGCAGTAACAATATAACAAACATTTTACGTCACGGATCGGCAAAATTTGCGACGTCATTATGCCGTAATTGTGACGCCACTTCACGTGCTAACGTGATGAAGTGACATCGTAGCTTGGTCAAAGGTGATCTGATTACGGAGGCAATGGAAAACCAGGTGAGGCGCCTCCGATCTCAGAGGCAGTGCAAAGTCACGTCAGGTGCAGAAAGTTTTGGAAGGGTGGCGCGGCAGCATTATAACGTCTACTGAGAAGAAAAGGATGAATGCAAAGTAAACAGGTTGCTTACTTATGTAAGAATAATAAAAGTGTGTATAATGTTTCAAGAATGCTATTCAGCCTAAATTGCTCCTGCTCAGATAATTCAGTTGGGCCGCTGGGCTGAGTGACTGTTCACGTTCATGATTATTAACCTGATAGCGTTAAAGAGCTTGTTTCGCAAAACATCCGGTGTAGGCGTCGGTGTCGGCGTAGCTGGTTATGAGCGAAAAATTAGCGTCGTCAGTGAGCGAAAAATCGAAATAGATGCAAATTTATAAGGAATAAACTGTTCTTCCTTTTGAGTGGGAAGTGTAACCAGGCCTTCTCTGTGGCAAGCCGGTGTTCTGCCACATCGTCACAGCACTATAATCTGTTTCGGAAAAAAACATGTACGCGAATATAATGTCAATAAAAGTTCCTGTTGGGCGAGTAGCTGTTGCATCACATACGACACTTTTTTAGCGCAAGAGTCGAAAGGAGAGAAATCTTGGTAAGAGAAGAAGAACACAGAGCCGCAGGGCAAGCGCTAAAGATCAGCTGACTTTATTTTGAAAAAAAAAAAAAAAACACGGAAAGTAGACCGCTTGAGCGCGTGCGTTCGCGGCTGCATCCCTAATCAAGCATTGAATAAAAAATGCTATACTGCTATGGAACAAATAGAAGTATCGCTAATACACTCCGTGCCCTTGTTCTTAGTATGATAGGCTTCCAGCAACTCTTTTCCCCAAGGGTTTCTGGAACGCGTGCGCTTAAAGGGTCTACTTTCCGTGTTCTTTTTTTTTTTCGAAACAAAGTCAGTTGATGTTTAGCGCTCGCCCTGTGCAGTGCACCGTGTTCTTCTCTTACCAATATTTCTTTCCTTTCCACTCTTGCGCTAAAAAAAATGTGGAATATGACGTCGTGCGAGGAGACTCGAAGCATGTCATTTTGCGTGGCAGAAGCGTAGATTTTCACCAAGCGTCAAAAGATATGAACTGCGCGCCGAGTGGTTGTTTTGAAGGCCCACCCATTAAAAAGCGCTCATGCATAAATAATAATAATCGGCAGCAACATCGTCAACAAAGTGAAAAGATCCGAAGGTGCGCGTGTTGCCTTACGGATGTGTAGTCGGTACATTGCCAATTGGTAAAAGGAAGAATCATGGCGTAGAGGGCACATAGCAGCTGTATTTTCAGTACGTATTCCGGGGTAGTTTGAAAGGGCTTATGATACACGCACAGACGTTGTTTTCCTTGTGCCACGGTTGATGTGTCCACCCAGAAGCGAAGACAAGCTAGCGATTGAGAAGGCGATGCGAACGGGGCCCGGTTACGCTATCGCGTTCTGCTCTTGAAGGCGAAGCTCACGAGCCCCCAGTGCCTGTGGTATTTAAAGGCTGCTAACAATAGCACAGTTCAACTGGTTGAAAGAAGAAGATGATAAGGGTTCTAACGTGAGCCTCCATATCGTAGGACTTTGGAATTTTCTAACTTTCCGTAGAATTTATTGATCACCAAATGGTGGAGCCCTGATCTCGAGGTGCTTTAAACGCAAAGTATTATCAGCCTTTCTTTATATTTGCCTCGAATGGAGACTCTAAAGTCAACCTAATGCCGCCATTTCAATGGTCCAAAAGTTCACTGCTGGCTCACGTTTAAAATATCTGCAGACAAATGTACACTCAGCTTTTCTGTTTCACCCATTGTTACTAGCACATTAGCCACCCACCCACCCCCATCCACTTCGGCTTACGCACATTCTTGTTGCTGGTTGCTGTCTTGCATGGTGGCCAGGTCTTGGTGGTCCAACGTGCAGGCTATGTATAGATGAAAGCACTCAAATGAACAAAATCACATTCTGAATTACCAACTACTCGGTGATTGCGTCGCACGACATCGATTCCCGCAACGCGTGGGATCTGCCGGAATTTCTCAAAATTAAGCTTAAGCACCTCGCTCAATTATTTGTCCCACTAAGTAGTGTCCTATTTCGTCGACTGCGGCCCGACACGTAAGTGCCTAACAATATACACATGCGCTTTAAGCGACTGTCGTGAATCAACTAAAGCCAATACACCTAGTTAGTTTAGTGCATTGATTGTTCATGATATGACGCATTGGCGCACGCTGAACCTCAATATCACTGGAAATGTGATTAGGACCTTCATAAAAGCCTATCTGAAGAGGGCGATCGTGTACATGCTGCAGTGCTGACCCCCTCGGCACTTTGGAAACTATGTTATAGTTCATAGCATAACTCAAAATTGCAGGGATATTTAAAAGCAAGCATGAAAGAAATACATGGCATCCACTCATTAATTGCTGCCAATTGAAATACGAAAGCAGTACACTAACATTTCGCAGGCGCACGTGATCCATTTCTCTAGTTTAATATATGTTACCACCCCCCGCGTGACTTCCACTACGACGTCACGAAGGCGCCGCGTATATGCGCCTCCACAACCGCATCACTCTAGCGTTTTTCTCGAAATTATAACTAGGCAACACGCAAAGTGGAGCCGCCGACGGCTACGGGGAGGTGCGGCACCGCGGTCCACGGCTTCGGAGCGGAAGCCACTTGTATACATGATGCATATGATGTGGTATTGCACAAGGCAATCAATCGAAACGCGCCGCTGAGAAGTAGTGACCCTTAACGACTACTCCTTACGAGCTAATAAGGGTTCAACTGACCCATGCAGAAAAGCTTACAGTCACTTTTAGAGGTTACCACCTAAAAGAGGTAAAAAGAGGACCTATAGACAGTCATGATGGTGTGAATCTCTTCGGACTCCTTTTTTTGTGTCTAGAGCGTGCACTTGTTTAACTGGAGTGTCCAAACCTACAAAGGGGCCAACTTAGTGCTGGCAGTATCTTGTAGCATTAGTCAAAACGGCTTCAATGTGTTTTTGAACCGTGACACTGGCGGTTCTTTCGAATCTATAATGACAGAGTTCTTATATATGTTTTGATGATATCGCGACGCGTGGACGAGTTTTCTTACCAAGACTTTTGGGGGGGGGGGGGGGGGGCGTCTACTCGCTCAGTAGAGTGTGATCCCTAATATGGTCCGCATATGCCCGATTTACTCTGAGATAACGAGGTTCCGGACACCATGAAACCTCAAACACTCGAAGCCAGAAATGAATGTGGTGTGCAAAAACATCGAAAAAGCCGTTGCCGCTTCTTCAAAGGTGACGAGTAGATTGCGTTGCTTTTCCAATACGGTCAAAGGAAGTACGTTCGCTGCGTTATTCTCCTACTAGCATTTGTGGGCGTCACAAAAATAAGCAGATTACTTTTGATAACAACTACAACTGCCATTCTTTGCTATCTTGTCTTTCATTTTTCTTTTGTCAACAGATATTTTCAAGTAGTTGCTTCCTCACCCTTGGATACTGGGCTTTGTAAGGGAGAGACCTCCCGACTGTTCTAAAACAAAAATAGACCCAAAATCTTTTTTTGAGCGACATCGCTGGAATACTTTCTCGCGCATGACGCGGAGCTCTAAACGAAATCGATGCAGCGATTACCGATGGCAACTTAAATGAGCGACTCTCTGTGATGCCGCCGGCAGTTCGATCACTGTGGCTACTTTAGTGGTCATCGCCGCTTGATATTACAGAATCCATGGTGTGCTACGCCGCGAGATCAAGTTGCTTCCTTCTGCGCGTGGCTGTTTTTCCTGGCAACTGTACCGCGAGTCCTTTTTCACTGGCGAGGCAATCAATAGCATACGCACTGCACCTTCTTCTGACCTCACCTGCTGCCGTGGACGATGGATGTATGGATGGATGGATGCTATGAGCGTCCCATTTATAACGGGGCGGTCATAAGTGTGCCACCAGGCTCGACAAAAAAAAACTTTACTCTTCTTTTTCTTAGCGTTGGCCTAGTGTCTTTACTTCAATTAAAAGTATTTTACTCCAGAAAAAAAACATGTTTTAAGCTCCGTTCTCTGCCCTTTACGGCAGAATGCCCTTTTTTTCCTATATTTATTTTTGTCATTTCTCTCTAGGTTTCTGCCACCAATACTCTAACCGTCTCTTACTTATTTCAATCGCGGGTGTGTTCAGCTTTCCATTGTCTCTCCATTGGACTGGAGTGGACTTCCAGCGACACCTGGTGGGATAGATTTACGCACTTGCTGCGGTCTGTGTTACGTGCGCTACTGCACCATTGAATCCTGGCTGACGCGTACAGCGTTTAGGTTTTTATAAGCACACATCATTGCAGTTGGTGCACAGACCACTTTTTTCGCAAAGGAATGTAGTTCGTCCAAGGCACTCGCAAGTCATTCTATTTATTTCAGAAAGTCAGAAATAACAGGAGTCCCACTACGAAAAGTCATAGCAGAGAACATCTATCCACTTTAGAGAACGGAAACTGCACCTTTGGCTGCAGTACAGAAATAAGGGTAGTGGCGGCGTACTGAACTACAATACAGCGAGGTGAGATGGCTCTGCAAGTGCTATCATTATCATCAGACTAACACATTTTTGCTGCTGGTTTGCGCTGGTCGCGCTACTTGGTCGCGCTACTGCGCGACTAGCGCGAACCAGCAGCATACCACTGTCTGCGGTATTTTGTTTTTCTTTTGCGAAAGTTTAAATGCTCTGCGAAGTTTGAAATTCTCCCGCGTGACCAAAATATTTTTCTCTTTCCGAAATATTCCAGCAATGTACTTTTTCAGGGCAACAAGTCAGCACGATTTTATTGATATATTTGAGAAAGTCGCCATTATAGCTGAGACATTTGGAGTAGAATGACAAAGAGGCGACCGTTCTTGGCGACCGGTGTCGTGGCGCGGGCTCTGTTAGGGGCGAAGCACCTTATGCTTCTGCGTGTCGGCGTGCATCGTGCATCGCCGTCTGCTGTCGGGACGGTCCATTTGCTTCAGTGCAAGAGAGGGCGCCACAGCCTCAGAGCTCGCTGTGTGGCGAGTGAGAGCGAACGGCGCGCCCTGAATATGGAAACGCTCTTTGAGCGATGAACGTTGAACTACCAGCTCACAAGGAACGAAAACGTGCCCTCGCCCGCGAGAGACAACGCCGGCGCAGGCAGTGTCTGCTAACGCGTGTCTTGACTGAAAAAAAAAAACCAACTGCTCGCGTTGCACAACCGTTCACCGGCCACCCTGTATATATAGGCACTGGATCTTGATCTGCAATGCAGTGCCGGTGGGAGATTTTTCTTGTGCGTAGTTGAACAATAAAGATTCGCAGAGTGCACGTAAACTAAAACCGAACTGCGGGTCTGTGTCTAATCTTTCTTCTGTCTCTCATCGCCCATTAGCAGTGATTTTGCTGTGGGAAACAACGGCGCACAATGCCTCCACAGGTTTCACTTCAGTGGAGTTGAAACACTCCTCCGTATACATGCATCGGCCCTCCACAATTTTGTGTCGTGGAGCGTGGGATTTAGGGCCCCAAATCGTTGCGGCCCGAAAGTCTCAAAAAGACTTTCCGGACAGGGGACTCAAATGTTCGGGGACCTTGCTCGAAAACTTTCTATTGTCTAATCGTACGCAGCCTACTATTTGCGTGCAGTATGCCATAAGTAGCGGTGTTCCACGGTGATCGGTGAATATATTCTGTGTAACAACACCCTTCAAAAAATATATAATAATAATAATAATAATAATAATAATAATAATAATAATAATAATAATAATAATAATAATAATAATAATAATAATAATAATAATAATAATAATAATAATAATAATAATAATAATGGTTGAGGTTTCACGTCCCAAAACCACGATATGAATATCAGAGACGCCGCAGTGGAGGTCTCTGTAAATTTCGACCACCTAGGGTTCTTTAACATGCACCTAAATCTAAGCACACGGGGCTAAAGCATTCTCGCCTCTATCGAAAATGCGGCCCCGCGGCCGGGATTCAATCCAGTGACTTGCGGGTCAGCAGCCGAGCACCATAAGCAATAGACCACCGTGGCGGGTAGCTTTCAAAAATATAAATAAAGCGGTTACCCCCCCCCCCTTTCCTCCCTTCCTTCGGAAGCACTATACAGCAAATCTCATAGCTAGTTCTTCCAGTGGTGGAGAACTATAGCTATTATTCACACTCTTTAAAAAAATGGGGTGACCCTCGCTTCATTAAGGGAGAAAGGGCGACATCGGAAGGCTAATGCAGAGCATGTAAATATATTTTAGTAATAGCACATGTTAACTAGGTATGCGAGACCCATATTACAGACACTCACTGAATTTAATACACAATTCATTCATATGTATACAACCCATAACATGAACAGTCACTGCAGCCGCATATATACAGACCTGTTAACACATACCCTAATACAAAGCACAGACGCTTATATAGTCACTGAATTACGAGCGGCCCTGGTGGGTCAAGCGATGCGTCATTTTTCTTCAACTCTTTACATTTCATGGCTGCATCACAAGCTACGCAGGCATTGTCATATTGGAGCTATCGCTTGGCCAAGCAAATTTTTTTAAATTTAATGTTGCATAATAATGAACGTTATAATTACAGAGTTAGTTCATGTGAAAACGACCACCTCCAGCACCGTTCATACCATTCCGACGACATTTTTAAAGCAGCGCGATCTCTCGACAGCGGCCACAGATAAAATTTCCCATCTGATTTCTTTATTTTTATTGTTATTGGGGGAGGGCGCAGCATGCCGGCCAGATTATGGCTCTGGCCAGATTCGATCGCCTTCGTCGCGTCGACTGTGTTGAGTGGTTTAGCGTTGACATCTGTTATCTGGTTAAGCGTTTACCACAAGTATGGCGATGAGCCATGGGTTCGTTCAACTACTAGCCCTTCAATGACAATGCTTCTGATGCGGTAACGACCGTCTCAGTTCTGTACACGTACTGTACGTTACAACGCGGGTCGTGCGAAGCAACAAGACAAAATGGCCTCGCACCGGACGTTTTTTTTTTTTTTTTCGTAAGCGATGTCAGTGGCTCTTGGCGTCGAGGCAGCCCGACTACATGAGTAGAGGAACTAAGGCTACACCAGGCCAGTCATGGAAAACAATGCGACGCATACTACATGTTCTATAATATTTTAGTACGCCGTACCTACATGCTGCTCTGCTACAGTTACGTCACGGTATTCGCCTGGCGTGTCAACGTGCGGTCAGTGTGCGACAACTGTGTCGTTATCATTGTGGCGAATACTCTTTTAACAAAGGTGAGTGAGAGTGTTAGTAATTACCTTCTGTGCGTAGCTGTCACTAGAAGTGCATTTTGTGTTGAGCTTCGCACGTCAAAGCAGAATCATGTGTACGAGAGATACATATTGCACGCGTGCATAATTTCGTCTTAATCCTCAGTGATGGTATGCGTAATACAAAACGCACGTGATTGAAACTTTTGGCTTAATTCACAGAAGTCATTCGCTTATTTTTCAGAAAGGTGCAACTATGATGCAGTGTGACGTTGCCGCTGATTGTAATCCAGTGTAGGAAATAAACGCTCGGTGAAACCTTGCTTGCACTTTCCCTCTGTGCTTTCATACCGGTCGCGGTGGCTTAGCCGTGGGGTGTCGAATTACTAAGCTCGAGGGCGTGGGCTTGGCTCCCGGCCACGGCGGCCGCATTTCGATGGGGGCGAAATGCCAAGAACACCCGTGTGCTTATGTTTGGGCGCACGTTTAAGAGCCACAGTTGGACGAAATTAATTCGTGGTCCCACACTACCCCGTGCCTCATAATCGTGTGATGGTTATTACGCAAGCACTGTGCAGTATTATCACGTTCGCTAAAATGTTGAAGAAATTAACTTTAATGATAATAGTATCTGGGGTTTAATGTCTCAAAATCGCGATATGATTATGAGGGATGCCGTAGTGGAGGGCTCCGGAAATTTCGACCACCTGCGGTTCTTAACGTGCACCTAAATCTAAGTATCACGGGCCTCAAACGTTTTCGCTTCCATGGAAAATGCAGCCTCCGCGGCAAAGAAATTAAGTTTGGTGCTTCTTCATATTGCTTGTTGTATTTATAAGTGCTATAAGTGCCGTGCAAAATTAAAACGCGTGCGCTTGCCGAGTATATTAAAGTCGAAAAAATCCATTATTTGTGTACTGCCTAAGGTGTTCAATAAAACAAGACTGTTTTGTGAAGCAGGACTTATTGTATTTGTGAGAAACTGGTAGTGCGCAAACGCATACAAACTCGAGACGCACGAAAGTGTGCGGTGCATCGCGCACACTCCGAGTGATTAAAAAGTTCTGCTTACTACTAAGCAAAATCGCGAAATTGAGTTTACATTAACAAAGGATGGCTGATCCCTCCGTCATAGAAATCGGTATAACACGAAAGTGACTCGTGTCGTCACAGAGGTAGTTTATTGTTTATAGTACACTGGTATATGAGAGCTTTTACAGTGTCTATACTGTTGTTTGGCAGATATAGCACCGCTTGATGTGGACGCGCTCACGCTGACGCCTAGAGGCACATCTCCCTACTGACGACTAACGCCATGATCATGATTTAACCCTTGCGGTAGCTGTAGTTCTTAACATATACGTGGACACCGCATATGGTGGATCCCGCGCAAAGGTGGCATCAACAAGCACATAAGAAACGCTGATACTCGATATGCAGTCCCTCAAAGCGTCGTGAAAAGCGAAGAAACACGCTGTTTGGCGCGATGCGCCGAAGGAGAAGAAACGTCCGCACTTAACGAGTACTCTCCACAAACTCTCTTATTTACACGTCGCCTGGGTAAAACAGGAATGCCAGAGCGGCGCCCCATGTCATTCGTACAATGCAATACTGAACCGAAACCGAACACAACATGAGCTTGTGCAGAGGACACGGAGGAAGACAAGTTTCAGCGCAGTCGCATTTTCAGCGCAGCTTAAGAAACTAGGGTCTTTAAAATTGCGTATCTATGTATTTTCTATTAAAGGAACAAACCTCCTAATACTTACCTAATGATGTTGCGCCTTAGATATGCGTAATATTTACTTTTTGATCGACAACGTTCACAAGTATGAACAGCCGTACTAGTTCAAGATGGGTGGGCGGTAAGCAAGTGGTTCAACTTTGGCCGGGTGGCTGAATCGGGTGACGTGCCGACAAACAGAAAGACAGACCAAAATTTCTGCGTTTAAGTTCCCCAAGAAAGACTATCGTCTTTAAAACGCTACGCGCGTCGTGTCTTCCCTGTAGCCTCGCCGTTACTTCTCAGGCATCATTCACACAGCCGTCAAACGCTCCGTCGCGTCACCGTCACGGCACCGCGTTTCGTTAGGGGCGAGGATTTCCTAGTCGTCAGGGCTGGGCAGTATCGCGATACAAGAGTATCGCGATAGTATTTCAGAGATACTTTTGAGTATCTGTATTTCTGTATCGAGATACATTTGAAAAATGTATTTGTATCTCAGTAGTGAAATACATTTACGATGTATCGCCTGTATCACGATACTATGCAGGACACGGGTATCTCGTTACATTGTTTTCTTGTGTTGGAAATGAGTTGAGGCGTGTTTCCAATAGGGGAATGGCGTTTTTTTTTTTGCTTTTTTGTGCGAAGACACGCAAAGGCGCGCCGCCGGTCGCCGACAGATAGGGCGGCGATGGTTTCCCCTCAAGCACAGAATGGTCCATGTGGTAAAGCGCGCGACGCCGCAGATGGCAGAATCGCGGGGGCAGTGTTGCCGGCCTCTGCCGACGAAAGTCGCTGTCTCTCAAGGTCAGTGCAGCACGCCTAATTTTTTTCGGGTGGCAAGCCATTACTTCGCGACCCCCCGCGCGGATACCGCCTTGGAACAGGCTTTGCAAAGCCACCTCTCCAATGTCAGGGTGCGTTCCTAATTGATCACATGCGTGAAACAGTCTTTGTGGTAGCAGGCTCCCCCGCCGCCGGAGTCGACTTCTCCTGTTGCGGCTTTCTGAAATGGGTGCTGGTAGCGTCGGTGGTGGTGAAAGCTTCATTGAAGCCGACATGGTCAGACGGCTGAGGATTTCGAAGATGGGGACCGACTTCGGATTCTGAACAGTCAGAACAACCCAAGTGAGGGTGGAAGCGTTTCAGTATCTAGATGACCCGAGAAGAGATATCGCCACGCTGCAGGGCAATCCGGCTACGAAGGCGATATTTATTCACTATAACACGAATTTGTGCTCGCCTTCAGCGGTAGACACACTTTTTTTCTCGTGAGTCTTGTGCTGAGGCTGAACCGACACTGTTAGAAGACAGCCTATTTGAGAAGCCTACACAGCAACCTTCTCAGCAAAGCAGATCTTCAAAATTAAATGTGAGCTTTTTCTCAATTCCCTGGTGTTCATTAGTGATTCGAGTGATTTGCTTCAAGTGTTCTATTTCTAGCACAGCTTAGTTTGTTCGCCAAGTATGTCGGTTTCGGTGTCCAATCCTTGTTACTGTTGCTGTAAAATAGTGTATTTTTATTGCAATTGGTACTTGTAATTATGTCATTGTTACAAATTATGTACTTCGTCCACCCCCCCCCCCCCCCCCTGCAATGTCTTAATGGCGCTGAGGGTACTGTAATAAATAAATGAACTGAACGTTTCGATGCGCTGTAACTTTAATTACAACATTATGCTGCACTAATAAGTGTCTTTGCGTAGTATGAGTATCCTTCAAATAAAAAGTATTCCAGTATCTGTATCGCTGTATCTGTATTCCGGAATACTTTTTTGGTCTTATTGCAAAAGTATCTCCGAAATATCCCGTTACCTTAAAGGCAAATGTATCTCGGTATCTGTATTTTCGGCTCCCAGTTCATGTATTTCGATATCTGTATTCCGGAATACTTTTCTGAGTATCTCTGCCCAGCCCTGCTAGTCGGTCATCCCCCAAAACGTGTTGACAATGACGTAGAGCACCGTTGTCAACCCTTTTAAATGCGAAGCATTTCTTAGCGAACTTCTCCGAGTTTGAGCGTATCTATCTATCTATCTATCTATCTATCTATCTATCTATCTATCTATCTATCTATCTATCTATCTATCTATCTATCTATCTATCTATCTATTTATCTATCTATCTATCTATCTATCTATCTATCTATCTATCTATCTATCTATCTATCTATCTATCTATCTAGCCGCCTACGACTTTGTGCTCTCCTGGCCGTTTCGTTAATCGGATGTATACCAAAATTGGTATGGAATAACATGACCGTATTACGAACATAAATGACAGGTCATAACATGAAAATCATGACATGCATGTCATGAACAGCATGATTTACATTCCACGGCCTTGGGGCTCTTGCGGCCATTTCGTTAGTTTCATATATACCAAAGCTAGTATGACGTGACAAGAGTTCATGGCGAACGTAATGACAGGTCCTAACGTGCAAATCATGACACGCATGTCATGTGCGGCATGATTTACATGACATGGTCTCGGGGCGCTCGCGGCCGTTTAAATGAATGGATATATACGAAAACTGGTATAACGACACATTTCGACATGACGAACATAACTGACACGTGGTAACATGAAAATCATGACACGCGCGTCATGCACGTCATGATTTACATGCCACGCTCATGACGCACTCGCGGCCGTTTCGCTAGATTGATATGCATCAAAATTGGTATTGCGCGATGTGACTGTATCAAGAACGTGAATAACAAGTGGTAACATGAAAACCAAGACATGCATGTCATGATTTACATGCCACGCTCATGGTGCATTCGCGGACGTTTCACTAGCTTGATATACGCCAAAATTGGTATTGCGCTACGCGCCTGTATGACGAACGTAAATGAGAGGCGGTAACATGAAAATCGTGACAGGCACGTCATATGCGACATGATTTACATGCCACGCTCATGATGCGGTCGTGGCCGTTTCGCTCGCTGGATATACACCAAAATTGGTGTTGCGCAACGTGACTGTATGACAAACATATATGACAGGTGGTAACTTGAAAATTATGATATGCATATCATTTACGGCATGATTTACATGCCACGCTCATTGTCCGATCGCGGCCGTTTCGCTAGCTTGATATACACTAAAATTGGCATTGCGTGACGCGAATGTATGACGAACATAAATGACAGGTGGTAACATGATAACCATGACATGCATGTCATGTGTGGCATGATTTACATGCCACGCTCATGGTTGACTCGCGGCCATTTCGCTCGTTCGATATACACCAAAATTGGTACTGTGCGATGTGACTGTATGACGAACGTAAATGACAGGTCCTAACATGCGAATTACGTTATGCATGTCATGTACGGTATGTTTTACATGACACTGTTATGGTGCGCTTCCGGCCGTGTAGATAACTGGATATATACCAAAATTGGTATGGCATGACAGGAGTGCGTGATGAACATAATTGACCGTTCATGCAGTGTATATACCAGAATATACGTTTCACTGGCATGGTATATACCACGTTGTGCATGCACGCGTGCATGGCAAACATGCGATATATGGTGAACTAGATGCCATGGCATGAATGATTTCATTTAACTCAAAAATAAACAAAGATGTATGCAGCTCTTTGCTGGCTGCTTCGCATTACATCGATTCCCACAGTGCGTGGGATCTGCCGGATTTTTTTTTTTTTGAGAAGAAAACGACTGTGAAATACTCGCCCTTAACGAAACGCGGTGCCGTGACGGTGACGCGGCGGAGCGTTTGACGGCTGTGTGAATGATGCCTCACAGGGCGAGCGGCAAAGGCGGTGCGGCAGCCAGGCGAGCGTCGGAGAGCTATTTTTCGATATGGATGCATGTTATGAGCAAGGGACCTTACTATAAGCGAGGCTTAGCCGCCACCCCACGGTGCGTCAAAGCGTTGAGGAAATTAAACTTGTATTGGAAACGCGCCGAATGGAACGGCCGTAGCAACGGCGCGTTTTTTTTTTGTTTTTTTTTCAGCCTAGTGGCACAGATGTCACCGCCCCGTTTTAAAGGGAACGCTCATAGCATCGATCCATTCATCCACCATCCATCCATTCAAGAACACTGTGAGAGGAAAGGGTGAAAGATAAAAGGCGCGTTCGTGTAGCCTCCGTAATGTGTTTGGCGATATCTAAGTGGGCTATACGCCCGCCAGCCATCGTCGCGGACCGAGAGGTCATGGGTTCGACTCCCATGAACGAAAATTTTTTTATAGTTTTTTTTCTTTGCCATTTTATGACGTTCATTTTGCTGACGTACTTCCGTGACGGAAATATGTCATGAATGTCTTGGTGGGCCCCGGCATAAAACACTTTCGTGTTAAAAAACGACACAGACGTTATAACTGTACAAAATAAAACAAAACAATCAACGTCACTCGTCCACGGCTCGCATAATCCTAAGTACAAGTAATCGCCCGCGACTGCCCCAGCTCGGGTTGTGCTGGATAGTCTGAGACTGCCAAGTGGACGAAAAGGTCAGAGTTTCACCGCAAGGGCGAAGCAATGAATGCGATAGCAACAAACTGTTGTGTAACAAGAAGTGATAAATAATATTAATATCTGGGGTTTAACGTCCCAAAACTACGATATGATTATGAGAGACGCCGTAGTGGAGGGCTCCGGAAATCTCGACCACCTGGGGTTCTTTAACGTGCACCTAAATCTACGTACACGGGCCTCAAACATTTTCGCCTTCATCGAAAATGCAGCCACCGCGGCTGTTACACGAAGTCAGGCTGGCAGCTGTTTTGTATCCGATCTCGCATAACTACAAAACGCTGGTGTAAGAGAATACGGCCGTTCCAGGGAGACATGCTCTCCGCATGGTCACTTCGCATTGAAAGCGCAGCACGTAGAAGGATATACGAGCCGCCCGCTGTGAAGGCTTACGAGATAGCACGCGTGCCAGACGATCGCGACCGCGTCCTTAGATTCAAAGTTCAAAGTTGCTCTTTGCGCGACACCCCCTCCCCCAACCCTTGCGTCTTGGCGTCTTTAAGGCTCGTTAAAGGCGGGCGGGGCGTTTCCTGTCTGTTTCGACGGCAGGCCTCCAGAGCGGGGTGATGTTATCGCATGCACCCTCCGAGCGACGGAAATGAGCCGGGTCGTTTTGCCCTCTGCTTCGGCCACGTTCGTCGCCGCCTCTAGCGCGTTTTACCCGCGGTAGAACGTACAATGCGCAGGGGATCTTCTCAATTTGGACTTCATACTGGAAGGACATGACGGCGACGGCGACGGCAAAAACCCGCCGAGACTGTGCATATCATTGCTATCGTAATAAAATCACGAAAGGATGCGGAATATAACACCCGTAGCGCAGATGGCGGCAGCTCTCCGCAGCACCAAATCACGACGTAACTCGGCGTGCGCATGTGCCCGCCCGCAATACCACGTCCTTAAGGAGAAACGTTTCTTCTCTGGCGCTGGCCGCAAGAGGGCGCGACGAGTAAAGCGTCCGCAAAGGAGAAAGTCGCTCCTCTGAAGGAGCAACGCAGCCCGTTGCTCTATCCTCGCTCACTTTATTTTTATAGTGCACCACCCACTCTAGGAGAATACCAGATGCAACTGTGCGTATTTCATTCATGCACGCTATATCGTAAAGTGTTGTAGCAGGCGTGTAGTAGGCGTGTGCCCACAACGATAAGAATCGCTAGAAAAAAAACATGTAGCTGCTCGCAGCTGTAAATTGTAACTGAGGCTCAACGGCTTGAAACATTCGCCAGGGCAACAGAGCGAAACTTCTTCACAAACATGTATAAGTGTAACATTTCAAGAAACACCCCCACATCGTACCAGATATTAGGGTTTTATATTTGAACACATGCCCTTCATGCACCCTTATTTCAAATAAGGGTGTGCAAAATTCGTTTGTGTCGTAATTACACCCTTTGAAAAAAATGTCAGAAATAAGGGTGTACCAAGGGTGTGAAAAGGTTTACAGTGTACGTTCTTAGTGTCATGTATAGAACATGCGTTGAGAGGAAAGCCGTATGCGGTTCTTTGAAAAGGTGGCAAGATAGGCTGACACATAATTGGATGCATGTGCATAGTCGAGGTGGAGGTCTTGCATTTGTATCCTTTTCTATATTACTAAGAGTGAGTCATGTTACAGTGGACGTCATTGTTTAAAAGATATTATTTTCATATAAAAATGTTGCATTTCCGGGAAATGTAATGGCCGCTTGAAAACCACTTGGGCGATTCCTTCGCTCGGTCTCGTCACAAGACTCCTTTTGACCGTGTGTTGGTGAAAAGTACGTAGTTCTTTCCCCCTCCTCCTCCTCCGCATATTGAAGTCTCCCTTTTCCTTTCCTTCCCCAAAACAGGATAGCCAATATTGCTCAGTTGTGTTAACCTCCATGCCTTTTTCTAATGACTACTCCGACTTCGATTCTCGCTCTTTCTTGTGTCTACAATGAGTTAAAAGTCCCTGTGCCAACGGCACCGAAGAATTGATTAAAAATCCAGACACCACAATGACAAGGCACCGTCGCCGCGTTCCTTAGCGTGCACATATTTTCATGAAAGTTTCCTTCAGAGAAGTAGTTTATGGTCATCTTGTTGCGCCTTTTCCTTTTACTTGTCACCTGAGAACAGGGAACTTTGTTGGTCGTAGTGTAAATAATTTAATTAGGAAGGTTGTTTAAGAATTCACACTACAATGATTGCACCAAAGGAAGTGCGTGGCACTTCCTGTTTATCGACAATAACATATCTTTTTTTCAAAATGTCGCACAGCGCTCGTATTATGTGATTGATCAGTGTACATGAGACCGCCAATAATGCGGCCTCATGTAAGGGTGTAGCATAAGCAACTGGCAGTCTAATAGTGTGTGACGGAACGTCTACATCAACACTGCAGTCTAGCTCTGCGCGAGAAATTCGAGATTGCATTCGCGAACGGCGACAGTTTCGATCGCGGCATTCGTTTGCTGGTGTCTGTGTTCTCGCTGTCTGCTAATTAAATGTGGGGAGTTTAGCGCAGTCCGCTTCATAATTGAGTCGGCTAAATTAGCTCTCCTGAAGCGGCTTGTTTATTTTCCTGTGTATTGAGTCCTCGTGACAACCTTGGACGGCAGTTCGCCACTCAGTGTTGGTCCCGGCTGACGTGATAATGCTCGTCGCTCGAAGTGGTTTTGTGATGACATGGATGCATTCTTGGTGTCAGCAGTAGTCTATCTGAAACATTCTATATCGTCGTGCCTACGTATGCGAGGCATGAACGTTGCCTAACCGCTACATCAACGTCTGAGCCTCCGACAGCAAGGCATTTCTCCTAAAAGAACAGACTTCGTTGTTTGCTTCAAATTGAAAAGTCTCTGAGAAAATTTATGAGGTTTATCAGGTTTGTGAAAAGTGTTACTGAATGTGTATACTGAATCTTTGATTTTCACCAATCATCGGCTAAAGTACTCGGAAGCACTGAGGGGCCACTCTCGAAATTCTTCGATGTGTGGAAATGTCACTCGTGAAATCAATATTATATCATCTGTGAGAAGTTCGAGATCGCAGTAATTGACTTCGTGGCAAAGATTGATTAACCGTTTTTTTTTTCAGGGTAACGAAGCCTCGTGATAATACATGTTAGAAACGTGAAGCACAAAATGAGCATGCATCTCGCAAAAGTAGTCTTCTCTGTTTTGACCATTCTCTATACTGGAGATTCCGCAGTTCGGCTGACTGCTCAGAACTACACTGGAATAAATTCAAGTTCTCTGGAATACTGGATAAGCACTCGAGATGATGTGATATTTATTGCTTGCTCTGCTGGTCGGGCAAACATGCAGCACCCCCTGCTCGCTGTCCTTCCGAAAGCATGGACAAGCTGGTCTGGTGACCCGCGAAATGCTTATCAGATGTTGTTGCAAAACACGGCGATGAATTCCAAAACGGTAGTTTTTATTGTGAGATCGCCCCAAGATCGCGTCCTGTGTCCACCGCACACACTGAGGCACCCATTTTTCTTTCAGATGACGGACTGGATAATGTTACCTGCGAGCCAAAGCATGCCAAGGCGCAGAGAAGTACTTCCAGTTGAACAGACGTTGCTTACTTGCAAGCGGAGCGCTCCTCTTGTAACTTCTGCTAAAGAGGACCTATTCTGTCTTTCACTGAATGGAGCAAGAGAGTTATACCGTCAGTATGACCATAAGATCAGCGAAGACACGACATCGTTCAAGTCGGCGTTTTCAGGACAGCATGTCTCCTTTGGCTGCATTCGCCGAAGAAAGATAGGAGTTCCATTCGATTACGGCTGCATAGGCACATTTTACGATGACATATTTAGCATCCTCCGAAACATGAATGCGACATACAAGCTTTCAAGATATCAGTCTACGACTCTGGCTACGAATTTCATGTTTTCTGGCAGAACCGATGTCCTAATAACTCCAGTCAAGCAAGAAGACATAGGTTTCCGGTTCCTTTTATATCCCAGGCCGCTAGTATTCACGCGCGAAACGTTTTACGTGCGCAACGACCGCTCCCGAGCGAAGGTATCGTCTTTCGAGCTTCTTGAAGTTTCGTACCTGGGTATTACTTGCACATTTTTTGCCATGCTAGCAACGCTGCTGACCTTGGGCCTTTTCGACTACCTTGAACTGCGGCGACTCAACGTGGAAGCGCTGGGGGACTCGGCAATGTTCCTGGTGGCGTCTTTTCTCGCTACATCGGCACCGGTTGCCGTGGATAATTCAGGGAGAAATGTGCGGTTTCATAAACTCGGGCGCCTCCTAATAGTTGGTGTTTGGATGCTGGGGATCTTGCCGTTGTCAGTTTACTATCGCAGCGAGCTCACTTCCCGTCTGATGGTATCGATTCCACCGGACTCCGTGGACACAATAGAGGAGCTGGAAACGGCGCTCGATAAAAAGCAAATATTACCGTGCCTTGTAAGAGATGGTTGTTACCACTCTGTCGTGGACGGTCGCTCTGAATACGCGAACAGGAATCTCGACAGCAAATTGAGGCGCGCTTTCCAGGCAAACATGAATAAGACCAGGTTGTTGCATGAATCGGCCGAAGAGTGTCTTCGTTGCGCAAGTAGACCAGGTTTTGTGTGTTTGCTCTGCGAGTTTGAAGAGTGCTCACACGTTTCCAGAGGCACCTACGTTGCGTCGCAAGAGCCGCTCAATGTAGCGATAGCCACGACTCCTATGCGAAAGAACTTCCCCCTTGCGGGAGCCTACGACCGCCTTCTACAGAGATTGTTCGAGACCTCACAAGTTCGTTTTATTACTTCAGATCCTTGCGACGCTGACACTACAGCAGGGGCCCATTTGAATGAATATAAAGAAGTTTTAGACATCTTCGAAGTATCTACATTCTTCGGGGTTTTTATGGCGCTTATGTCACTTTCCATTGTTGTGTTCCTTTCAGAGCTATTCCTGGGTGATTGCATGTAAACCTTAAATACGATAACAAGTTGTTTTATTGCTTGAATATTTGCTTTAAGCGTTATCGGAAGCTGAAGCTCTTAGAGTGCTCAATCATTCGCGAGAGTCATTCATTCGTGACATTGGCCAGAGCTGTACATACAGATAGGAACAACACTGGTGCTGGACATCTTGAAGAAGAGTCTTTCTATCGGCCCAAAAACATAGATAAGGAAACAAAGTTAATTGGGAAGCACACAACTAACTAACATTCAAATAACAAAATTAAAGCCCGGGAAAAGCAAGAAAAAAAAGAGGAAATAGAAAAAAAACTGAAAGAAAGACAACCCTGTGGAGAAATGCCTTACGCGTGACTTGCACTTACGTAGCTACTATGTTGACTAGATGCAAGAGCTCCCTTTAAAGCGTTTATAGCTGAAGCGCATTTAACTTGTGAACGAGAAGCGACTCTCAATGTGCTATCTCTTTTATAGCGGAATTTTGACGGTATATGTAAGGCTTCAATTCTTTTAAATTGTGGCCTGCCATGTTGAAGTGCTTTGCCACTGCTGACTCAAGTTTTGCCACCGTGGCAGCGCAGTACATGTGCAATATAACATTAATTCGCTGTTCTGTTTCTTCTATGTGTTGTTGGATACACTCGGAACATGTATCTTGTATTGATCACTGAGTATTGCGTACGGCTGAATAATTGTCTGCCTTAGTAATAACGATTTCTTTACGCTATAGTAAGCTTTTTGTTTTCAATCTTGACAACACGAGATGTTTGCGTCCAGACTATGCTGTTCGCCTTTGCCGCTGTGTCTGTCTTTGCACAATTTGTACTGACGTGTGTAAGCAAGTTTGTGATGCCGGCAACAAAGACTTGTGAGTGAAATATTGCATGCTTTTTTAAACAATACTGCTTTTATCTGCACAACATGGTAAACCTGCGGACACAAGTTTGGATGTAGCAAAATCCACTCGGAAAACCAGAAACCACCTGGAGTGCGCTCAAGTTTGTGTTGTTTTCAATATTTGCCTCATCACAATACGACTGTCACTCGAATAAATATCCTTGCTGTGTTGGTACGGACTTCACTAGTCTCCTCGCCTACGTTACACAGATTTCTGAAAGTCATACAGACGCCGAAGGAATAACCAGAAGTAGCAACCATAATGGACTAAAAGACGCGAATGTTCCATCTTACTGCTTCTTGTACTGCCATGAGTCACGACTGAATTGTCATGCACCAAGCAAAAACGTGAGACTTGGTTTTGTGGCACTGAAAATTGAGGCATATAGCGTGGAGTGTATATGTCTGCTGGCATAACTTGCAGCAGCGTGCTTCACTTTAAAGAAAACATCGTGAAATACGAATAAGCGTGCAATACTTGCAGTCTTGGTCGTTATATGCGCTAACAGGTGCCAAACGGCTGCCGCTGCAGGGGAGCACATTTTATCAGTGTAGGGCATGCTGGGCTATAACTTCGTCTGCTGGATCGCAATACATTATGTAGCATGTACGAGGTATGGTGTAAGTAGGCGGAGGAGAGAAAAAAAAACGACCGCCGAGCTTGGTTTAGAAAAATGGAAATTCTACTTTGTTGGTAGCCACATACATGGAGATGAGCAATCTATGTGGTGGCAGTGGGCAGAGCTGCTACACAAGGGCACAAAAGTCCCTGCGCGTATTGTAAAGAGGAGCTTTTGTCCGAATATTCTCCTCGCCTGTGGTGAATATTACGTAAGGCAGGGAGGTCGCCGCCCAAATGAACTCCTTACGGACCTCAACAACGCAAAAAGCGGTTGTTGAGGCTGGCTAGCATTGTCAGGATGTGCCTGGCTATTGGTCATTCAGTGAAGCACGGTGTTGGAGAAAAGCGAAGACCCTCGGACTATTAGTACATTTGCGAGGTACACATTACACCAATCATCAATTTGCACACAACTACTCGCTGCATCATTTTGTGAGTTAGCGAAGTACCCACCACGCGGCTGTTCGAGCCGGATTTCAACCCAGACACTCTGCGTGGCATATTCCACCACATAACCACGCCAGTGCTTGACGCTCACTCGCAGAACACCCTATACAGGCGTCATGTCCTGCAATGATTCACGTTTACAGATGGTATATTGAGGCAGATAAGTAATAACACCGTGTCAGACCATGCGAAATGCGCATAGAGTAGGTGGTTTGAAGCTTCCCAGCCATTACAAATGGCTCAGCCAGTATTTTTCATCGTCATCAGCCACATCATCAACAAAGTGCACATAATGCCTTACGAACTCGTGGTAGGTACCTCGCTACTCCGAAAAAAGATGAATTGCGGCTGAGTGGGTACTCTCCCAGCGTACAAACGGGTGATGATTTATAGCGTAGAGGGTACCTTAGAACTCTACTTGCAGTATTTGCCCCAATAGAGTTCAGAGCAGCCTCTGGAAAGGCCGCTCTTCCAGCTTTCTCTGTGACTGTATTGCGTGTTCCGCGTATGTCTGGAGTTATTTTTTGTTCATTATTATTGTGGACCGTAGCTCCGACGGACACTCCGTGGCGGTGGATACATCGCGCACCAAAATTGGCTGCTGTTGTGAGTTCAAAACAGCTTATGCTTTGGAATAAGAATTAGGTACCTTGAATGCTGATTATGGTGAGTATGATATCTAAGACACTCGGGCTTCTGTGATACATTTATACCTTCACAGTTTAAAATAAGAACGTTTGTTAAAGTTGGTGCATGTGTCGTGGCCTCTATTTTCTAGAGTATTCCTTGCGCTTCGTTTGCAGTATAAGGGAGCTTCCATACGAACTTCTACACTTCGGTTTAGGTTAGTATCAGTCTGAGAGGGCACATGTGTGCCGCAAGCGAAACGCTGCGCAAACATTTTGCTAAATTCAAACGTAAAATACGGGGCTACTCGTGCACCATCAGCGCCATCACGTAAATAAGGCCGCGGTAGAAGGAAGGCCACGCGCCATGTCAGCATGCACAGTGGCTCTTTTTTTCGTGTTTTGCGGTGAATGTTCACATCCAGGAGAGGCAGAAGTGCCTAGGTCTTCCAATTGCACTGAACGCAAATTTTTAGTGGCACTAGCTCCGAATGAAATTCTTGTTTCTCTTACAAGCCCTTGCGGCCAAGCACTTAATTCTGGTTTTGCGAATATTCAGAAATATAATTATAAAAAATCGAAATCCACCCTTGTATTTCACGTTAAGGGTCATATTTTGTAGATATGATATCGGAGCATAAGTTCACTTAAGATAAGTGCCGTAACTGTCAGAATAAGTAATGAAAAATAACGGATTGAGTTGATTGAAATATTGTGAGCAGCTGCGATTGTTGCGTGGATTGACGAAGCAGATAAAACCACACGCTTACATCTACGTGTCCTCTGAGATCCGTATCGGTAACACGCGGCACGCAAAGTTAACCCATCGAATGCACCAGCGCATGTGAATGCCGACGGGCAAGTGCCACTAGCAAGACACCTAAGTCAAGCATTAGGCTCGCGTCAGAAAATTTTAGTGCGAAGCATTTCTTAGCGAACTTTGTGACTATGAGCATATCTATCTATCTATCTATCTATCTATCTATCTATCTATCTATCTATCTATCTATCTATCTATCTATCTATCTATCTATCTATCTATCTATCTATCTATCTATCTATCTATCTATCTATCTATCTATCTAGCCGCCTACGACTTCCTGCCTTCCATGTATGCCAAAATTGGTGTGGCATGTCATGACTGTATTGTGAACATAAATGATAGGTCATAACATGACAGGCATGCCATAACAGTCATGACAGGCATGTCATGAACGGCATGATATAAATGCCACTGTTGTGGGACTCTTCCGGCCATTTCGTTAGATTGATATATACCAAAATTGGTATCACGTGACGAGAGTGCATGTCCAATATAACTGTCAGGTCAAAACGTACAAATCATGAAATGCATGTCATGTACAGCGTGATTTACATGACCTGGTCTCGGCGCGCTCGAGGCCGTTTCATTAAATTGGTATATGCCAAATTTGGTATGACTAGACATTTTTTACTGGATAAGATTCGTCCAATTTAACAAGGAACTCACTCGAACTGCTCAGTTTTCTGAACACAGCTACATAGTATGTGGCGTTCTTTCTTTTAAGAAAGCCAAGTTCACTTTAAGTGAAACTGAGAAAAACGCAGTTGTTTGGTACTGACAATATAGTCGGGGCTCCTCCAACAATTATATTCCAGCGTGCTTCTGTCACCAAAATATCTCAAATCTATATAGCGGCTAAAATCTGTATAGCCCACTATCGTCCCTATTTAGCAGTGAAATTTGAATTTGGCTCTTATGGATTTGAAGCAGTGCTGGGCAGTATCGAAGATAAATGTATCATCGATACCATCTTAGATCTTGTATCTGCGTCGCGATACGGCTCGCAAGACGTGTATCAGTATCTGTATTTCCGATGCATTGAAGAATGTATCGTGTATCTTAAGAGACAAGATATTACGATCGCAACACTACGATGCGAAACAACGAATGTTAGTTGAATTCCGCTTCTCAAGCTGATACTGCTCTCACTAAGACACCCGATTAAAATTAAAACAATGACATTATTTTATCTTTCAGCCATAGTCTTTCAGCGAGGGCAGGTGGTGAGCTGTGAGCGTCCCTATTGAGGGAGCAGAGTCACGTGGTGGCGCTCGCGTCGTCTCGACAGACAAACGCGCGAACGTCTACGCCCAGGCGACGTTTTGGTTTCACGGTTTCTTTTTTTTTTTACTTGTGTCAGTGCTATGGCACTTGCCTCTTAGCCACCATCCTGTGCCACCTACTGCGATGCGTGCGGCGTATTTTGCACAAATTCTTATGCCGCTGTTGTATCATTATCATACTTTCTCTTGCGTTGTGCTTCGTTACGAAGTCCGAAGAATGCAAGAAAAGGGGTTGCCTTGCGTCTCGTGACTTTCACACATCGGCAATTCGAAGGACCTCGTCGATGAAAGTTTGACTTAAATGCAGTGAGACTGACTTATATGCAAACAAGATTCGAACTGCTATAGCACCACTGGTACGGATGCTGGATTTAACAGAACAAGCATTCACTTAACAGAAGCTATCTTGGCGTAGGTCTCTTTTCCTTTTATTCAATGAGTTTTGAAAATCATAATTGGATTGTTCGCACAAGTTCTTTCTAGGCTGTCCTTTTCCATCCCATACATTACTTAGGTATCTGTATTGCTTTTTCCGGGTCTGCTTACCTCAATATGTCTTTAACGCGCTGGCAAGGTAAGCTCTATGCTTTATTCTTACACTCTAAGAAAAAAAGGTGTCCTTTGGCTCTCTTTTTTATACATGTAAGAGTCACATGTGTAGCACTCCCTTGAGAGAGGCAAGTTGACGCTCTTTAGGAGAGTCGTGGAATGACTCTCTTTTGGAAAGTCGTGCGTTCCACGACTCTCCTAAAGAGGGTCAACGTGCCCCTCTAAAGAGAGTGCTGCACATATGACTCTCACATGTGTAAAAAGAGAGTCACAGTTCTCAGAGTGTACTTTTAGCTGTCTGCGTTACTTCTGCTACTGCTTAAAAACATATTTTACTTAAGTTTCCTGTTGTGTAAAGGCGACGTTGAGAACAAATGTATAATAATCTGCGCTTGCTTTGAGTATACAGCAACAAAAGTTCTGCTTACTGGTTAGTAAAATAGCGAAATTGAGTTTTCATGATAACAACATAAATTATTAGGAGCCATCTCAAAGGTGTTAGCAAATAGGCTGGAGAAACATTGTTATACAAAATGCTCCGTTTTTCTAATGAGCGTCTCAACGAGTCGGTTTGCGCTATTGTACATAGGCACTCAATTTTCTGTGGTCTTACCTTAAATGCCTAATTGTCATGGCTACTAGGGGTTACCCGCCGCGGTGGTCTAGTGGTTATGGTGCTTTAATGCTAACCCATAGGTCGCCGCGGCCGCAATTTGATGCCCGTGTGCTTATATTTAAGTTTTATAACACCACGTGGTCGAAACTTCCGGAGCCTTCCACTATGGCGTCTATAATTATCATATCGTGGGTCCGCGAGACGTCAAGCTCAACCATTTAGCTCTTGGGGGTGCCGCCTGTATTGGGTTCCTTTACTTATTCAATGTTTTTGATAAGAACCACTTTTCTATTTTACTTACTTATATTTGATTTTCTTTTTTAGTCTGCTCTAAATATCTTTATCTTACTAATCACCAGGTGATCGGAGCTTCAGTGGCAATATAGTGAGAATAGTGGCGGTATCCTGCGGCACTTTGTGCAACTATAGAACACGTCTGTCACCTTTTTTGGGCTGCAGATGTTCTCTCATAAAAGAAAAATTGTTAGAAGATCGCACATTACTGAATACGTCGCTAACGAACGTTTTACGCCAGCAGATAAGTACAATATAAAGGTACTTGCGATTTCACGTACTCTGCGTAAACAATAGGGGTCGCAAAGAATGTGGCTACCAGCTTCTCGCTGATGTACAAGCGTCCGGTGATCGGGTATTGCGAAAACCGTGTTACGTTTACGGGCAAGGTAGAACTTGACAACGGTATTTGCACCATTGTGCGGAGGCTTCTTATTGAAGTTCTTGTGATTAGATGCCAGCCCGCTAGCTGATTGGCAAGCAGAGCATCGACTCCACCCAATTAAAAAAGAGGCAAACAAAAACCGTTACCAGCGAAGTGCATAAAGAGCTGTCATGTTAAGCAGCTAAAGCAACCCCAATAAGTTGTTTCGGAAGAAAAGTAATATACCTTCAGCAAAAAATACAAAACTTTTGAGGTACTAACAGACATTTCATTCAAACGAAACAAAATTGGTCGCAGTTAATAAACTTTCAAGTGAACACTTTTCTGCATCGGCGTTTAGTGCTACATTACCGTATATACATATATATAATAACAAATTTCCGAATGTATCGAAGTATTTTAAGATAAAATTGGAATATGTCGTTCCGGATACAATCGGGGTTGTTGTATCTTGTATATGTATCTCAAGTACTTCTTGCCTGAGTATCTAGTATCGTGTCGCGATACAATTTCAAATAATCTTTGCCCAGCCCTGATTTGAACACGTCATTTCGGCTAGCACTTGCTTTGCAAAAGACGTATGAATGGCAGCGAATGAACGATTTAGCAATATTTTCCGACAAAATTAACGTTATCAACGGTGTCCTCCTTTGTTGGGAAGGCCTAATGGCGATCACTAGACTAGAAGAGCGAGTGGTGCTTCCTGGCAACACGCGCGGCGCTCTGGACTGTCGGCAGCGTTTTCTTGTTCTTGGCATCTATTGAAGGCATAAAAAAAATTGGCAGATCCCACTCCTTGTGGGAATCGGTTTCACGCGAAGCAGTCAGCGAGTACTCCTATGCTGTATTTTTATGGCTTTGAGCCAAGCGTTACGAGGTGGATCGACGTGTTTTTGTAACTGTAGTAGCTGTGTGCACATTGTGGGCTTACTTGGAAGTCCGAACGTCGGCAAAACTGGAGTTTAAATGGTAACTTATGGTCACGTAACGTCAGAACTCACGTTAGAGCACATACGTCAGTATTATCGAAACGAAGTGCACATTACGATGAAATCATGGGAATAATATACGTAGCTTTCGTTAATGCGTCCCTCCGGGGTCGAGCAACGCTTGAATATAGCTTGCTGAATCATACGAATACAAATTTAATGTTTATTAGACTGCTCTAAAAACGCAGCCAACACTAGAACCACAGACATTAGCCTGACATGACGCCCGCATCGTACGAGTACATATGTAGTGCTATTGCTTTGTCATAAAATTAGACAGCCAGCACCACAACCCCAAATGACGCTGCACCGGCATTACGCCTGCATAGGGTGCATTTCCAAACCAGTTTCTAGACCTGACGTTGCTCTGTGGTAGTATAGCTGACTGCCACGCAGAATGCTTGGGTTCGATTCCTGTTGGGATCCTAATTTTTATTCTTTCCATTCGTGGTGTCAGCGCTGCAACTTTGAAAAATGGTGATAACAAGATCGAGAACACTGAAATGAACGTTTATCAAAAGGTTAGTTTCTTCCGAAAGCCGTGTAAATGGGCCATGCTAATTCAAAAGGAGCTTTATGAAGCGTTCGATAATGCGTACGTTTTTTCTGCCATATGATAACATGCTTTACGTTTGCATGTGACAAAGTTTAGCTTGCGTCATGTCCGCCTGTGTCTAGATCTTTTGTCTCTTTCCTGTGGGCGCATGTGCGACACAGATGCTTACAGAGTCGCGTCTTGAAATGACTTCGTGGCATTTGCCATCGTCCATCCATGTGTTATCTTGACGTGAAAGTAGGTTTGCGCAGTGGTCTCCAAACTGAACAAGACGCTTGCGCAGTGTCAGTACAATCAAGCGGCGCCAACAGTAACTCATCTACCGCAATTACAGAAGCGCCGGAGAAAGATCTTTCAGAATAGTATTTTCACGTTGGTGTCAAAGAAACTAGCACTCGGTTTACCTCTGAGAGAAGACATTCCGTATTTTAAGGATAAATAAACGCCTCTAGTAACGTATTATGATAGTTTACACGAAATTGTCGTTACCATATGTAGTAGCAGGGTTGCAACTGTGATTTTTATTAGGCAAAAAAATTATCAGAGCCAAAATCAGAGTGCCATATCAGATATCTTATTTTCATGCACGCGCAACTCGTTGGTTGATACGTAACCACAAAGAGCATCGTATCACATTCGTCACTAGAATCATTGCTAGTGCATAAGTATGTAATGAAGTAGTAATGTTTCGAAAAAGGCAATATCATGAAAACAGAAAAGTGGTAACAGTATATTGTCACTTGGTCGTGACGTCGACGAAGGCAGCACTCAGCGCGTCAGAGATGAAACTCTTTATTTGGCTGAACTTGTGGCCAGGAAACTGAAAAGCAATACACTGATAGCGGCGAAAGAGCGTCGACCGTCGATCAACTGACAAGCGGTAAAGCGCGTCGGCTTTTATACAGGCGCTATCGAACTTTCCAGCGATATCGCTGCTTGTTGCGCAATCTCTAGAATAAGCTCGAGTGTTCGCGTCTTCCGCGCAATCTTAACAAAATGATCTAGAATAATCGCGAAGCTTCTCGAACGATCATGTGCGGTTTACGCTGAGCGTTGCTGACAGTCTTTGTGGGCAAAAACCAAATACAGCAAAAGTGATAAGAAGAAACGCACGTGGCAAAGCCCCCCCTCTGAAAAAGCATCGTCCCGATGCCTAAAACAGAACGGCCGGGGGGGGGTTGGCTAATGCATGCAACAATAAATAACTCAATCAAGCAAGAACAATAAGCACATGCAATAAAGTACAATACTAAAGCAAAAGTACAGTCCTCAGATTAACTAACGCGCGTAATATGGCTTGAGGCTCACGACATGGACGACTTCAGGTCGCGCACGGCGCCGCTGAGAGGTCGTAATGTCGTCAGGGACAACCTCGTAGTCCAGTGCGCCGAGGCGTTGAAGTACCCTGTACGGTCCGAAGTAACGTCGAACAAGTTTCTCACTAAGTCCCCGTCGGCGTATTGGCGTCCATACCCATACACGGTCACCGGGTTGGTATTCCATGTGGCGTCGTCGAAGAATGTAGCGGCGGCTGTCAGTCGTCCGCTGGTTCTTGATCCGTAGGCGGGCGAGCTGTCATGCTTCTTCGGCGCGCTGTAGATAGGTGGTCACGTCGATATTTTCCTCATCGGTCACGTTTGGTAACATGGCGTCGAGCGTCGTTGCCGGGCTTCGTCCGTAGGCCAACTTGTATGGCGTCATCTGCGTCGTTTCTTGTACGGCCGTGTTGTACGCGAAGCTCACGTACGGAAGGATGGCGTCCCACGTCTTGTGTTCGACGTCCACGTACATGGCCAGCATGTCGGCGATGGTCTTATTGAGACGCTCGGTCAGGCCGTTGGTCTGTGGGTGGTACGCGGTGGTCTGGCGGTGGCTTGTGGGGCTGTATTCCAAGATCGCTTGAGTTAGGACAGCCGTAAACGCCGTACCTCTGTCGGTGAGGAGAACCTCTGGGGCGCCATGCCGCAAGACGATGTGCTCCACGAAGAACTTGGCTACCTCGGCGGCACCGCCTTTGGGCAAGGCCTTTGTCTCGGCGTAGCGGGTGAGGTAGTCAGTTGCCACGACGATCCACTTGTTTCCGGTATTGGACGTCGGGAACGGCCCCAGTAAGTCCATCCCGATTTGCTGGAACGGCCGCCGAGGTGGCGCGATAGGTTGCAGAAGTCCGGCTGGCCTAGTGGGCGGTGTCTTGCGTCGCTGACAGTCCCGGCAGGTCTTTACGTAACGGGTGACGTCGGCAGAAAGGCGCGGCCAGTAGTACTTCTCCTGTATTCTTGCTAGCGTGCGAGAAACACCCAGGTGTCCAGACGTCGGGTCGTCGCGCAGAGCCTGGAGGACCTCTGGGCGCAATGCCGAGGGTACCCCGAGAAGGCAATCGGCTTGAAGCGGTGAGAAGTTCTTCTTTAGGAGAACACCGTTGCGCAAGAAAAACGACGTCAGTCCCCGCGTGAATACCTTCGGAACAACGGTGGTCCTGCACTCGAGGTATTCCACAAGGCCCCTGAGTTGTGGGTCCGCTCGCTGTCGTTCGGCGAAGTCGTCGGCACTTATGGTTCCCAAGAAGCAGTCGTCCTTCTTGTCGTCCTGCGGCGGTGGGTCGACGGGGGCGCGAGACAGGCAGTCAGCGTCGGAATGTTTTCTTCCGGACTTGTAAACGACGGTAATGTCGAATTATTGAAGTCGTAGGCTCCACCGTGCAAGCCGACCTGAAGGGCCCTGCTAGTTAGCTAGCCAACCCAATGCGTGGTGGTCGCTCACAACTTTGAAGGGCCTGCCGTAGAGGTAGGGGCGAAACTTGGATGTAGCCCAGATGATCGCTAGGCACTTCTTTTCCGTTGTGGAATAGTTCGTTTCTGCTTTTGATAGCGACCGGCTCGCATAACTGATGACCCTTTCCTGCCCGTCAGTCTTCTGCACAAAGACGGCGCCGAGTCCTACGCTGCTTGCGTCGGTGTGGATTTCCGTATCGGCGTATTCATCGAAATGCGCTAGTATCGGAGGCATCTGAAGGCGTCGTTTCAGTTCTTCACATGCTTCGATTTGCGCCGTTTCCCACTTGAATGGCACGTCGGTCTTCGTGAGGTGAGTTAGCGGCTCGGCGATTCGTGAAAATTCCTTGACGAAGCGCCTGTATAGGCGCACAAGCCGAGAAAACGGCGCACGGCTTTGGTGTCGGTGGGTGGCGGGAAGGCAGCGATGGCAGCTGTTTTCCGCGGGTCTGGGCGAACACCATCCCTGCTGATAACGTGACCTAAAAATAAGAGCTCCTCGTACGCGAAGCGGCACTCTTCAGGCTTCAGGGTGAGGCCGGAGGTCTTGATTGCTTCAAGTACAGCTTCAAGGCGCCGGAGGTGTTCGTCGAAGCTTCAGGCAAGCACGACGACGTCGTCCAAGCACACGAGGCACGTCTGTCACTTCAAGCCGGCCAGTACTGTATCCATAACGCGTTGGAAAGTCGCGGGCGCCGAGCAAAGACCAAAGGGTATGACCTTGAACTCGAACAGGCCGTCTGGTGTTATGAAGGCAGTCTTTTCTCGGTCTCTCTCGTCGACTTCGATTTGCCAGTAGCCGGTCTTGAGGTCCATCGACGAAAAGTACTTGGCGTTGTGGAGTCGATCTAGGGCGTCATCTATTCTTGGGAGAGGGTACACGTCCTTCTTCGTGATTTTGTTCAGGCGACAATAATCGACGCAGAAACGTAGGGTTCCATCCCTCTTACTAACACTACGGGAGACGCCCACGGACTCTTGGACGGCTGGATGATGTCGTCGCGTAGCATTTCATCGACTTGTTTCTTAACGGCGTCCCTTTCTCGCGTCGAAACCCGGTAGAGACTCTGACGGAGTGGTCGAGCATTTTCTTCCGATACGGCGTTTGCCGGACCCGTGATGACGACGAGAAACTGTCCTTGTATTTCTTCAGAAGGCATCGGAGCTGTTGTTGTTGGCGGGCGGAAAGGCTTGGGTTTACGTCGAAGGATGGCTCAGGCATTGCGGTTGTCATTGTAGCTTCGTCAGAATCTGAAAAGGCAAACGCATCGCTGACAGCCAAGATTTCTTCGATGTACGCAATCGTCGTGCCCCTGCTCAGGTGTCTGTATTCTTGGCTGAAATTCGTTAGCATCACGCTTCCTTTTCCTTCATGCAACCGAGCAATGCCCCTTGTGACGCAAATGTCACGGTCTAGCAGCAAACGCTGACCGGTCTCGATGACACCTTCGATGCATTCAGCCGTTTCGGTGCCGACGGAAATTATGATGCTGGATTCTAGGAGGAATGGTGACCTGATTCTCGAGGACGTTCAGGGCATGTTGACATGGGTTCGTATCCGGCGATGTCGCTTTCTCCGACGATAGGGATATCGACTTGGTTCTTCAGTCGATGACGGCGCCGTGGTCACTTGGGAAGTCCATTCCAAGTATCACAACCCTGGAGCAGTTTTGTAGGATTACGAAGCTCGCAGGATAAGTCCAGTTGTTGATGGTGACTCTCGCCGTGGAGACACCAATCGGCGTTATGAGATGGCCTCCAGCGGTCCGGATCTCGGGGCCTTCCCAAGCAGTCCTAACTTTTTTCAACTTTGCTGCGAACGGCGCACTGATGACGGAATAGTCGGCTCCAGTATCGACGAGAGCGGTGACGTTGTGGCCGTCGATCAGAACGTCGAGGTCGCTAGTCCGCCGTCTTGCGTTGCGGTTACGTCGCGGCGTCGGGTCACGGCTACGTCGGTTTGCACCGCTGCTTCCGCGTTGCGTCGTCAGGTCTGCTTCCGGTCGCAAAGTTTCGTCTTCAGGGCGTCAACGTCGTTCGGCGTGCGGCGGGGGCTCGGAACTTCGTCGCGGTGTCGTCGTCGACGGTGGAGGATCTTCAGCATTTCGTCGTTCAGCAGCCGCACCTCCATCGGTTGCTGCCCTTAGTTTTCCGAATATGGGCTAGGCGACCGGCCCCAGTTTGGGCCAGTGTACTGCGGGCGGTGCGGTGACATGTAGCGGCCGGGCGACGGCGAGCGGAAAGGTCGTCGTTCTTGCCACAGTGTGCTTGTGAGGTAGTCGTCGATGTCGCCAGGCCGTTCGCCTGGCTGCGGGCGCGGCGCGTTGACGGCGAATCCGCGTAGCCCCATCTGTCTGTACTGGCAGCGGCGGTACGTGTGGCCGGCCTCCCCGCAGTGGTAGCAGAGCGGGCGGTTGTCAGGGGCGCGCCAAACGTCGGTCTTCCTCGGCGTGTATCGCTGGCCGGCTGGCGGGCGGTATGACGTCGGTGGTGGCGGCGGTGGTGCCTGGCGGCGGAACTGCTGTGGCGGCGCAGCGTCTTGACGTGGGCGAGGAGGTGGGGCGTTGCGTCGGGCTGCAGCAGCATAGCTCATTGCTTGCAGCTGCGGCGGTGTCGGCGCCACTTCGGGCGGTGCAAAAGGTGCGAGCTTTCGCAGCTCCCCTCGCACGATGGCTCGGATCATTTCGAGCAAGTCGTCGGATCCGAGGGCATGAACAGCTGCTCTGGCTAGGGTTAGGGTCAGTAATCGCGCCAGTAAGGATCATTCGTCCATTCCATTTTTTTTTCAAACATTCATGTTCAGAGGATCCTAACAATTACGACAAGAGCGATCGAGAAGCTGTATCAAAGCACGTAATTGTTCGCAGCGGAAAGCAGATTCTGTAGTTGTGCATTTCAGACTGAATAACATTTGCTGACATGCAAAGTGATGGAGTCTCAGCAGGATATTCAGCATATTGAGAACAACCCCATTATTAGGCAACGCAAAAATAGCCGAGAAAAAGTAAAAACGTTTATCAGCAGCCAGAAGAATATTTAAAACGCAGCATTCGCCAGTGTTTTGACACGAGCGATAAGAAACGCGTCTTACCTCGCAAATAACACTGTTCTTTGTCGAAACAAAGTTCTTTCGGCCGATGTTGTGCAGCCGCTGATTCTTGCGCAGGCCATCACGCTTACCTTGCTGTATCATGAAAAGTGCATAGCCATTTGTGTGGTAGGCGTAAAAGCAGCAAAAGCACGGCATAGTGCGACACACAGCGCAAAAAACAAAGTGCACGCAACGTTTGCTACGCGGAGACTCGGCGAAAAATGGGGTGAGCGAAAAAGAAAAAAAATTGGCCGCGTATCTGCGTGCTTCGCTGCAAATGTCGTCTAAAGACGATAGAAGAGGCGCTGCGTGAGATATGGACGCCATCCGGCAATACGTCGGGAAACACGAGTGCTGTGTTGCGGGCTGGTAGTCCCGGCGCAGCGGCAGGCGAAGACCGGCGGTGACCAACGCGACCGGTGGGGACGCCGGCCAGCCCGAACACGCTGTTTGGCGCGATGCGCCGAAGGAGAAGAAACGTCCGCACTCAACGAGTACTCTCCACAAACTCTCTTACTTACACGTCGCCTGGGTAAAACAGGAATGCCAGAGCGGCGCCCCCTGTCATTCGTACAATGCAATACTGAACCGAAACCGAAACACAACATGAGCTTGTGCAGAGGGCACGGAGGAAGACAAGTTTCAGCGCAGTCGCATTTTCAGCGCACCTTAAGAAACTAGGGTTGTAACATTGTAGGGCGAGTAGGGCCAGAAGGACAGTCACGACGAAAACCTGCCTCCTCAGTCGTATTCGCCTGTAACGTTGCTGTGGCTTCGCGTTCCCTCCTCCGCTCCTGGCCTTTCCACAAAGCTACTGCCTAAGTACGAAGGCCCCTACCGCGTCCTACGTCAAGCATCCCCAGTTAACTATATGATTGAGCCTGTTCAATCATCTACGGACCACCGTCGTCGCGGCCGCGAGACTGTTCACGTCGATCGACTGAGGCCGCATTATGACCCACCAGTTGTACCTGTTCCTTAGGTCGCCAGGAGGCCAGGATGGCTCCTTTTCCGCGGGGGAGTGATTTGTAACATGGTAGGGCGCAGACAAGAACGCCTGCGAAAGAAGACGACGAAGACGGTTGTTGTTGGCGCTCGCGCTTGCTCGGCTTGGACCGCTGATCGCTTCAGCTGTGGCAATCTTTTATTAAACGCGTTACTGTCTCAACTTTAAACGCATACCATCAAGGTCTTTAAAATTGCGTATCTATGTATTTTCTGTTAAAGGAACACACCGCCTAATACTTACCTAGTGATGTTGCGCCTCAGATATGCGTAATGTTTGCTTTTTGATCAACAATGTACACAAGTATGAACCTATTCAGCCGTTCACGATGGCTGGCCCTTGGGCAAGTGGTTCAACTTTGGCCGAGTGGCTGAATCGAGGGACGTGCCGACAAACAGAAAGACAGACAGAAGGACAGACAGAAAGACAGACCAAAATTTCTGCTTTTAAGTTCCCCAAGAAAGACTATCGTCTTTAAAAATATATGGCAGATCCCACGCACTGTGGGAATCGATGTAATGCGAAGCAGCCAGCAACTAGCTACTACATCGCCTTGTTTGTCTTTCAGACAAGTGAAGTCATTCATGCCATGGCATCTAGTTCACCATCGCATGTTTGCCATGCATGTATGCATGTAAATCCGGTATATACCATGCGAATGAAACGTATATTCGGAATATACAACGCATGACCTGCCATTTATGTTCATCACGCACTAGTGGCATGCTATACCAATTTTGGTATATATCGAGTTAACAAAACGGCCGGAAGCGCACCATGACATGCCTGCCATGATTCGCATGTTAGGACCTGTCATTTCTGTTCGTCATACAGTCCCGTTGCGCAATACCAATTTCGGTGCATATCAAGACAGCAAAACGGCTGCGAGCGCACCGTGACCGTGGTATGTAAATCATGCCGCGCATGACGTGCATGTCGTGATTTGCACGTTACCACCTCTGATGTACGTTCACCATACAGTACCATCGCGCAATAACGTTTTTGGTGTATATAAAGCCAGCGATTCGGCCGCGAGTACCATGAGCGTGGTATGTAAATCATGTCGTAAATGACTTGCCTGTCATGATTTTCACGTTGCCACCTCTGATTTACTCTCATTATACAGTCTCGTCACGCAATGCCAATTTTGGTGTATATCAAGCGAGCGAAATGGCCGCGAGGGCACCATGAGCGCGGCACGTAAATAATCAAGGTCGTGCATGACTTGCATGTCATGATTTTCACGTTATCACCTCTATTACGTTCATGATACAGTCTCGTCGCGCAATACCAATTTTGGTGTATATAAAGCCAGCGATAAAGCCACGAGTGCACCATGAGCGCGGCACGTAAATAATGTCGTTCATGACATGCATGTCATGATTTTCATGTTACGATTTGTCAGTTACGTTCGTCATACAGAAATGTCTTATCATGGCAGTTTTGATATGTGATTTGAAGTGTGATGATGTAATTCATTTAAGTGGCCACGAGCGCCCTGAGACCATGCAATGTAAATAATGCTGTAAATGGCATGCGCGTCATGATTTGCACTTTAGGACCAGTCACTTATGGTCGTCATACACTCTTGTCACGCCATACCAATTTTGGTATATATCTCAACGAAACGGCCGCAAGAGCCCCAAGACCGTGGCATGTAAATCATGCTGTTCATGACATGCGTGTCATGATTTTCATGTTATGACCCGTCATCTATGTTCGTAATACGGTCATGTCATGTCATACCAATTTTGGTATACATCCCATTAACGAAACGGCCAGGAGAGCACAAAGTCGTAGGCGGATAGATAGATAGATAGATAGATAGATAGATAGATAGATAGATAGATAGATAGATAGATAGATAGATAGATAGATAGATAGATAGATAGATAGATAGATAGATAGATAGATAGATAGATAGATAGATAGATAGATAGATAGATAGATAGATAGATAGATAGATAGATAGATAGATAGATAGGCTTAAAGTCGCAGAAGTTCGCTAAGAGATGCTTGGCATTTAAAAAAATACCAGCGAAACGCTAGATCCAGCGTCTCTAAGGGAAACCGCGAAAGAGACCAATCGTCGTGCAGAAAAAGCGGCGGAGAACAGGAGGACGCGAAAGGGGTCAGGAGGAAGAGAGGAGAATGCGCGCGCGGCGGCGAGTACAATGAATAGCGGTACTTGCCCAAGATCAAGGGGCTTTAAGCATCCGCAAAGGAGAGAGTCGCCGCTCCGAAGGAGGGACGCAGCCTGCTGCTGCATTTTCGCCCCCCCCCCCCCTTTTTTTTAGAGTGTACTGTCGGAGGCTCAGACGTTGTTGTAGCGGTTAGGTAACATCGATGTCTCGCGTACGTAAGCAAGCCCAGATAAAATGTTTCAATTATGCAACTGCCGACACCGAGGATGTATTCATGCCATCATAAAAGCACTTCGAGCGACGAGGATTATCACGTCAGCCGGGACCAACATTGAGTGGCGAACTGTCGTCCGAGGTATTTACAAGGACACAATATACAGGCAAATAAACAAGTCCCTTCGGGAGACCTAATTTGGACGACTCTATTATGAAGAGGACTGCGGTAAACTGTCGGCGACTAATTATGAGACAGCGAGAACAGCGACACCAGCAAACGACTGCCGCGATCGAAACTGTCGCCGTTCGCGAATGCAATCTCGATCTTCTCCCGCTGGCAAAGACTGCAATGTTGATGTAGACGTCCTGTCACGCCAGAATAAACTGCCAGTTGCTTACGCTACAACCTTACGGGATACCACATTATTGGCGGTCTCATGCACACTGATCAATCACATAATACGCGTGCTCTGCGACATTAAAAAAAAGAATTTGTTATTGCGGATAAGCGGGAAGGGCCGCGCACTGACTTCGGTGCAATCATTGTAGTGCGAATTTTTAAACAACCTTCCTAATTAAAGTATTCACACTACGACCAACACGGTTCCCCGTTCTCAGGCGACAAGGAAAAGGAAAAGGCGCAACAAGATGAGCATAAACTACTTCTCTGAAGAAAACTTCCATGAAAAGCTATGCCCGCTATGTAACACAGCGACGGTGCCTTCTCGTTATGATGTCTGGATTCGAAATCAATTCTTCGGTGTCGTTGGCATCGAGACTTTCAACTCGTTCAAGACCCAAGAAAGAGCGAAAAGCGAAGTGGGAGTAGTCGTTAAAAAAGGCTGGGAGATTAGCCCGAATGAGATAGATTGGTTATTCTGTTTTGGGGAAGGAAATGAAAACGGGGACTTCGATAAGTAGAGGAGGAGAGCAAGCAAAGAAGTCCGTGCTTTGCGTCAACACATGGTCACCAGAGCCTTGTTACGGGACCGAGCGAATTGCCCAAGCTGTTTTTGGAGCGACAATTACTGTTGCTCTAATTCGTACATTTATTATAACCTTAATGAAAACCAGCAGATACCAAAGCCAAGGAAGGTATAGGGGATGGTTATTGTACCGTTTTAACTGTATTGTAGTAATAGTGATATAGATGTGAAGAAAGTAAAGTGGACCAAAGGACAACTTGCCGCCGGAAGGGACCGACGCTGCAACCTTCGGATAAGGCTAAGCAATTATTTTTGAACACTAAATACATATTCTTCCAGTACCACGCACGGTGATTGTGTAATAAAGGATTTACTGGCAGTGACTTGCAGTCAAGTACTTTCAAGGCTAAAAAGCTAGTAGCACCCGACCCGACTTCAGTAGTTGTAGCTACTAGCTACACTCTTAGAAGAAAAGGCGTCGGGGCACTCCCTTTGTGAGAGTTTTGGCTTGTCCCGCTCGGCACTTCCTTTTCCGGGGTGAAACAACTCCCTCTAGAGAAGGAGTGATTCAACGCCTCCTCATGGAGTACAGTACTCCGTCTGCGATAGAGTGAAAGCACTCCTACGAGGGAGTAAAGCTATCACGTTGAAAAAGCTTTGAAATAAAATTAATCGAGCACAGAAAATGGCACATTCATACGCGCACACATTCACGCAACCAAAACACGTAGAGCGCTCGCAACCGAAACGCATACATTAGAGGATTTTAGTCTGTCCGGCACCGGAATACCGGGTGTGAACTGCGCATACGCACGCCCGGTAACATGGCCGCGCCGCTGAAAGCGATTGCCGTCCACCTCGAATCTATCAAGTGGTCGTCGCGCGCTCTGTCGCTCGTTATATCCGAACGGATGCTTTATTTGCTTTAGGTTCACGTCCTGAAGCTTCGACAGCAAGGTATTCGTGTCGATTCGGCACCGTTTTCGAGAGCCATACTCAAATAATCAACGATGTTGGCTTAGCGAGCGACAATTCCGGAATCTCGAAGGTCATACATTATGTATCGGTTAGTTGTTTTTATCCTTCATAGCTGGCGCAACTTGACGTGGCGGCAGCTACGGCACACAAAGCGGCTGCGAAAAAGAAAAATTTTGGCACTCGAACAGCGTTTCACGGAATAATTTCTGTAATGCTTATCTCTAGGGGTAATTAGAAAGTGGACATCAATTTAAACACGCACGTATGACAACACATACAAATCGCACACGACACAGGAATCGAACTCATGACCACAAGCACCGAAAGCAGACACTCTAACGACTGCGCCACAGAACCACCGCGTGCTTCGTTGACTTTTCACGGCCTTGTATATTTACCAAGTGGTTTGCAACGAGAGGGCGGAGCTTGCTACTTCTTTTTTTGCATCATCGGCGTGTGTTTGCGCGTGGATTAGGTTAGTAAATAGTTAGCGCGGCGCCATGAACTCACGAAGGCCACCATTAGCACCTTCAGCTCCGACTCCTGTTCGTCGTTTATCGTGCCGCAAGAGAAATGATAAACGTGTGTTTTTTGTGTGTTCACCATACATCGTGGATGTCTCGCTCGCCCAAAAATTTGCCCATACCGGCGTGAAAAGTACCTTTAGATAGCGAAACTCACGTATGTGTATTCTACGAGCGTGTGCTGTTGGAGCAGTTTTGGTTATTTTTGCCGCGAGCTGCAAATGTCGGCAGTGCGTTCTCAGCTGTTCGAAGACCATCATATGTCGCATATTTTTGTTACATACGTCGATGTCAGAGTTCCAAGGGTATTTTAGCGTGCACCTATACAAGCATGTGCATTTATTGCGCGTGTAGGTGCTGTTGCGATCTGCACGCAGGGTCAGCGGCACCTCTGAGCAGTTAGACGAATATTTGCGTGATGAGCACTTACGCGCGCTGAAGCACGATATACAGTGCTTCTGAATTAGTCATAGTCAGTATTTATTTGCTTTTATACTCGGAGACTAGCTACCTTTTACTAAGTAACCCTTACTCTTCCGTATCACGCCGTCGTTCAAATGTGTGTCGAAGGCGTCCACCAAGGTTAAGCACGATGTCCATTAATTCGCGAGTGACATGTCTCCCTTAAAATAGAAAAGATAATACTGTTGCGCCTCTGTATTGCGAACGTCCGCGTGTAGTTGGCACTACTCCTGAAGAGATTGTGCAGTACCTATTAAAAAAAAAAGGGGCATTATTGTATGCCTCAGTGAAACAGCTGTTCTTCAGAAAATAAGGTGTCATTTTAATTAGGATATTTTTGTCACGGCAGGACACAACTTGACTTTTTCGTGATTCAGAATTACACATAGCACGAACATGAGTGCAGCAGATAAATAAAAACTGAAAAAAGTGGGTGCCATGTGCACTCCTACTACCTCGTGTACCTGTAGTTGATTCCAAATCTACAAATTATGCGACCATTGATAAATGATCAACCCATCAATGTTCGATCACAGTTGATCTGTTTCCGTTTACTGCCTGTCGCTTATTTGCACGATGTTTTGCAAGAATCATCGGTTAAACCCATTTCGTAACGCAAGCATTATCTATAGCACGCAGTGGTTCTAAAGGGGGGGGGGGGGGGCTCAGCGAAGCCATTTCTGGGGGTCCGCGAAACGCATCTTCGAACAAAAAAGAGAATACGCTTTTTTGAAGAAACAATATGTCCAATAACAGCGGCCCCCACTATTTTTTGTTTTGCTTCCCCGCATAAGGGTTATGCATTGCGGCGGAGCTGACTTATGCTTTCCATGAGATGGCTGTAAAGCTTTTACTGCAATTTTCTACCACATGTGCTTTTCCAGGCTTGCATATTTGAAGAGAAAGCGTAGCGAGAAACAACTGAAATGTGGCGGCAGATCGCACAACTTAGTGACAAGCTGTTGAGATTGAATTGGCGTGGCACTTTAGTTTGACCATTCTTTGCCACGGGGAAACGCAAGGCACCTGTTTCACGCTGCATGTTGTGCTAATTTATAAGCCCTCACTCCCCCCCCCCTCCTTCTCACTGCAAGGGGTCCCTCATCACTTCCACCAGTCCACAAGGGGTCTCCAAAACATCCATGGCTGAGAACCACGACCTATGTATCAGAGCCTGAACAATTTCTTTTACATGTACAAGGACTTTTTTGGTTGAATGCATTAGAAATTCTTAAAACTTCAAATGATACAATAAATGCTGGTTGTAGCACTTTATTAGAATCAAAACAATAACATTCACAATGTCAATGTAAATTATACATTTTCATCTACCACAGAACCTATGCTCATTATTGAACAGATGAAACAACATACACAATGCAACCTGAGCACTAATTCACAGCAGTAAAATATTATGAAAGTATTGTTCGAAAATTCATCACAAAGCAAGACACATACACTTCGAAATGCCAGTATGCAAGTACAATCCAAAGAGATGGCATGCACAGCAGTGGCGTAGCCAGGGGGGCACACCGGGCATCCCTCGCCCCCCCCCCCCCCCCTCGAATTTTTTTTTATTTGCTATGGCATACAGAGCCCAAAATGACAACTGAACACATCTGCCTGCCCGGCTCCCACTTCAAATCAAGGAGACGACCCCCCCCCCCCCCCCCGAAAAAAATATCTGCCTATGCCTCTGATGCACAGAGAACTTGGTGTCTGCTTACACATGAAGGCAACTCGATAAGTAATAAAGGCTTGCAGCACTTAGGCATGGTGGTGTACCATTTTTCTTATATATAGCATTAGTTTGCCCTCAGGCATGAAAACATGTTACGCATGATTGTGCTGTTCAATGTTTTGTATAAAGACCTGTGGTGTCGACCATAGATCCATCTGCCAAGGTTTGTAAACACAGTCGCCGTTATTCACATATTTTTAAGAAATAATGTAAATTTATAAAGTTAAGCTTGGGAACATGGCATTATTTCGCAACCCTATTCACCCGCATTATTATGCATAAATAGTAGACCAATGGTTACAATATTTACATGCCAGCTAGTGCCATGAAATGCGACCGGAAAATTGGTTCCTCGTCACCTTCAACAGCTCAATTTATGGCTCATGCAGAAGTGCCACATTGAAAATGAATCCGCGAATACCGTGACAGGAAAGTTACCTCGGAGTTAGGCAATAACATGCTTTGAATTAAAAATTGCCCATCAATACTGGTAGTGGCTTGACACATTAGAGCCAAGGACTGGACATGCCATGAGGTTGAATAAAAATTGAACAGGGAATAAATAACGGCTGTAAAACAGTAAAGAACCATGCTTAGTAAATTAAATGAGTTTACATTCAGCATCTTTTCAAGCCATGTAAAATTTTCAAATGCACACTGTTATTGGAAAGTTTGGACTCAGCACCGTGCATAACACAGTGCAGCAGTCCAAGTGCTGACAATCCTAAATACTGAGAGATGTACAAGATCATCAGTATAGTATACTGTAAGGCACAGGAGTGTTCACAGAAGAGACCGTCTTGTAGACAAACAGGTGGGACAGAACTGTTGCTGCTTTGCCAAAAGTGTTCAGTCTTCCTGAAAAAGATATCAAGCAAAGAAGTCTTAAGCTTGCTGCATCCATACAAAATACCCACTTGTCTTCTCTTACTGCAGACTTTTCCGAAAAACCAGAAAAATACAAAATTAAGAAGCTGCCAAGTATTTTCTTGTGAGATATGCAATGAGTGTGCAGCACACTTTCATTCTCGTAATATCTAGAAAGACGCAGCATTATAATACAGAAAGACGAGGCTCAATTGCTTGTCCATGTTTTGCTGCCATGTTTTTATACACCTAGCAAAAGAACAAGGTACAATAGCTAGTGTGCAGTGTTGCTTGTTGCTTTGTGGAGGCAACTCCTATTACAAAAATAATTCATTTATCCTCAAAACTTAGTGCAAGTTCTCCCAAATAAATTATTTAAAATCCTAGGCTAGACGGGACAAAATATAGATATATAGTACTTATGAGGCATGTCACAGTGGACAGCCTCGATTTTTTAATTTACATTTAAATATAAAGCTCTGTTTATGCCAAAGCAACATCTAGATGTTGTCTTTCTCGCAGCACTTCGGACTAAACCAGCTGTGCACATAGCACCTGCCTGTAAGCACTGCACCATCCTGCTTCTGCCAACTATGAAATGCGTGCATACTGAAAATTTTATATGCTGCTTACTGCTTGCTGTTACCTTAAATCTCCCCTAGCCAACACAAACTAGACAAGCAATTAATAGAACTATCAAGTGGAAATGAATGTAAAAATTTTCCTAACAGTGATAACTTAAATCACAAGGCGCATGCAGCCCATCCTATGTTAGTCCTGTTGTGACTCACAACAGGACTAACATTTGTGTCGCAAATTGTGAACGGTTTTGAAACTACCAAACAAAAAAATAAAGTTAAACACCATAATAACATTGCGCTAGTGAGCTTCAATGTATATCGATGTATATGCCACTTCATTGTTAAGGTAATGCATCACAATACTGACCGTTTGAAGCAAAACGGGAATGTGAACTAGTTGGCGGGTAATAGGCGAGGTTCAAGTTTAGGCAATAAAGCTTTCAGTTGTGAGTAAGCGCTCTTGATGTGCACTTTCTTGTCCTTGTCTTCTTAGCACTGCCGTTATATAAGTACTGACCATTTCGCCAGGAACACTATGAATCCCTCACAATACAGTCAATATCATGCTACAGGTGTCTATTATCGAGGCACTCCACTGTAAATTCAATATAGTGTTATAGGCATGACAGAGTGCAGGTGCAGATTCTGCATACTGTATCGGATGACTGAGATAAGAGCTACCATGACACTGTACTCAAAAAAGTGATACTCCCAATGTTTCCAATGTATCAATGACTTGCTTCATTAAACACAGGTATGCATTGCACAATTCAGAAATGGATTCTGTTTGATCACTCTCTCCTAACGAGATTACTGCTACCAACCCAGGTTCTGTGAAGCATCCAGATGAGCTTCAAGAGTTCTTATCAAGCTGCTGGTGTCCACAGCTGCATAGTGTTGCATGTGCAATCTTGAGCACCTTCTGCAAAGAAAAAAAAATGTACAGATTTTTTGCAGTGACTCACTATTTCATGCTGCACTAAACAGCTGTAAAGCACACCAATACCTAATTCAGATAACCGGCATAAATTCAGTTAGACGTCCATGCATGCAACAATCTTTTAACTCTAAATTTATTATCCTAATGCACTCGAACACCAAGAACTAATTCAGTACATATTACAAAACTGGCAGTGTAGATAAAGCGTTTTTTTTTATCTCAGGAAAGCCAGGTTCCAGAGCTTTTTCATTGCTGCTCCCGTTTGATGTTAGCATTGAAAGTGCTGCTGTGCTTCTTACGCAAAAGTGAGCTTAGAGACAGATTTTACGAGGCATCATACTCTTCTTTCCTGCTTTGTTCTTTTTCTGTAAAGTTTCTTTTGTATTATCCTTTATTCCTCGTACCCTCTTCCTTTGCACAGCATGGCCAGCCAGTTTGAGAAGCGGCTAACCTGCCTGTCTTCCCATCTATTTCTTTCTTTCCTTCCTTCATTTTAAGTCTTGCAGCATTTACAAATATACACATCAAGTTCAGTAGTGTAGTGTTGCCAACTGCACAAACATTCATAACCTACAGCCAACCTACAGCCAACCACAAATTTCACTGCCTGTGCGAGACTAGAAAGCAAATACTTGTGGTTTCAAGTTCACTCCACACCTACCATTTCGTCAAAAACACAGCATTTGATTTTCTGATAAATTAAGTTATTTGCCGTGTATCATGCTAATGAAAGAGCTCGAAACAAAGCATGATACAGCTAGGAGTAGGTGCACAACAGCACATCCTTTGAGAATATGTGATAGAGTCATCTGGTGACCTGCGGGCCATTGTCTACTGCCTCTGGTGCTGCACTAAACACAATATTCACATTCACCAAGAAGCATGAAGGTAGGAAGCTTACATATGACTTAAAGAAGTAAACCATAAGAAATGACGAAAGGTGTTCTGTTCTTGCTGAACATTAGTTTTTTTTTTAACTGTGATAATGTTTAATGGCTGCTTAGCCTTGCTTCAAAGCTTCATAATAGTCTTATGAGAGTCACATTTTTTAATTATTGTCCCTCTGCCATCAGTATTGCATTGAGCTGACTCGCACTGATGTGACTGAATAAGCCTGGCACAGCTCGCACATCTTCAACTCGATGAGAATATCCACATGAAATTCATGAAAGTTCAAGATGTCACTAATTATGTCACAAAATTGTCACGAATTAAGTGACAATATCGTAAAATGCACGTGCTTCACCATAAACGCTGTCACTTAGCAGACAACTTTCACATAATATGGCCATAATCATATCTCTGCAGCATAATTTATTCGTTCTAGTCCAACCTAATGACGTTATTACCCTATATATGGTATGCTGTTTCCTTTTTGTCTTAGGGACGAACAAAGTGCGCAATGCAAAATTGTTATCGAAAAGTATTCCCACTTACTAATATTAGGGAGATTTGGAATAGCGTACGCCAGGCCCGTAGCCACAGGGGAAGGGGGGGAGCGAAATTCTGATGGAGGGGGGTGTTTTACCGAAAATGAATTATGAAAATAGGCGTTTTTCTAAAAAAGTGAAGGGCGCGACGAAGGGCTCCGGAAGTTTCGCCCATCTGTTTTCTTTAACGTGCACTGACATCGCGGAGTACACAGACGTTTAGCCTCCACGAAAATGCTACCGCCGCGGCCGAGATCGAAGCCGCGACTTTCGGGTCGGCAGCCGAGCACCGCAACCATCGTACAACGGAGGCTGACAACTACAATAACTGAATCAACTGAAAACAAAAGTTAGCCTTAATGCACACATGACGGAGTGACAACCGCGGCCTCTCGCTTGTTTATATTTTCTGAAAGCACGCTGCCGCATTCACGCTTTATGGCAAGCAAAGAAATTGTATAGCACAAATAGTCTTCATTGAGGCGTACCCGCTCTTCGATAGACTGGCCGTGCGAAGCGTGTGCCTTCACAAAAGCTTTTTAAACGCGCATCAGGCATCACACGTATGTGCGCGTAATGCTTTTCCATTCTGCTTTTTATTGTACTTTCCACGCGACACACTGTGCAGCACTACACACGTGAGCGACGCGAAACTGAGAACACAGAAGCACCACTTACCGTTCGCATTTCCGACTGTGCCTAACCAGGTGCTGGTCGAACACGAATACACGAAGGTGCAAGCACGCTTGAGTCTTCAGACCATCATGAAAACAACACGAACACACTCACAGCACGCGATGTTGCACTGCCGTCGCTAAATGCCGTTCACGTCCAGCGTTGAGATCAGAGTCGCGCACACACAGGACACGGGCACGCACAGCCGACACAGCTGAGCAATTCGGAAACTTTGATGACCGGGCAACGGGAGAAAATGGCGAAGGCAGCGACGGGCGACGGCGAGACTTCGACTTGAGCACGCACGCTTCTCCTCTCCTGGTGCGTGTGTGTGTGTGTGTGTCTGTTTTTTATTATTATTGCGATAGCAATTATATGGACAGTCTCGGCTGGATTTTGCCGTCGCCGTCGCCGCCGTCATGCACCGTATATGTATAAGTATGTATATATCTATAAAGTCCCTACAGAAAAATAACTCAGAAAAATGCTTCCGAAGCGCGGAATCGAACCAGGGACCTCTTGCTCCGCAGCGAGCGGCGCTATCCACTACGCCACGAAACGCAGATCCTCCACGTAGCTAACGGCGAGCGTTATATACACACCATTTAGCGCTGGACGGACTCAGAGACAGCAGGCGATAATAAGCGTTTCTTCAATACCAGCGAGGTGGCGCTAGGAGCCCGACGGGCGCATTTAAAAGTCGTCGGCGAGCTCGCTCGCTTCTTATATTTGCGCATGGGAGAAGCTTGCCCTTCCGCTGTCTGCTCGCGCGGTTTTCTCGTGGCGAGGGGTAGAGGAATGTTTCACGCTTTCACCGTGATGTCCGCGCTCATGTTACGGCGCGTACGAATGTCACTCGAGCTCAGGGACGCCGCTAAACGAACAAACAGAAGATGAGCGCGAACTATCAAGTGTCACAGCTCGACACTTGAAGCACGCTAGTTTCCTTCGCTGCTTCGGCCGCCTTCGGCCGCCTTGCAACAGAAGCGCTGTTCAAACTGAGAGTATCCATTGGCGAGCCTCACTTCGTATAGCATTAGTTCCTTGCTATCGCATTCATTGCTTCGCCCTTGCGGCGAAACTGTGACTTTTTTTGTCTTTCCTCGCTCGCGCCTGCGTGCCTGCGTCGTAAGGTTGCGTTATCGTGTTTCTCTCGGCGGCTCATGTAACAGCCCTCCCGTTTAGCGGCTGCTTGAAGGAAGTCGCGTTTATATATCTTTTTTTTTGAAGGCGATAGCGTCAAAGAGCTCGTCTCGCAGAAATTCCGGTGTCGGCGGCGTCGGCGTCATTGGTTCTGAGCGAAAAAGCAGCGTTGGTTGGTCGTGAGCGAAAAGTCGAGGTAGATGCAAAGAGAGAGAGGGCGTTTGCACTTTGGCTTTCCTTGCGGCACTGTGTATGCGTCTCCATTGAGAAGCGCAGGCAAGCTAGCGATTGAGAAGGCGATAGTGTGTGCGTGCGTGTGTGTGTGTGTGTGGGGGGGGGGTGGTGTGCGCGCGCGCGACCTTGCGTGTGTACGAATACCGCTGTCGCGTTTTAAAGGCGAAACTAAGCGTCCCCCCCTTTTTTCTTTTTTATCTCGTGCTTTCTGTCCACAGCATTTTACTGCGTACGCTGCGGCGTGCCGCCTCTAGTCAGTTAATAACTAGGACCTGACTCAGAGTGTGCGTACGTGTGAGTATAATCGCGTACATTTATGATCGCAGATTCTTTGTGCATGTCAGCGGTTTTCGTCGCGATAAGTTGACGAGGAATCTATCGCCGTCACTTCATCGATTGAGCTACTGCCAACAATATTAGACTGCACGAACTTTTCTTTACAGCTCGTTATATTTGGAGAGGTGCAAGACTAAAACAAGCTCTGAAACAAGCTTTTATATGGCAAGAGAGTAAAACAACCTTTTACTCTCTCGTGGGATGCGGGAGTGAAACAGGCACTTTACTCTCTTTCGCCAGGAGGAGTGAAAGGCCTTTTCACTCCTTCTGGCCAAAAGAGAGTAAAGCGCCTCCTTGAGAGAGAGTATAATGAGATCTGTGGGAGTAACACAGCTCTATAACTCTCACTGCAGGAGTTTCAGTTTTTAGAGTGTAGTGAGGTCGGGCGGCTGCGTTTCTTCATGTGAAGAAGTACATCAAAATAATATGTATACATGCGTAATTGTGATAATGGGCATTATTCCATAAAAGAAAAAAGTTCGAACAATTGACTCGATTATAGAAAAATTATAGAGGAAAAACATGTAGGCAAGGGTGTTTCAGCTCCACTAACGTGAACCTGTGCAGGGGCGAAGTATACAGTGTGCGCCGGTGTGTCCCACAGCAAAATCACTGCTAATGGGTAATGAGAGATACAAGAAAGATTGCACACAGAGACCCGCAGTCCGCTTTTAGTTAACGTGCACGCTACGAATCTTTATTGTTCAACTACGCTCAAGAGAAATCTTTCACGGGCACTACATTGCAGGTCAAGATCACCAGGGCGGCCGGTGAACGGTTGTGCAGCGCGAGCATTCGGTCTTTAGATGCGAAAGCACCTTACGCTCAGGGCAATGTCCGTTCTGCGTCGTCCGCACCGATACTGCGCATGCGCCAACTCTCCCCCCTGACCTCGCGTGAGCGCGAGGAGGTGGCGTGAACGCTTCCTCCGTTTCGTTTCTCCTCTACTGTTTCTCTCTCTCCGTCAAAGCTGTGCGCCCGTATATAATGCGGCGCGCGCTCGCTCCTGTTGCACTCTCCTTCGCAACGGTGCTAAGGACGCTCGCGAAGCTGAACGTAAACGGCAACGCCGGCAGGCAAATCTCGAAGCTCCGAGGCTGCGAAAGCGCGCGTTCGCTGTGCTTCCGTGATTCTCTCTCTGTGCAACGGTGTGCGAAACGCCATGAACAACGTCAACGTCGGCGCTAGTTGCAGCGGCAGCGCCACCGCCGCGGAGCAGAGGAAGGCACGGGAAGTCGATCGTAAACGTCAGCGTCGGCAAGCGGTAAATCAAACGGCACCACACCGTCTCATAAGTCACATAAGAGAAACGTAAACTCGATGCGCACCTCCTTGTGCGCACCCCCCGCAATGCTTTCGCATCCCACCATGGTTGCCCGTACAGGAAGATGATGTGTAATTTTTCAATCAAGAAGCTCGCTAGCAGACGCTGCCTGCGTCGGCATTATCTCTCGCGGGCGAAGGCGCGTTCTCGATCCTTGCGAGCTGGTAGTTCAGCGTTCATCGCAGAAAGAGCGTTTCCATAGTCAACGCGCGCCCTTCGCACTCTCTCGACACACGGCGAGCGCTGAGACGGTAGCGCCCTCTCTTGTGCTCAAGCAAATGGACAGGACACGACAATGCAGGTAAGCAAATCGTAGCGACGATGCACGCGGCAACAGCAGACGACGATGGACCACAGACAAGCCCAGACTTTAAGGTGCTTCGCCCCTCAAAGTAAGTCGCGTCTCCAAATGAGGATGTGGTATCGCAAAGGGTTAGTAGCGCAACGTACTAGCTGCTAAGCTATCACGGCGGGTCACGGTGGAAGAAGGAGACGGAAAGACTATCCACGAGGGAAAACAATGCTTCACCTAAATTGACGAAACCAGAGGAGCTTCTCGGTAAGTTTTCTGTTCGACTGAAGGAAGTTGCCGAAGTGGAAGCAATCACTGAGATGAGACGGGGACTCTCTTATTGATCTAACCGGTGACCCAAATAACAAGCCCGGTTAAGGCGTGGCGTGGCCAGCTTCCGCGACACGCGAGGAAGGTGAGGTCGCTCCTGCTGAGAGAAAATACGTGCCCATTTCCTCTAAGCTTTCATCTCCTCGCCAACTACAATACTGTGCTTTCGGTCGTTGACGTCTGTGTCTGCTTGGAGAAGTGTGGTGGATCATACAGGTGTCACTGGTGTGGGAACGGGTGGCTATAGCGTGTTCTAACAGAGCATTCCTCGATATCTTGCTACCCTTCCTATTACTGAAGCAGGACGAGAGACAAATGTGGAGAAGAAATCGTTCGTGCACAATTGAAATTGAGGATTTGAGTTCTCTTTTCGCTCTTAGTAGCATCTCAGTGCACTACTGTCTGCCTTTCCGGAAGAGAGCAGCCCACGTATACGAAACGTATGGACCAGGAACGTATTTCTTTTTCTTATCCTCAAGCCCCTGTTAAATAGGTGCCGCGCGAGAGGTTGCGTGGTTTCATTGGTCTGATTGAATATCAAACAAACCAACGTATCTTGGTCTTAACGGCACACATCAGTGGGTAAAATGAAGGCAGTCATATGTAACATTTGCCTAATTGTTGCTAGTCTCTTAACGCATTACGTTTTTTCCCCTTTCTAAAACGGGAAAATGAGCATAACCAGCCGCTGTAGCAGCAAAAGGAAGCAACGGAGAGACAGTTGCTTTCGTGAATTACCTAAAGAAGTTTCTGATTTTTATACGCTCTACAGCTGTTGCTCAAGGTATATGAGGCGTATTTCTTCAACTTGTTTTACAAGTATTTACACGGGAAAATCTGCTGTTTCTTTCTTTCTTACTTTTTTATCATTCGTTTTTTCGGGAGTCAGGGAAGAGATGGGGAGTACTTCCGGCATGCGTAGTTGGTTGCTGCATGTTATAAGGTAAAAATAAATCTGAGGCGAGAACGCAGACCTATTAAAGTAATGGTACTGAATGACGTAGAACTGTTCCGTCCTGTTTTCGTTCGCCAACACAAGCGTGGGTGGTAATCAGCAAGATTAACTAACGAGCCCTGACATGTTTTAATATGTATCGGCTGACATGAATCGATAAGTGTGCAGTAGTGGAGAGGGCTCCAAGAGCTAAACTGGGTTGAGGGTAGAGCACTGCACAGGCTCGGGCCTATCCGAAAACCAGGGCCGGGCCGGGTAAATTAGCTTTCAAGTCGGGCCCGAATAAGGCCCGGGCTTGAGGCTCCGGGCTTAGGGTTGGGCCCGAGTTCGAGGTGGCGGGCTAGGGTTGGGCCAGGCTTGGTTTTTCCAAGTTCCCGAGATTGTACAACATACATCTTCGAAACGGGCGGCGCAAAAACAAGGACAAAGCAAAGGCGCCCTGTGGTGTGCAGTCTTTCCTTTGTCCTTGTGTTTGCGCCGCCCGTTTTGAAGATGCATAAGCAATTCCAACTAGTTCAGACATCAATTGTTCTATTGTAGAACATATGTTGCGCATACAATGTCCCATATATTTACCTCGAAAAAAAATTCGGCAGATCCCACGTACCGCGGGAGTTGATGTTATGCGAAGCATGCGGTGGGAAGGTGACTGTGTTGTAATTTTTTTACTCAGCGAAACGTTACAAAATGACGCGGAAGATTTGTATAGATTTGATACGCACACATATATGTTGAAGATCCGCATATTTGTTATATAACCGGTTGTTTACAGTTGGGTAACTCTGCCAACGGCAACGTGGGTGTTACCAACAGCAGAAGCGGTAAGCTGATATGTAGTGCTTATAGTTGTCCCTGATGATGGAGAACGCAAGCACATTTCACGAACCCGTGAGCATGTGTGGAAGAGGTTCTTGACACTTCTTGAACAAAGTCATCATCACCGTGATCAGTGAGCACAAGCAGCTGGTCAATACTTGTTATCGGATCTGGTCGCGATCGCGACTATATCAGATAACAAGTATTGACCAGCTGCCCATAGTACGCGCGTTGGAAATCGTGGATGCCTCGGTCATTTCGTCGGCAAATTGTCCGTCGATCGAGCCGGCGACATGTCGGAACCTGAACTCATCCTTCGAGTTGGTGAGTTATAGGCCGTCGAGGGTGGTAGGCCTGGATAGGCCTACGTAGACCAACATCAGTTGTTAGCGCTTGTCGTATCTGTGGACTACCTGGGCGTATGTCGCCTACGTAGCCTAGTCTACAAGGCGGCTGTCAATCAATCTGGCATCATTCTCGGTCAGCATGTGGTCATCGACCAGGCTTGTAAGAAATGAAGGGGACACTGCCTCGTTCTGGCAGACTAAGTGCACTTTACGGTGCGATGATGTCAATATCATACGTAACTTTCGTTAATGTATTCCTCCGAGGACGAGCAATGCTTGAATATAGCTTGCTGAATCATAGGAATACAAATGTAATGTTTATTAGACTGCTATAAAAGCGGAACCAACACTGTAACCACAGACGTTTATCTGATATGACGCCTGTATCGTACGAGTACATATGTAGTGTTTATTGCTTTCTTGTAAAATTAGATAGCCACCACCACAACCACAATTGACGTTGCAACAATATTACGCCTGCATAGGCTGTTTTTCCAAATCAGTTTATAGACCTGGCGTGGCTCTGTGGTAGAATACCTGATTGCCACGCAGAATGCTTAGGTTCGATTCCTGCTGGGATCCTAATTTTTATTCTTTCCATTCGTCGGGTCAACGCTACCCATGCCGGTTTTTCACAACGCTCTCGCATTTAGGTTACGAATGTTTGTTCTCGCCTTTCCTGGGTATATATTAACCGTCAATCACCTGTGGCGCATACCCGTACACCACGGCCCGTAGTAAACGGGTATGTGCCACACGTGTCTAGATGAAAGGGTTTGACGACGTACGCGACAGGATTTTCATGTTATTCATGTCATGACCCGACAGTGATATTCGCCAAATCCTCTTACCCTTCCATGCCAATTATGGTCTACACCAAGTTAAGGAGGCGATCATGAGAGCACCCAGACGTAGGCGGCTAGATAGATAGATAGGTAGATAGATACGTAGATAGAAACGCTCAAAGTGCCAAAGGTTCCCTAAGAAATGCTTCGCATTTAATAACACGCGTAGTGCGCAGAATCGGATCATAACATTCGGAAACACCCAAGAAGGTTCCACTGCACTCAGGCGTGGCCTGTGCCTGACAGTTTTAGCCATTGAAAGCCTCCCATACTGAAAAGAAAAGCTAGAACGCGTGCCCTCTGCGCGTTGAGGCGTGCACTTCAGTACTTACAATAAAGTTTCGCATGCATCCATCCAACACGTGTGAATGCATAGCACATAGTCAAGGCCCATTTGGGTCCATATTGTCGCTGTCGTTGAATTCGGCTTGCTTCTTATTTTTGTGATGTTTCGCGAACGTTCACTGCTCGTTCGGTGAACGCACTTGTATGAGTACAAGGAAACGCTGTCGGCGGGTGAAGAGTGCGTCCGGTGCTTGACTGTGATCCTCGCCTGGACATCTGTATTTCAAATGGGAAACGTCTCTCCGGTGATTTTGCCCAGATTGATTTTTATTTGCTTCATTTGCCTAGTGGCACAGCTAAATTGCACAATTGACTGTTTTCACAAGTACCGAATAGTGTTACTTCGCTTGAAGACATTTCCCGAGTACTTGACAAGCTTTCCGACTCTCTGGCAACTCGATCGAAGCGGTGTTCCCGCCAAGCGCTGCTGGCAAACAAGTGCACTGTGTGACAATCGTTTCCGGGGCCACGCACTGCTTTGTGAGGCGCATTTAGCAGGCAGTCCACTCATGCTAGATCGAGGTGCCGCCAGTAGTTTAGCGTCTTAGTGTTTGTAGACTCTGATAGAGTGCACTTGTTAGACGCTCCTTTAGACGAGACTGGGGGTCCACTGATCCCACTTAATGTGCTTCAGTGCCTCAATGGATCCGGAAACTAGTGAACAACATCGAAACGAAATCCTTTTAGGGGCGAAGCTCCTTAAGGCGGCACCCGCTCGTCCCTCGTAGTCGTAGTCGTAGTGCGTAACCAGTCTTACGCTTTGACCTCCAAGGTGGTGCCGGTGGGAGATATTTCCTGTGCGTTGTTGAACAATAAAAAATTCGCAGCGTGCGCGTGAACTAAAAGCCGAATTCTTCTGTCTCTCATTCCCCATTAGCAGCCATTGGCATGTTTCAGTAGGAAACGTTAGTAGCTAAAAGCCGACTACTTCTGTCTCTCATTCTCATTAGCAGCCATTGTTTACCTCCAAGGTAGTGCCTGGTGAGATTTCTCCTGTGCGTGATTAAACAATAAAAATTTTGTTCAAAACGCCGTTGATTGATGAAATAAACCAACGAAAGATGCCGGATGTTTTGTAAAAGCAAAACGAAAGAACGCCAGATGTTTCTAAAGCAAAACGAAAAGACGCCAGCTGCTTGACGAAAGACGCTAGATGTTTTCTAAAGCAATGGTTTTCTAAACAATGAAAATTCACAGCGCACATGTAAAATCAAAGTGAGCTGCAAGTCGTCATAACTCATCGAACATTTAGTATAAACGCGCCCGATCTCACGTCGGTGATGATGTACTGGGCAGAATTCACGGAAGATTCACGGTTTACCGATGAACCTCCGCAGCTTCGCCCACTCATCATCATTCACTCCGTGGATATGCTGTGATTTTTTTTTGTCCTTCCTCCTTCCTCTGATCCCAGACGAGAACCAAGCTTAATTCCTTCGATGTCTCTTTTAACTCTCCACGTATATGTTGGTGGCCCACTGTCTCCTACGCTAGTCACTTAAGACATGGCACCGGGATCATTGTTAGGTGCGTCTACTTGGTTTCTTTCGTAACCCTGACCTTTCTTTTTTCCCACACAAAAAACTATGTAGGCTTTCAAGAACTCTCCGTTCGTGTGCGTCAGTAGCAAACAAAGAAGAATAAATGTTAATGCAAATCTCTACAGCTTCTTGTGGGAATATGCATCGGTAGTATTTTTCAGCGTGGTCGAATGCTGCTGCGTGCGCAGGACGCGATAGTGTATCCTAGCGCTCTCAAGTGTATAGATAACCCACTATTCTCTGACAACTAGCATTACTGAAAAAGACATGGAAATGTTTGCAAACTGGTGGTGATCACTTCCACGGAGCTCCTTTCGGCTGTTGAAACCGTAGATGTGGCTTTGCGCTAAACGTGTATCATATCTAGCTTAAATCGCATGTCCAGTAACGCCGGGTAAGCAGCCCTGGAAGTTAATACGTATAATACATCAACGCTATGGTGTCCACCTGGCTCGCAGTAGCTTAATAATGGTAGCTTTTTTTGTCCTTTTCTATCTCATCAATGGTCCGTAATGAAATCGACGATGTTCATCCGCCTCTTGCCATCAATTAATGGCAAATAATCCATCTCTTTCGCATAAATAAATACTTACTAGACGTAGAGTGGGGTTTTTGGTGTGGCACACGTAATTTCCAAATCATACGCAATGATGTGACCAAGAAAATGTGTTGCTACAACCTTTGTTGACATGAGGAATATTCTAACACGATAATTGCGCACAATACGCTAACTTGTCGTTTGGTGATCCTATTTAGGTGGGTGGAAACAGCACGCACTGCCGAAGAAGAGACGGAATAATGCTCGAATATTGTTCCAGTATACTTCGTTCTGGCATTGTGACTTATACTCAGGAAAATTGAAACACATATTCTCCATAGATGAGAAAAGTGTTGTCAGTTGGCGTCCTCTATTCTTGCAAGAATTGGGCCCCGTCGCCGTTCGGTGTGCCAGATTTTCATACGCTATTTTGTCTGCGTCACGCTGGTGAGACGTGTGGCTCTGGTACATTCCTTAAAGGACACAGCTGCCGCGCTACTTTATATTTCGCCCAACACACCGCACTCTAGGTCACTTTTTTAACATTGAGGTGTATGCATTACTCAGGCAACTGGGGAGATCATCGCTTTACGCCGTTGGAGCCGCAAATTACTCCCAACGTAATGCGCGTTCTTTGGTACCTGACATTATTTGCATCTTATATAGCTGTACGTACAATTACCAAAATGCCTTCGATGGGTGGTCCCGACGTGCGGTCAAACAAGACGCGATAGAGAGGGCAAGCAGTTGTGTGGGCTTTTCCATCGATCGTAGGCGAATGGCGTCAGCTTCGCATCCAACAGCCTACTGTTTTGTTCATAGTAGGCACATATTTATACTCGGTCTGCAACTCGCAGTCACCAACGGAGGTAGCTCATGGCGCGCCAAACGCTTTCCCATCGCGGACGCTCTGCAAACACTGAAGCGATCAAAGTTCCGATAGCAAGCTTATGCTTCCCTTCCTCCAAGCATGTGGCTGGTAGGAGCTGCATGTGCGCGGTAGGCACGTTCGCATGAACATTTCCTACAAACAGTCAAGCTGCCGTTCGGTGCATCTGACCGCATATAAAATATCGCAAAAGGTATCGTCCTTACTAAATATAACTCGGAATGTTCTAAACCTTACTGCGACTTCAGGATTACATGCATGTTCGTTTTTTTGTCTCTTTCGTTTATGCGCTCATCCAAAGACCGCTCGTTCAAGATCGTTCAGCCGTTGCGCAGGACCCGCTAATTCTAAGATTTTCGAGGCAGTGTCCAATCGCACGTTGACAAGTTTAGCGCGTTTCTTAAGAAACGTGGGCGATCAACTCGCTGAAGTACCAACGCTACAACATAGCGCCTACGCTATTTTCTCGCGCTAGGTGTTAGTTGTCACGCACAAGACCTTTTCCAGCCAAACTGTAAGTACCGCTGGATTAAACAAGTGCGCGTAACTTTAGAGAGCGAGTACGAGTGAGAGGTCCAGCAGCTGCAGCTGGGAGCAGCCGACGGAATCTCCTTGAGGCTAACGTGTAGGAGGATTACGATCCTTTGTCGCACTGACAACGTCAGATGGCGTCTTACAGAGGATTAACAGAGAGCGATCAGTGCGTTGGGCGTTCAGTTGTTCAAATTGTGGCACAAGAAATAGCCCCTGCACAACGAGTGCTTAAATGTTTGGGAAAAAAAAACACAGCAAACTTTTAATAATAGCTGGAGGAAACTCGCGAAGCATGGATTTGGATTCGCATCCTACAGCATTTTTGCAATAGCTTGCGAGGCATTCTACATCTGCTAAGTACTGAATTGTGTAAGTATGCCTACTTGCTGGTTGATGCAGAAAACTATGCTGTCGGTGCAGCGAATCAGTCTGAGATAACAGAGACTTGCGTATAATGCGCGACTTACAAGAAGCAACGCAGCACACCTTGCAAAACGTGCGTTTTCTTTAGTCTGCCTTTGGTATATGCTTCGCATGTAATGACGTTTGGCTGTATTTTTTTATTTATTTCGTCGGCCCACGGCGTCAACTTTTATTTCGTTTCAGTTGTCTGCATCTTTGATATACGCACTAAAACAAATTGTGTTGCCGGTCATTTCCGCTGCTTGCCGATTCGGAGCAAGTTTTACTGCCTCTACGGCGACATGCATTACATGTCAGTGCATGCTTTTAAATGCGAAGCATTTCTTAGCGAACCTCAGGCACTTTGACCATTTCTACCTACGTATTTAACTATCTATCTATCTATCTATCTATCTATCTATCTATCGAGCCGCCTACGTCTGGGCGCTCTCCTGGTCGTCTCCATAATTTGTAATATACCAAAATTGGCATAGCAGGGGATCAGTGTATGACGAACCCGATTCACTGGTCATGGCATGACTAACGCGAAATACCTGTCGCGTACATCATGAAACCCCTCCTCTCAGTCACGTGTGGCACATACCCGCATACGAGAGAGAGAGAGAGAGAGAAAAGGTTTGCTATGGCAGAAAAGCTGAGAGGTCGGCCTGAATCAATGTTCTGGCCTGCTACTCAGCATTAGGAAACCAGAGTTCATGTTATGCGGTTATGTGTCACAGGTGATACAGTCTCAGCCGCGAACACACACACATTGACACGCAAGGAATAGGATAATAATAATAATTGCTGGGGTTTTATGTCCCAAAACCACGATATGATTATGAGAGACGCCGCAGCAATGGGCTCCGGAAATTTTGACCATCTGGTATTCTTTAACGTGTACCGAGATCTCACAGTACACGGGAATCTAGCATTTTGCCTCCATCGAAATTCCACCATCGCGGCCGGGATCGAACCCGCGACCTTCGAGTCAGCAGCCGAGCCCCGTAACCGCTACGCCACCGCGGCGGACACAAGAAAAGTGAGGAAGTTGAAGACAGAACACCCCTGGAAGACACTCAAGTACTATCCTCTCGCTCACGTGGTCCACAACGTGAACCACGTAGATTGCGCAAAAACCGGGGCCAATGCTTCCTAAAATAAATCTGCCGAGAGTACCAGGCCTCTCATCATAACCGGTGACTTCAACGTTGATTTGATAAAGACCCAACAACGCCTGGTCCTTATACTGCATGACAGACGGTTTGGATGTGGACAGGGCATCAATAGACTTCGCTGCCACGTCCAGGACAGGAGGCATCATAGATCATTTCATCGTAAGGGGCATCCAGGATTTCCAACAACTGTACTATACCTCGCACTTCACTACACTTAGACACCTCGTAACCGCGATCAAGAACAGATCCGATTAACAAGTCCGGTCTAGCTGCTGGTGTTCACCGATAACGGTGATGATGAACTTGTTCAAGAACTGTCAAGAACCCCCTTCCACACATGCGCACGCATTCGTGAAACGCGCGTGCGTTCTCCATCTTAACAGACAAGTGCAAGCATAATTGTAACAACTGCAACTATGACTGTAACGTACGTGCAGTGCGCCTGCGCGTGCCACTCGTCTGTGTATATATCTAGGGAAACTTTCCTGTATGAAGTTAGCTGCTAGTAATGTCTGTCCTATGCATCTGTATTTCTTCTTTGACCTGTTCGGTTTCACGCTTGCCAGTATTGAAGAATATAAACACTACCTATCAGCTACTGCGTCTGATGTTGGTAACACCCATGTTGCTGTTGGCATCGTTACGCAACTGTAAACAACTGGTTACATAATATATATGTGAATCTTGAACATATGAGTGTGCGTATCCCACTTCCACATTTCTCTAGCGTCATTCCGTAACGTTTCGCTCAATGTGAAAAATTACGCCACCATCTCGCGCATGCTTCGCATAACATCGATTCCCACGTGGGGTCTGCCGAATTTTTTTTGAACAGCGGATGAATGGATGGATGGAAGAACGTTATTGTTTGTCCGGCAGGTTAATCACCCGGGCTGCTTGCTGTTAAATATTTTCGTTGTGCGTCCGGCGTTCGCTAAAACTCGGCGGGTATGTGCCACTGAAAGCGGATATGTGCCAAGCAGCTCCTTGCATAGCCATCGGTGCCTGTCGACTGATACCCATACATTGACATTGTCTGCCGCGGAAGACACCCGTGGCCGAAAGTACCAACTTCGGCTCATTCACATGGCGAGCCTCAAAGAGCCGAAGCGAATAAGAAACTCTTAATACTTCTTCTTCAATACTTCTGTTTAGGGGCTCCAAGAGGTCAGAGTGTGATTTCGGAAACTCGGATGATTTCAGAAAAGAAAAGGAAGATGAAAAGGGACAAAAAAAGGACGTCGGTATTGTAGAAGGCCGGACGCCCGCTGACGCAAAGAAATTCGCAGGAGAACTTGTTCTCACTACACAAGAAGAAGTGATGTATATAAAACACATGCTTTGCTGAAACTTTTGCCAAGCAGTCGGAAAGAGACTACACACGAGTGTCTCAGTTGTCTTGTTCCTCATTGTTCCTCGCCTGGGTCCGGCTCTTTCTAATTTGTCCCGGATGTTATCGAGCCCAGCGCTCTCTCAGTTCCAGCTCGCCACGTCGATGAGGAAGCAGACGTTTTTGCCACTTCGCTGCACAATACGTCGCCACAGCATTTCTGCTTTTGCGCCCCCCTTGTTTCCTCGACAGCAAAGCTCTTTCAACCCCTTTCCGTCATTGTATTCACTGACACGCGTCGATCTCGATCAATTTTGCAAACGTGGGGGTGAGTATATGTAAGAGACGAAGGCTGGTTCTGGTACAACAATAAAGCTATAAGGACAGCGTTATAGGAGCGACCATCGAAGACGCTCGTGAAGAAGCGTGGCGGGTAAGACCGCCCGTACTGCGTGGCATTGCTGAGTTGCAGACTCGGCGTTTGTTGCAGTCGCTGGGTGAACAATAGCATAAATCACCGCGTAAATGCATTCGAGGAAAGTGTTTTCATGAAGCAGATGAACCAACGCTTACGGGTCATTTTATAGGACGTTGCTTACCACTAGCGTGGAAACATCTATAATGTACCCATTCATGCAGCAGAGCCATTGATACAGATGTCTGGCGAATAATTGTTTTTTTTTTCCTTGGGAGACACTACATGCATGGACTCGAGATTTCTTCCAGGGAAGCAAGGGCGCACAGACAGATTGCATTTTTCGACCGGGGAAGAACAACGCGGCAAAGCGATAATGAATTGTTTTCCTTAACGTCACGCGACTTCAAAGTGGGTTTTAAGGGCAGCTCTGGCGCTGGGCCTACTGTGCTATTGTGCCAACGACTTCGTTAGTCCCCAGCAACATGCCCCTGCTGCAGGTGAGCGCTCTGCCGAAAATATGCGCCTTGTGGGCGCCACCAATAACACACTTGGTAATAAACTTGTGCCAGGACCACCTGTTTTAACTCTGAGCTGAGAAAAATAACCCGCCCGTATACGTACGGAAGGCGGTACTCATCAACTAGTTCGCAAGTGAGGAGTATGGACAGGCTGTGTGCGTAACAGAGAAGCAAGTCAAGCAGAAAATAGAAAACCTGGCCCAAGCTCACAAGAAAGTTGCTATAAATTTATTACAGAGGTCTTTAGGCAGACATGCGCTCAAAAAAATTCTTGTTCTCGGGTACGCGTCGCCAACTCGCAGCACGTTTGAACACTGCACCCGCTGGATCGCGCATACGGTAGCTTGCGGTACAAGTACACAGTCGTGATAAATCGTCCGTGGAGGCACGTGATAAATCGTTCAAGCAAAACTGAACATAGACAGTGCCGAGTGAGCCTAGCCACCACCGTTCAGTTCCCACGGCCGTTACGGCATCCAACTGCCGTTCGCGTTATCGGCCGTTGCGAGTGCCCGTCTAACAAGGGTATTAAACAGCTCCGCAGTAAAAAAGATCAAATTTTCCCGTTGAACCCATGTGCACCGAGCTTTTGCAACTGCCAGTGGAGACCCTTGAGAGCACTCCTGAGGAAACCTGCGGCAACTCGGCGTTTCACAAGTATTGTATGAGCCAGGTTCAACAGAAGAAGGCCCTTCGGGGACCTGGGGCTTTTGGGACCTGGGAGGTACTGCTTTCACCGAGTGCAAGAAAGCTTCGGCGCTCATATCAAGCGGTCGAAGTGTGCCGCGTATCCAGTGGAACTGCTATGCGCCTTGGCAACGAAGCTATCAAGTGAGCTTCTCAGGGGAACCTCCAAGAAATGTACACCACAGGAACGAAAGAAAACATCTGCGATCCCTTACATCCGCGGCGTAAGCCATGCGCTCAAGAAGGTTGTAAGCAAAGCGTGTGCAAGGCTCAGATTTTTAGCTGCGTGAATGCTGGGCCGTTTGTGTAAGCCAGTGGACGCTGAAAAGCCAAAGAAACCGAAGACACAATACGCAGAATGTGTTGAAAATGTCGTATACGACATTTCTTTGTCGTGCGGTCGTCCTTACACGGTACAAACGGGCCCCTACTTGATCGACCGACTTTGAGAGCATAGTAACATCATTTCGTCCACAAGCAGCACCATGGAAGCACATTCTTCGTCCTGTAGCCGTGCTCCGCTCTTCGAAGACTGTGTGGTCGTCACGCGATATCCAAATCGTATCGAGCGTGAAATCTCTGAAGCCTTCATAATAAAGAATAAAGGGAACGCGTGCTTCTAAGAGCCGTCATTGTCCGTCAACGTGGTGGACATTATGCTTGTTGTTTCCTCAACTTATGATGTGGCAGTGTTACGTTTTTCTTTTTTTGAGCTATTGTTTATGCTATATATTTTTCGCCGCAATATTCTTGCCCACAGTTGTTCGTCAGCGCTTGTGTTGTCTGCTTCTTATCCTCAGTCTTGTTTTCGCGCTGTTTTCATCGCAGTAACATCTACCAACTGGCCCTTCAAGACACCCTTCTGCGATTTCCATTCCGTACTGAATTTGGCGTATCGCGGGCAGGAAAAGCAACACTCCCAGACAGCGAAGGCGAGTAAGGGCGAAGGGCTCAATGCATTCACGGTAAAAGGCCCATCAACACTGATGGCCCAAGGAGGAAGCTGAAGAATTTCGTGTATGGGACTGCCGCACTGCGACGTTCGTTGCATTCTTGAAGCAGCTCGTATACTGTAATACAAAAATAAAATGCGTAATGAATAAAGGCTCATTTACAAGCTCACGCGGACGATGTGCGATGTGTGCAGACATAAAAAAGCTTTCTCATTTTTTTTCATTGATTAAATCACTGTTCGAACAGTATCACGCACAAATTTAGCTGGATAACGGAACAATCATTGTGAGGGAATAAGCGTGGTACACAATGTGCCTTCTCTTTCTCTCTCTCTCTCTCTCTAGTAGTGCCTTCATATTGGTAACGTCAAAGGAGTCGTGAACCGCTGCCGTGGGTAGCCGATTTCCTCTTATATACCCATCGTGTGTAGTAAAGCTAGGCTTGAAGCAATACGGTGATAATCATCATCGTTATTATCACGAGCATCGTCGTCAGCCTAACTTATGGCTACGAATACGGTATCCAATAATGTTTTATAGTTCTGAGAAATATTACTAGTAAAGTAGCCTTAAGCAAAAGATACCTTCTTCAAATTTATTTTTAGCGAAAATTTATTAAAAGACGTCTGAAATATATTGCATGCATCTAAAAAGTGAATTTTCGTAAATCTAAATGTATTTTGTTCCTAGTGGTTAATTCATTGCAGGCTCCTTTTGTGTTTAATGACCTACCCAGCATGTCCCTAAATTATAGTGTAAAGAAGTCGCAGTTTCACCGCAATGCCGAAGCAATGAATGCGATAGCAACAAATTGTAATGTTATACGAAGTGAGGCTGGCAGCTAAGTGTTTTGTCTCGCGTAACTACAAAACGCTGGTGTAATAGAATACGGCCGCTCCAGGGAGAGATACTCTCCGCATAGTCACTTCGCGTTGAGAGCGCAGCACGTAGAAGGGTATACGAGCCGCCCATCAGATAGCACGCGCGCCAGCGATCGCGACCGCACCCTTAGATTCAAAGATCAAAGTTGCTGCTCGTGCGACGCCCCGCACCCCCCCCCCCTCTCGTGTCTTTTGAGGCTCGTTAAAGACGGCCGGGGCGTTTCCTGTCTGTTTCGGCGGCAGGCCTCCCGAGCGGGGTGATGTTATCGCATGCACCCTTCGAGCGACGGAAATGGGCTGGCTCGCTTGATCCGGCCGCGTTCGTCACCTCCGCTAGCGCGCTTTTACCCGCGCTAAAACGCGCGGTGGGATCTTATGAATTTGGACTTCATACAGGAGGGACATGACGGCGACGGTGACGGCAAAAACACGTCGAGACTGTTCATATAACTGCTATCGCAATAATATATTAAGATGTGCGAATTTAATGTAGCGTCACATGTAACATAGTAGAAGTGATGAGGAATTTCTGACAGATCATTGCTAATTTACTGTTTCATAAACGCACCCTGCACTAATATGATCCTGGTAAAAGCCAGAAATTTCTGAAAAAAGTACAGTTCAATTCTATATCTTAGAGGCCTCCACCCACGCGATGGCTGTTTCGTTCTACGCAAAGCACTGCAAAATATATATTGCTATTAACTTTCCTTAATATATTTTAATAACTTTGGCTGAACTTTATTAGTTGGTTGTTGTTTTCATTATTGCCGGCGTAGAATGTCAGTTTATAGGCACTGCATGCTGTTGGAGAAAGAATTGATTGATTTCTAGCGAAATGGTGACTGGACAAGTTTCTTGAGATTCATGGATGGAGAGAGTGAAAACTGCAGATTTAACAACCACGCCATATCTTTAACGGTCCAAGACATGTGAAAACAGCTAACGCAGTTTGGCCACATGCTTTGGCTTGACTGATGAACTTGAAATGACATCAAGTTAGTTTGCAAATTGATGAATTCCTACTTAAGCTAATGGTTCTTTTAAAGTTCTATTTTTTCCAGACCACTGCCGTTTTCGCTTAAAGGCTGAAAGTGCTTAGATGAAACATTCTGCCGTTAACAATCGATCAACGCCCCACGAGACGGTCGGTTCAATGATCGACATTTATTTGGCGTTTCGAATAATTCTTTTAGGCATGTTGCACTGTCGTTGAAAACGCTAAACGCCCTTAATGGTACGTACAGCGTTACTAATCTATGCGAAACACACTCTGTCGAATTTTTTGCCTTCCCGTGTTGTTTTATGTACGTTCTTACTGCCATTTTATCTACATACGTTAAGATCGAAACATTCCCGAGATAATGCATTCCTCACTCATCTCATTCATAATATTATAACGCATCCAACAAGAAACATTTATGTGTCCTAAATGTTCACACGAAAGGGCAATTTCATACCCATGTGCACTGTACAATAAGAGCTATAGCGTGTGTATACATTGTATCAATAAGCGAAAGCAATGCAAGCGAGATGTATGATGAGGCAAAAGAAACGGGATACGGCGAAGCCACCCGAAGCGACTGCTGATTAATAAGACTCAAGGCATGCTGCTGACAATGCGGGGGCAATCCGGCTGATGACCCCGAGCGGGTCCGAGAGATGCGGTGAAATCTCTTCGGCACAACAACCTTGACTACGCGGGAGCAACTTGAAAAAGCCGGACAACATGAGATACATTGAGCAGACCACTCCTCTCCTGTTGCATATTGCTCCATGCGCGCTATAACAGAATAGCTGCACGGCAATGCGCGGCAAAAAAACAGAGTCATCGTACCTTCAGTAATAATCCACCGTAGCGGTTAACGGCCTCTGGCGTCTTTTGCGTGCTCACGAGCCGTCGCCTCAGCTCGAATTACCTTATTAGTATACCCAAATTACCGTGCGCCCTGGCATCTTTCTAGGGAACGAACCTTCGCTATAAATAGAAAGAAGCTCACCGAAGCTCTTACGTGAGGCTTTCCAGTTGCAGTTGGCGTTCAGTTACGATGAGCTAATGAGTACTGCAGCATACAAGACATTAGCGTCTGCAGTTTTCTCGGTCGCCCGTTCGTTGGCGATAAACGGCCTATTTGCACTCTCATTAATTACCGTCATTTCTAATGAAGCTGGGGCTATTGTAGTGCACATCAAAATATGAAGAAATGTAATGAGGCACTCTTAATGGGTGGCGCTTACAGGGATTACGGATGACACCGGCAGACGCACGTAGGAGTCTGTTCACCCTCTAAGAATGCGCGAGAAATAAAATTGCGACAGCAGCTTCACTACTTTTAGATCGAGTAAATGCATAATATACGTTTGCGTAGCTCAACGCTTCCTGAGTGCTAAATGATATCCATTCAGTGGCTAACGTTGTGCACACATTTTAGTGCGTGAAGTATTAGTTTTTGTACAGCTATATTTTTTGTGCGTGTGATATGAGGCCATGACTCCTGAAGCATTAATATCACATGTGCCAATAGTCCTATTTTTTTATACAAGGTGTCCTAGCTCACGTGAGCAAGGATACACAAGAAGAACTTGCACAATATAAGGTTATGCGATCTACGCGATGCTAGGTAATAGTTCCAGTGGACGTTTCCAGTTAAACGAACAGAATTTGTGTAAAAATTACTCCGCCAGTGAGAAAAAAGACGTAAATGTTTGTCTTAAACCGTTTTCCTTTGCTCAGTTGTTGTGTGTATCCAAATTATGTCGAAGGTATACCTAAATCGTCCAATTCTATAGTTTCAAAGAACTGTTTAACAATTTCTCAGCACAGAGCATAATGCGAGCATTGAAAAAATGACCTCAAAGAACGGCGTTCAGGGACAATATCCTGTATGTTATATATAAGTATGTTATAAAACAAGAGCAGCTTATGGAGCGCATGCACTTACATGTGATAGGCCAGGATGGGATAGAGTCCTTCTGACAACATTATCGTGAAGTCAACAATAAAGTAACCACTAGGGTATCACGTGCCAAAATCACGATACGATAATGAGGGACACCGCACTGATGGGCACTCCGCACTGATTTCAACCACCGAGGGTTCTTCAACGCGCTCTTAAGGGACTGGAGACACCAAATCGGACCATAAACGGACTATACGTCATGAGCTGTACGTGCTTTCGAAAAAATGCTGCAACGAAATTTGATATATAGCAGTTGGCTTAGAGATAATTTATTTGAATTTTGAATTCTACAAAGGGAGTGTGGCTGTTTTTCGAGACTTGTCGCTGTAACCATCCCCAAAAAGACAAGAGAGCGCTGCAAAAGGCGTCACGGTGGGGCTGTATGCAGCAAATAAGACGAAGATCTTGAGGAAATATAACTATTGAACCACCGCGACCACCTGTACTTTAACATTTGAGCGTCCGATGCAAAGGGATCAAAAACGAAATGGCTCACCTCGACTTACTCGAGTGCGCGTAGACGCTCATGGTTGGATTTGTCCGATGATGATGGCGACGACGACGTGTTCTCCGGCAGCGAGACCATGCCGAACTGGTGCCGAAAAGCGGAAGCTAAATGTAGCAGACGGACATCTATGCGCTAACGTCACCGCTTTGGTAATTCACGTGATGTTGCCGTCACGCAACACTTATTCGTGCCGTCACTCGGAGGTTTTAGACCACTTGACGGGCACTTTAGAAATCATGAAACGTGCCATGTAAATTGTGAAATGTTAAAATAGTGGAGACGATATTGCGTACTGGCCGGTCTTCATCGGGGTCCCCACAGAACGGCTTTCCATGTAAAGAAAACAAAAACAAAATTACGCATAAAGAAAGCAGATATTTTGGTGTATACACTGCTTCATATCTATGTACACGGGTGTTCTTGCATTTCGGGCCCATGGGAACACGACCCGCGTCCTCGAGCTCAAAATCATAATGGTATTCAATTATATTATTCCGATATACTCTCAGTTTGTCAGAACTACATCGTTAACTTGGCCTTTTACTGATATCGTCGCCGATGGCATGGACCGTTTAATTTGCATTTGCAGGTGCCTTAAAGGGTTACTTGTGCTGGGTTGAGCAATGAGTCATCTAAGTATGCAGAAAGGCACAGAATTTGGAGAGAGGGTTCGCTTTCTAACAATGGCTGGTAGTGTCCTAGTTCTGAATTTCACCTCCAGTGAGGTGTCTAGAGCATCTTTCCGTAATATAGGGCTCAGTGTGACGCCAAGTAACTTTGGAGGCCTTCGATGCGTGATACTTAATGTCTGATTTTTTGTTTCTTTCTTCCAACATTTTAAATGCGAACCATTTCTTAGTGAACTGCAGGCATGTTGACCGTTTCTATCTACGTATCGACCTATTTAGCCGCCTACGTCTGGGCGTTCTCGTGGTCGTCTCCTTAGCTTGACACATACCAAAATTTGCATGGGAGGGGATTAGCGTATTACGAACACGATGAACAGGTCTTTACATCAATGGCATGAGATACTTGTCGCGTACGTCATGACACCCTTTCCTTCAGTCACACGTGGCACATAACCGTATACCACGGCCCATGGAATGCGGGTATGAGCCACAGGTGATTCACAGTTTGTATCACGATGTAAGAATAAGTTAGGTGGAGCGCGGCACATTGGAACGAGGAGACATGTGAGACCGGTTTCCTTTCTTGCCGAAAGGTGGCGCGCACATGACGGAGGCCGCCTGGCTATGCCCAGAGCAACCCTGACACTCTAAGGTTCGTTTTTTTTTTTTTTTTTTTGTAGCGTGTTCAGTGATATCGCACGACCCCGTGAGAATTGCGTGCTTGTGCGAAATCATACACGTAAGTTAAATATGAACACTCAGTAGTGTTTCATGCATGACGGTTCGGCCTGCGGCACCATGAAGCTCATAAACACCTTAGGTCTCGGCAACACCGTGACCTGGGCTATCATGTCCGCATTGTGTCTACAGTAGTGAATCTTCGGATGCGTGACGCGTGTTGAATTCACCCTTCATTTGGCCGCGCAAGGTCAATCCGATGCATTTGTGGTAAGCGTCATATGAAGAGCCAGTACCATGCGTAATGTGCATCATATACCACCACTGCGCAATGAAAAGAAATGGGTGTCAGAATGAAAATAGCAAGAGCAGATACTCTGCGCAGAGGCATTTGAAACGCATTCGAAAAAGTCCAGCTGCGATAAAACAGCAAATCAAAGCATCAACTTTGGTCAGAATGTAGCAAAAGTGTCGTGTATTTAGCAGGACTTCGCATGTGAGATCGAGTGATCCTACAGGATCTTTTATTACGAACCGCTTATTTGCTAATTATGTGAACGTTTGCGAGAAGACGAATGGTCTAATAGAATGCAATGGAATAACATAACTTAGGTCCTTCGTGGCGTGAACTAGCACGTAACGCGCCACTCCCACGTCGGGAAATACCAGGAATGAAAGAGGATGCTGCAGTAAACTTGGCGACTGCTTGTGACCAATGGCTACGAAGCTGCTCTTTGATAACAGCGAGCTTTTACAAATAAATGAACGGCAATACATACGGCGAAATGTTCGGACGCTTGAAAGAAAACGAGCACTACCATTTCGCGTATGTGAAGCTAGGGCTGAGCACGAAGTTCTACTAATGTTACTGGAATAGGCAGCAGCGTCTCTGTAAGGAGTAATGAGAGGCACAATCAGAGTGGCACGAGATGGACCATTATAGATTGGCCTTCAAACGGACGTTTCAGGTTCAGTTTGCTGGACGTACTTGTGTGGGGCGTTACATATAGAGAGGGATACACAGAAAGTCAACCTCCGTTACCACACTCCAGCCAGCAGCTATAATCTTTCAAAGGGGGCTGACGACAATTAAAAAAAAAAACATTTTTATATTTCTTAAACTTTGCCCACTTATTCTCCTCTACATCAGCTTTCACAATCATTGAATACATATTGCACAATTTCGTTGCAGTAATAGTTACGGCCCCTCCAATTAGACCCTTAGGCAAGGTTTGGCAATTCCGACTTCTTGACCAGCAAGTGTATAAAATGCAGGCAGGATTGAATTTCTTTTTATTGAAAGGTCAGCAGTACCGGAAAAGGTGTCGGCGGCACTGAAGACAGTAATTTTCAAATTATTTTGTTACTGCAGCGACCCCGAGCCCGGGGTTACCACGCAGGTGCACGCGCATCCGAGATGCTTGTTTAAGAGACGGCGCAGTGAGAGCTCGTTTTCGCGTCCTCGGACCGACTGAGTTCGAAACAGCAACACCTCTCGGGTGACTTAAACGCACGTGCACCGGTGGTCGCAGTGATCTGGTCCACGACGTCGATTTCTTTTTCAGGGGCCATAAGAATGCCATCGTTCAACAACGCGTTCCGTGAAGATCTTTCATTGCAATGGTAACAAAAGCACGCGTAACACAAGTAGTCCGTCTCACTGACAGTCACTGATCTTTCGGGTGTTAAATGTTTTTTCAAAGCATTGATGTCTAGGTCGGTAACTCTGCGAAATTTTGCCTTTGCAATAATTGAAGGAGTACTGGCACGATTTTTAGACATCGCAAAAGGGACATTTCTTGCTTCGTTGGTATGCAGTGTCAACTCTCTCCACACACTGGAGTCGGATAACACGTATAAAATATTTTAATTTGACTTTGAATTTTTCGTCGCTGAGCATCTGAAAGCCATTTCCACTGCAAGGACATTATCCCGACGAGTCAAGACAGTTCCCCCGAGTTTGCGAATTCTGCGTCCTGCATGCAGCCTAAATCGTAGAAAACACTGTCAGGGTCACTGGACGACAATTAACTCATCGTTGTTTATGTGCACCACGAGCAGATGACGGATTTGTCGCTAGTACGTCGCGAGTTTCTGTATCCCCGTGAGGTCACACTGCTATGAAACGTCACATTGAAACCAAAAGTGTATTTTTAAGGTGGCGCTAATGAAAATATATACGATGCATTCCCAGGCACCACGATAGTCGTTTTAGGTTTCTCGACACCAGTATTTTTATTTAGAGCAACAATCCGAAAATTTTTTAAATTCGTGTCAGTACTCCTTTAAGCTTCTTGTGCGTCGAAAGGTAGTCTGCACATTACACTCATTCAGAGCTATACTTTCTCGCCATGAGACGCACAGGAGGAGTAGAGTGAGAGCAAAGAGCAAAAACTATCGGCTCCGAATGAAGTGTCAACAGTGGACCGAACGCGCGGCCAGTTCATGCCGTCTGCTGCCGACATCTAAGATAGGCAAGCGCATCCGGTTGCCGATAGTTTTGCTTTTCTTTCCTTTGACATTCCATATTTTGCTTCGCCACTGGAGCGCCACGTTCATGCTTTCCGCTGATCGCAACTGGAGCAGCGCAATTCCTCTGGCAGCAGCGTGCGTGAAGCGAGCGCTCATAGCTCCCATATAGAGTTTTCATCCTGCTTCCATCTCCGCCGTGTTAGCGCCTAGCTGCGATGCGAACAGACAGCGGATAGAATAGCGAAACTCCAGTGCCCGTTTGTTCAAGTCACCCGAGAGGTGTTGCTGTTTCGAACTAAATCGGGAAAACGAGCTCTCACTGAGTCGTCTCTTTCAACGAGCATCTCGAATGCACGCGCGCCTGCAGTAGCCCCGCGCTCGTGGCCGCTGCAATGACCAAATAATTTGAAAACTAAAGTCTTCAGTGCCACCGACACCTATTTCGGTACTGCTGACCTTTTAATAAAAAGAAATTCAATCCTGCCTGCATTTTATACACTTGCTGGGCAAAAAGTCGGAATTGCCAATCCTTGCCTAAGGGTCTAATTGGAGGGGCCGCAACTGTTAGTGCAACAAAATTATGCAACATGTTTTCAGTTATTGTGAAAGCTGATGTGGAGGAGAATAAGTGGACAAAGTTTAAGAAATATAAAAAATGGGTTTTTTTTTTTATTGTCGTCAGAAGTTTTCATTGTACGGTGTTTTCTTGAACTTAGCCCGATTGTATCTCTTTACTGAAAAGTTATATAAATATAAGATTCAGCAGTTTGGTAGATAAGTATGCGAAGAAAGTAATGCGGAATTTTTGTTGCTTTGCTACAAGGCTTTTTTGAGATAAAAACCTTCAAAGTAAAGAAAATAAGGTTTCCTGGGCCAATTTCGAGGTTTTTATAAAAATATCTATGCTACATATAAAAACTAAAAATAGCTGAGCAGAAGCGAAAACATGCATATATTTAGGTAAAGAAATTTCTGCTACGTAACTTTATTATATTTTGTGCAATTCATAACGAAAATTGGCCAAAACAGCAGAGCGGATGAGCGCTCCACTCCACCTCTTCGTCATTATCGATTTCCTGTGCTTCGAAAAACTTTTTAGCGGCAATACAAATTCCGGATCTCTTCTTTCCACTTACCAGGCAATAATATATAAAAATTTGAAATAAATTTAAGAGGTCGACCAGCCATCGTTTGTTTTATCTTACGTGGAATCACCCTTTAGTTTCCAAACGCTCACTGGCCGAGGCATTCCAGATGGTAGTTGACAACAACATATGAACAAACAAGTAAAGAACTGAAATAAACGTGCAGCATCATCATTATTACCGACAATATATAGATGTGAAATAAAATATAACGGAAGTAAACAAAACTAAAACAATAATAAGCCAAGGAGCGTGCGGTGGGGGTATGGCCATGGCAAAAAGCAAAACTAGGCCGTGTCCATTTCCTTCCTGTGTCCTGTTACTAAGCGTAGTTTTATGTTTATTGCATTAATAACTCAACCAAAACGTAAATAAATGCAACGCGTTAGAAAGTAGTGGCGGAAAAATATAAGCGGAAAAAAATGGCCGTGTATCTGCGTGCTTCGCTGCAAATGTCGTCGAAAGACGATAGTCTTCTGCCGGCCGTACTACATGACTGCTCCTCCCCTATGTTCAATCCCCGCATCTGGCTCATAGCGCCGCATTTGCAGCGCAGCCCAAAAAACACTAGCATTTTCAGCGCAGCCTAAGAAACACTAGGGTCTTTAGAATTACGTATCTATGAATTTTCCAGTAAAGGAACACACCTCCTAATACTTACGTGTTGATGTTGCGCCTCAGATATGCGTAATATTTGCTTTTTGATCGACAATGTTCACAAGTATGAACGGTGCTACCAGTTCAAGATGGCTGGGCGTTCAGAGAGCGGTTAAGCCTTGACCAGGTGGCTGAATCGGGTAACAGACAGACAAACAGGAAGAGAGACAGACAGACCGAAATTTCTGCGCTTAAGTTCCCCAAGAAAGACTATCGTCTTTAATAAACTATGTATTCTTTGTTACCTATGTATTCTTTGCTGCAGGTGACACGCCATACATACAGGTGGCTTGGTACAGACAGACAGGGTAGACTAGGTGGCTTGAAGCACTGGTGAAGCTCGATATCTTACTTTGTGAATGCGATATCATGCTACAATTTTTACATTGGTAGGCGGTTAGTTATGCTTACATGTAGTGCATCTAAGGCGGTCATAGGAACAAGATATTCCCATAGTCGTTTTTTTTTTATTTTTGCGCGAACTAGAATATTTGTGAATTTCGTGTTGGCCTGTAAGCTCATTGCCGCTGTTCGCACAACCTATATATCCCGATGCGTTTCTACCTGTCGGCTACTGCCATTCAATTTTCTTGCTGTTGTGTTTTTACTCTCAAAACAGAGTGATATATGTGCGGTTACCCTGATTAAAAACGAACTGCCGAGAGTTGAAGAGGTGTCACAAATGCAGCTCTGTAAGCGACGTGGCCCCGTTGAAGAGGATGACGTGAGGGCCTCTTACACCCAGCGCAGCCTGTCGGAAAAAAAAGGGAAGCGCGTCTCCGAGTTCGCCGGGGAGGCTGTGTGGCGGAGGCGGAGCACCGTTACACCTAACCTATTCTAACACCGTGGTTTGTATCAAACCCGTAACGTCGCTTACACACTTTCAAAAACATTTATGTGATCGTGTTATGGAGCTTGTGTCGCAGCAAATGCGGGACAGGCTTCGGCAGCGCTCTCGGTGAGGGAAATATTAGAGGAATGGAGAGATTGCAAATAACGGTCAGTGCCGCACTCGAACACAAGCATTCTGCGTGGCAGTCAAGTATTTATCCACAGAGCTACGCCGGTGCTTGAAACTGCTTACGAAAAAGACCCTATAATGGCTTCATATTTCCGCAACGTCAACTGCGGTTGCAGTGTTCGCTATCGCCATTTGTAAGAATGTAATAAACATTAAATATTAACTCCTATGACTCGCCAGGCAATGCTCAACCAATGCTCAATCCGGTGGAATACGTGAAAAACTGCTTATTATGATGTGCACATCATGGCACCGTAGCGTGCAGTTCATTTCATTAAAACTGACATCTGTACTCAAATGTGAGTAGCGACTTCACGTTGAACAATAGGATACCCTTTGGGCGTCGGTGTAGTCGACGTGCCTGGTAAGACCACGGCCAATCCCGTAGCCAGGAAGGGGGAGGGTCTTCGGAGGCCTCTCTCGCCAAATAGTTCTTGCTCATAGGTACTGTCTTCAAATTAGGTGCTTTTCTCAAATAGCAAGGTCTTCAGCAAGTACTCTCCTACCCACCACCCCGAAAAAAATTCCTCGCTACGGGCCTGCCCATGATATACTCATAACTACTAAAATTGCAGAAAGAAGTCGGCCCAACTCGCAACGCTTGAGTGAAAGTAGTTTTTAAAAAAAACGGCATAAGCCATTACTCGGCTACTGCTTCGCATGACATCGACTCCCAGAATGAGTGCGATCTGCCGAATTTTTCCCGATAGTGTCTTGTGCAGCAAGCCACGCTTTTCGATAACCAACCCTCGCTACATATCATTAACGCCGTCACATAGTCAAATGGTCTTTAAATGGGATTAAAAACAACAAAATATCTTATCTTAGTTGATTTACCATGGTCTCACGCTGCCTTCTCAGTGAGCAAAGGAGCACTTTGAAAATTAAACGTTCTGCCTTATTGAGAATAAAAATGCTGATGATTTCACATAAACCGGCACTGAAATCGTCACTTCACTTGAAATCAACTTCAATGTTTTTTGCATACGGAGTTCCGCATATGTGCCATAATAAAGTTATTCGTTTGCTCTCATAGGAACGAATAGTTTGTCGAGCTTAACGGTATTAACTAATATAATGTTCTGCTGTTCATCCATGTTAGTAGCGTCTAACTTATCTCCTCGGCAACACTACATTTGAGAAAATAGGGTCATCCTTGTTTCTTACTTATCCGCAGCAAAAAAGAAACCTTTACTTGGTACTTGGTATCGCCTATTTTGCTTTCTGCTTCTAATGACATTTTCTTAGCGTCGTTTATTCATGCTTTGTGCCTACCAACAACAACCCAAAAGCCTGTAGCTCATAGGTAATAAATTTCACCAGCCACGGATATAAAATTCGAAGGAAACAGCGCAGCTTCTTGAGACGGGGACAAAAATCAAAGAGAACAGAAATGGCTTGGCTTGTGCTTGTTGCTTTTTTCCCCTCCCCGTCTTAACAAGGCGCTCTGCTTTCGTTGTATTATGCAGGACCAACGAACCAAGAGTTTGAAGCTACTTAGGTAACTATCCTTAGACTGGGTGTCCTCAGCTGTTATTGGTCTTTTTGCGTTCTCATTAAGGTACCCTAGGACGACTGACTGATGAACACCCGTTAGCGACAAAGGATTCGGCACGAAGGTTCACGACTCCCACACGATCAATCCACGTGGCCGAAAGAGATGGTACCACGGTGAAGGCAATATCTGCCCAGACTCGACTACTGAGGGTGACAGATTCGTCTCGCAGCCTCTGCACCATTATTCTACTTCGCTCCAATCGAGCCTTTCGAGGAGACGACGGCGATTTACTCAAGGTCTGCATACCGTTAGGATAGTTGGCATCTATTATTTCTTCTGTTTTTTAGTCATCTATTCCTCTCTGCTAGCTTGTTCTGGTGATAATGACGTCGTTACTTTACTCAGACCAATAACAAACCATCACCTGAACGTATCCTATATATTTGTATTGGTAATAGTGATCCATAACTATCCGTAAATTGACTATCGATAGCATCGATAGTTTCTTTGAAACTATCGATAGTGTAAACGAACTATCGATAGTCCAATCGGTAGTACCATCGGTAATATTACTAGTGATATTACTGCCACGCGTGTTCATTGCTTTGTTTTGATGTATTCGGGTTTCACCCACAGACTGTTAGCAGCGTTTGGCGCAGACCGCGCCGCAATGTTTGAGAAGCTTCGGGATTGTTTGCGATCATTTTGTTAAGATTGCGCACCGCACGCGAACATTCAAGTTTATTCGAGAACTTACGCCAGCACCAGCGATAACGCTGGAAGGTTCGACGACTGATGTATGCAAGACAAAGCGTTCTACCGATTATCAGATTACTCGAAGGCCGGCGACCGTTGTCGCCGCTATCAGTGCGCAGCGTGTATCGCTTGCATTCTGATTGCATTTTGATTTTCTGGGTACAAGTTCAAGCAAATAAAGAGCTTCGTATTTCCCAGTCTTGCTGCAGCTCTTTTCGCCGGCACAACCACGTGACGAACTATCCATAGTGGTGCGAATAACGATGTTGTTGCTGGCTGGCCAAATTGCCAAAATATTCGCGATAGCCTACTATCAGCTTCGCTTAATTTATGCGAAAAATTTTGGCGAGAGAAACTGTTTCCGCTGTAAAAATGGCGGCATATGTACATCAATAAATTCATATTCAAAAGCAACCAGTTACAACTTACAACTCAAAAACTTCGTTCTTGATAATTTTTTTATCTTGAATTCATAAAATGCAATATAAATTTGAAGCCGCGCAGTTCCACCACACGTAGCGGCTTCCTTTCCGCTACAGCTGAATAGTTTGACTTTATGATCAAGTGTCAGCGAAGCACTCTCGTGAAGAACACAAGCATGTCAACTTTCTTGCCCTTCAACCTGTTCCTCCGGCTATACCACGCACGCTCGGAACCAAGTTTATTCTGCAATGCGTTCTCGGTGTTGAGTTTATAGTATTGATAGTACTTACTATCGAAACCGCTATCGGTAGTATTTTTTACCACCGATAGTATCGATATTACCATCGATAGTTCTGCATCACTGATAGGTAGCCAAAGCCGAGTTAACCTCCCCGCCAATCCTGCTCTCTTTTTGTCTCTGTTTCTCTGACCATATTGCTCCTTGGACTAGGTTTGCCGAGGTGACATACATTTAGCGCCGGTGTACGATTACCACCCTTCACGTTGGTTCACAGATTCGCAAAGGCCTTTTGTTCTGTTATGTTATAGCTTGGTTGCCGTAGAGAGATTGAGGTATAGAGCACCTCGGCAGCTCCATTTCTCTATGTTACCCAGCAAAAAAAATTATGGCTACCTTAGAATAAAAAAAGAAGTAAAAAAATTAAATACAAGCTGAAAGACATAGACAAATAAATGAAAATCACAGTTCACTGGCATGAGTTCACGGTAGAATGCTCCGAAACACACAGCTCTGTCCAAGTTGTATCCAGAGTACACGTGTTAGCACGTCACTTCATCGATAACTGCATATGGGAGCACATCACAAACGCTTGTCTATTTCAGTGTCCACTAAAGATCTTTTAAGAAGCTGTTTGCCTTTAGCAGCAGTTGCTTTGCAGCCTTCGGTTCAAATAATTTTTATAATGTGTTAATTTCTTCTCAGCATGCGCATAAGGTACCATTCGTGAAGAACTCATAAAGTGCGTTAATGTTACAAAGTTCATTCTTGAGCTGTCTTTCGAAGGCGTTCTTTTCTCTAGTACACAGCACAAATGAAAACAGCGACTGTATGGATTACAGCGCGCACTTTCTCGCTCTTCAAAAATTAGTGTCCCAATCTGATGAAGACCGGTGCACCAGAAGTCATTAAATAATTTATCAATTGTATTCATTTGTTAATCGCGTGTATGTATGTGTATGTGCATTTGCGAACACACAATATATATATATATATATATATATATATATATATATATATATATATATATATATATATATATTATCCTATAATAATATATATATTATTATAGGTTCGGTCCCTGCCCGCGGCAAGCTATCTTTTCGTCCACTTTTCTTTCTTTACAATTACCTTACATTTATTACTAAAAACATCCCCTATACTTTCCTTGGCATTATTGTCTGTTAGTTCTAATTAATATTGTGTATAACAAAGAAAAACGAGCCCTTAAAATTTCCACTTCTTTCCTTCTATCTCTCTCTCTCTCTCTATATATATATATATATATATATATATATATATATATATATATATATATGTAACGTATGAACAAGGCGATGGTAGGAGAAGGCGACGAAGAAGAAGTGCGCGTGCATTAGAATAAATGCATGGCAACTGAACCACGACGCGTCTCTGTTTTGTACCGTTACACAAGTCGACAGGATCGACCTCATCAATCTGCCATGGCTAAGCCGAAGCCTCCACTCAACATACCGAAGTACAAGGGAACACCAGAAGACGTCCCCGTCGACAAGTGGCTTCTTCTTTTCGATACGAAGGCGGTCGAGGCATCGTGGACACACAGCGATCGGGTCAGTCACTTCAGCGAATACATCGAAGGGGAAGCGTTCAAGTGGTACCTAACAGAGATTTTCGGCAAAGGCGAGACATGGGACGATATCAAGAGCGGCATGCAAAACCGCTTTGCTACGACCGACGGAGATGCCTTTCGTCTCTTCATTCACTACCGGCTGAAAGGAGGGCAGACCATCAAGGACTACTACGACGAGAAAAAACGACTGGGCTCCTTGGCCGACCTTAAAGAGTGCCACATCATTTCTGGACTGACTGACGGTGTTCCTCCTGATGTGGAACTAGCGCTCGCCGGACTGTCTTTCACCTCGTCATCAGAGTGGCTCGCCGCTGCTCAACGGGTCGAGACATCCTTAAAACGGGTGAGAGGAGTTTCTTTTGCTCGTAATCCTGGCACTACATCAGGAGCTTCACGTCTCTTCAGCAGACCGCAGCAACCAACGTTGACTTCTCGACCGCGTGCCCCACAAAACGAATGTAGATATTGCTCTTCCCCTCACGAAACTACTCTGCAAAGGCAGCAAGTGGTCGTGGACAGAAGCATGCGAGCAAGCCTTTCGGGAACTGAAGGAGCGAATGACTGAAGAACCGGTGCTTCGCATATACGATCCTTCTATACCATGTACTGTGTACTGTGACGCGTCTGCCGAAGGCATTGGTGCAGTGCTGAAGCAGCCTGACGACAAAGGCAAGGAACATCCCATTGCCTATTATTCCCGCAAACTACTGAAGCATGAGATGAACTATGCTATTACAGAGAGAGAATGCCTTGCCATTATAGATGCCATTGATAAATGGCATTGCTACCTTCACGGAAAGCCATTCACTGTCGTAACGGATCACTCTGCACTTCAGTGGTTGAAGAATGTTAAGAATCCGCAAGGTCGTCTCTTCCGCGGTGGTCTTTAAAGTTGTCAATGTATGAAGTCAACATCAAACATCAAAAAGGCGTAAGCAACGTAGAAGCGGATACACTCTCCAGAGCCCCCATAGTTCAACTTCTGTCACACGACGAACTTCAACGATGCACCAATGAGCACCCAAGAGGACCGTATTCATTGGAAAACAACATAGTCATCGTCAAAAGAAAAGGACTAAGGAAGATATATGTGCCACATGAACTGCGCCCTACCATTCTTAAGAACGCACATCAACATTTTGGGCATGTCGGAGTGAAGAAGACACTGTCACTCCTGTCTCCACAATACTATTGGCCGGATATGGTAACCGATGTTGCCACCTATATTCGGCATTGCGATACATGCCAGAGATGCAAGAAGACGAAAACAAAGAAGTATGGGACACTTGAATCACTGCCTCCAGCTGAAGAGCCTTTTGACCTCTTCGCAATGGACACCATTGGAGGATTTTCTGGATACGGCTCATCAAAAGGTTTATCCATTTGGTTATTGATCATGCTACTCGCTACGTATGGGCGTTCGCTCATAAAAGTGAAAACAGTGACGCCTACATCTCATGCCTGAAAACCATTTTTGCTGCGGGAAAACCAAGGAAGTTCCTTTCAGATCGCGGAACGGGATTCACTGCAGGAAAATTTAAGCAGTTCCTAAAGCACAACCGAATACATCAACTCTTCACTTCATCTCATCATCCGCAATGCAATGGTATGAATGAGCGGACAAACCAGACCATTGTAACCAGACTTAAATGTAAGATCAATGACGAGCCACAGAAGTGTTGGACAAAACTGCTCTCGGAAGTAATAGACGAGTACAACAGAACGCCCCACGAAGTTACCGGCTACGCACCTTCATTCCTGATGTATGGAATTCCATCGTATCCAACTATTCTGGAACAACGAGAAGAAACTGTTGAAGAAGCGCGGAAAGCTGCGGTTCACAATTCCATCGCCTACCACAATAAGAACAAAATCATCTATGATAGGAAATTTCTCCCGATTGAGTTCCAAGTCGGTGACTTTGTCCTTTACGAGACACCATGGCATCCCAACAACGGCAAACTGAGTTCCATCATGGAAGGTCCTTACAAGATTCTACGCAAGGTCTCACCAGTGAACTACGAGATCGACCGCTCTGTGTTTCCTTTAGGTAGAAACTCTGATATTGTTCATGTTAGCAAACTGCGGCGTTATTTTGTACCTTCTGAACTGCGACTTTCTCGGGGGGAGGGGGAAAAGTGTAACGTATGAACAAGGCGATGGTAGGAGAAGGCGACGAAGAAGAAGTGCGCGTGCATTAGAATAAATGCATGGCAACTGAACCACGACGCGTCTCTGTTTTGTACCGTTACACATATATATATATATATATATATATATATATATATATATATATATATATATATATATATATATATATATATATATATATATATATATATATATATATCTGTGTGTGTGTCTGTGTGTGTGTGTGTGTGTCTGCTGCAAGTAGAAAGGCCCAAGAAGCGATTGTCTTCACGCAGCAATCCATTAGGCATAAAAAGACGCATCAAAATACCTCTAGATTTCAGCTAATTAATTAGAAACAATTCATTTCGTTCAAATCTCGTTTCGACTAAACATGCGTCTTTGCGGCACAAATGCTTTCTTTTTTTCTTTTTTTTTCTTTTTTCTTCTGTCTTTCTTTTTTTAGCAGTAGCCGGTAGACGCCGCCCACTTCTAAAGAAACAGGAGATAGCTACCAGCTCGCCGATATCATTATGGCGCTGGCTTCTAAAAATTAGGCCGAAACCCATTTCTTTGCGAATGATAAAAATTAAGCATGTATATAGATACAATAAAACAGTCCCGTAAAACAGCGTTTTCGTTTTCCTTCCTCGTGCTCCTTATTATTTTTCACGCTTTACTGCAGTTGCTCAGCAACCACTTGACGACTTCTAGTTGGCTCATATTTAGAACTGAGGATCGAACAGCGCGACTTGAACAAGGACACAGAGGAACAAATACCACAGGACAGGGGCTTGTCCTGTGACACTTGTTCTGTGTCCTTGTTCTAGTCGCGCTGTTCGATCCTCAAGTCTATATACACCTTAATGGAAAGTCTACAGATTTTAATGGCCGCGACCTCATTTGGTACGAAGCGACCCGACTCGTGGAGCCGCTCGGCTCGTTCCCCAGCGGCTCCCATTTTACGGTTGTTGAAGAACTTCAATTGAAACAAATTAAAGAGGCAAAAGACACGTACGTGCCTGCCCACCGGGCCTTCAAATTCTCGATATTTGTCCCCGGCACTTCCACCAAATTGTTAAGGTGTTTATTTCACGGCACTCAGCGGCAATACGCATTGGCGATAGTCAAGGCAAAGGCACGGACTCTTGAGTGCGGGCGGCGTTCTCTCAGGAACGAGCCGAAGAGGACGACCCACTAGGAGCCGCTGAAGAGCGCAACCCATCACGAAGTACCAAGACTTTGCCACAGTGTTCATAACTGAGTGTGTTTGGAGCCACATCACACAAAAAAATTAAACGCCGAAGTTTCCTTTCAGCAATATGGCAATTTATTTCGCTTTTGTGAGCAAAGCGAAGCCGTATGCAGGCTCATAAGCAAAAAAAATTAAAAATGTGCAGAAACTGAGGATGTCATCTACGCAAGCGGATAGCTTTACTTTACGCGCTAAATGGTCCCCAGGTATCTGACATACAAACGACGTATTCGCGAGAGGTTCAGGGGATATAATGAGGCTGTAATGATTTTATGCGATAATGAGTATATCGAATAGTACAATGGATTTCAGCGAATAAAGACAAATGTTCGACAGGGGTGACCAAATGCGTTCTCTGTATTACGATACTTGTACAGCAGAGAAACTCTCTGCCCGTCTGAAACCGCAGCCGATAATGCACGCCTCACTGAAAGAGTCCGTAATGAAGTATTTTGCCAATTTATTCTTCGCGACGTAAGCGAAGACGGCTCCTTCTCGGGACGGTCCAGTGATTTCGGCTTTTTCGCACCGCTCTTTGTAAACGTTATCTAGCCATCATCACCCATACAAAGCGTTACAGTTAGCGCTCATTCACATTGGCGACTCGCGAGTTCGCACGACCAGGATGGTTGCTAATTTGTTACTTGAAATACGCGGCGCAACCTTGCGCCATGTATTTACAGTAACGATGCACCAACTAGCCCAACATAACGTACTGTTATGGTCGCTAATGTTTTAGCACACTGAAGTCGCAAAATCATGGAGCGTAAATAGTCGCATATGATCAGCTTTGGTAGAAAAGTGACTCCACTGGGTCAGTTGCTCGCTTCTTAATTTTCCAATATGCATGGAGCCAAAACAATGCGTATTTTGGCCAAAAGCGACCATTTGCGATTTGTGACCGGTGAGACAGCGAGATCAGCTTCTCAACGAATACTCTCCGATGTTATGTGGTACCGGTGGTACTCCTAAGACTAGCGTACGTCATTTGCAGCTCTTCCTTCTTAAATTCACAACTTCGACGGCTATTCGAGTTTTAAAATGAACTTAAGTTCACATTTAGCGCCAAGCACGGATCTTTCTATCCATGGCGCCATCGCGTGCTTGTGTATTGCGTGCAGTGCGATCTTTCGCAGCAACGAGCTTTGTGACCTTGCCAAATAGGAACGTTCGTTTTTTTTTTTCCTCTTTTTCAGTGTTCTCTGCAGGCATTTCATAAAGTTCTCTCTCTTTGAGTGTTCTCTTTACCAGCACTCTTCTTGCTCCAAACTGAATTCTTCAAGTGAATTTTTAAATTGAGCCTACAGTTTCAAGCGGCCGTAGTGGCAAGCACTTGGACATTCCGTGCTCCATCGTCTATAAGAGATAAATACCATAACGTGACACAGACGCCAGTGGGTGCAAGATGGATGCCACATCGCTGCCTCGTGAGAAACACACGAGATCAATTAACGCCCTGTGTTCGCCGCGCCATTACGCAACAATGTAGCCTCTTTACGTGACAAATAGGCCGGAGGAAAATTCCTTCGCTTTCAGCACAATAAATGGCCCAGCTGTAATTGCTGTGAGCTGTCTGATTATCTTTCAATACCAGTCTTTCACGCTAAGAACGTTCCCGCAACACAAACCTGTAACGTACAGATAAGTATCGAGGAGGTTAGCGTTAAGTTTGATGACAAGGTAGCTGAAGCTTCTAACCACCTGAAACGCCGTTGCTATAGGAGCCGGCAAATAGGAATACCGATTGATTGGCAACACCATGAATGGTACGCAGCCACACAGACGGAAAAGTAGTGAGATCCTAACGGCTGCTTTAACAGCGAAGCTGCTATACAGCTCGGCGTAAAATTTGTGGCCATGCCCTGAAACCATCATCATCATCATCCCACTACTCACCTCAAGTGCCAAAGCATTTGGACAAATCCCACTACTCACCGCTGTGATAATCTTGATAGTTGAGGGAACGAGTACCGAGAGAGAGAGAGCGAAATAAATAAAGAGAGAAAGGAACAGAGAGACATAAAAAAAGTATAAAGAAAGAGGAAGAGAAGAATTATTGCCCAAAAAAATTGTTCACGAGGCAGGATTCGAACCCCCGTACCCTCGATCGGAAGGCGAGCGTCCTAACCATTCGGCTATCCAGGCACGCTAGCAGAGGATAGCATAGTCTTGTATAGTACAGTGTAGCAAGGGGGTGGGAAAGGGAAGTGAGCGGGAGGAGGAGAGATTTGATGGTAAGGAGGAGGGGAGAGAGAGTAAAGCGTAGCGCAGGAATAATGAGAAAGAAATAGAAAGAAACGCAGAAAGAGAAAGAAAGACAGAAAGAACATTGACGAAAGAGAGAGAAAGAAGTAGAGAGAGAAATAACGATAGAAACAAAGAGGAAGCAAGCATCGCGTCGTCTAGCGGCCAGATACCGCACCACCCAGCCAAGCCACGCATGCGCAGTAGCTAGGCCACGCCCACCGACGGAGACATCGCACGCGACCTCCGCTCTATAGTGCATAGACTCGTTGCTCCCGATCGTGCCTAGGGAGTCGTGGGGCGTCCTAAGAAAGTGCGTACTCCCGGGGAGGAAGCCGCGCATTTTTAGACACTAGTGAAGTTCTTATGTACGCCGTTGACACTTGTATTGTTATAACAGCTGACAACATTTGCGATCTGGAAACTAAAGCAAACAAAGAATTGAAAAAAGCAAGTGAATGGTTTGTGATGAACAAACTTACTATAAACGTCAAAAAAACTAAATATGTGGTGTTTCGAACGCGCAACAATATCATGCCTCCGAAATCAGTAAATTTACGAATAAACAAATTTCCACTTGACGAAGCCAGCTCATTTAAATATCTTGGCGTAGTATTCGATAACAATCTGCACTGAAAAGAGCAAATAAATGCAGTTTGTACAAAGCTTTCATCGGGATGCTACGCACTCTCACAAGCGCGTCATCATCTCGATACTAATACTCTGCGTATTTTATATTTCTCACTCATCCACAGCCATATCTCCTGCTGTAATGAATCATAGGGTGCGACATACAAAACTTATCTTGAACCTGTACGCAAACTTCAGAAACGAGCCCTGAGAACAATTACCCATTCAGGCTACGACGAGCCTAGTCTGCCTTTGTTTATAAAAATGAATATTTTGCCCTATGATAAGGTACACGAATTAAAAATTGCCACGTGTAATTTCAATGTTGTCAAAAACAACCTGCCTTTTCATGTTTCTTTATTTTGCTCATCCTCTCGTGTGACCAGAAATCAAGTATATGGAAACTTTAATCTTCCTCCAACAAAGAATGCTTACGGACAACGTTTGCTACAGTTTTCAGGGCCAAAAATTTGGAATAAACTACCAGCAGAAATAAAACAAGCAAATATTTTCCATCAGTGCTAAAAAAATACTTGCTCTGAACAGTGTTTGTGAATGTGAACAATCATGATGTCATTTTGGTGTGTGTGTGTCAGTAACTTGCTGAAACCTGTTAAAAAAGACCATTCTCAACCAGTGATTTGTTTTTTGGGGTATTAGCCATGTATGTTTAACCTTTCATAAGAATGTAAGAATTCGCCTTGCTTACACGTGTTTCGTAAGTTTAGCTAGAGCTGTTAAATGCAATCGTGCACTTACCCAAAGTTTCGATTTCCCTTTGTTCGCTCGTGCAAATTAAGGATGTACGATTGCTATTATATGTATGTATATCTTTCTTTTGTACATGGAACTTTTATTTATTCATCTTTTTGGACCCGCAACTAGCCTTTGGCTATGGGTCCAACCAGTTTTGATATTTCTGTATGTTTCACGTCTGCAAATAAAGAATTGAATTGAATTGAATTGAATTGAAGCTCGACGTGTCGGTCGACGGGAAGTACGGGTGGCGACGGGCCCGTGCTTCGCTGTGCCAAATTCTGCGCAACTTATTGGAAACTTCCCGAATTTTTTTCAGTGGCTTTTAGTAAAGGTTGTTCCGTGGCTTTTAGTAAAGGTTGCCTTTTAGTAAACGTTGTAGAGGTTGTGCCTGTTCACTTTTGACTTTATTGCTACCGACAGGGACTGCTTATGCTACCAGAGAAATCAGATGACTTTTCTAATGGAGCACAAGAGGGCCTTGTTCTATCATTCGCCAGAGGGTGATGGGCCCTTGAATTCACGCAAGTGAAGACACGTGGATAAATCAAGACGATTCGGATCATACGGTTATCTCGGAAATCATGTACGTATTTCATATCAAAGAGTCAGAAGAGAGATGTAGTTAAAAGGAAGACATCGGCCCATAATGGCTAGCAGGGGCGTAACAAGGAATTTTTCGGGGTGGAGGTAGAAAGGGAGTGATTCAACCATACTTGGTGCATGTTCGTGCGTGCGTTTGTATGTCTGCGTGTACATACACAGATGTAAAATTGAAAAATTTTGGGGAGAGGCGTTTGAACGGCTACGTCAGTGATGGCTAGCGCTCAATACAAGTACAGTTCATCCCGAAGAAGCCATTAGGACTTTCCTGCTTTTGCGCTATTTCTCTTTTCGCTCAAATCTATATTTCTGGAGCGGAAAAGCAACATTCATTGCTGCTGTTCACAAAATGAGGATCCCCTGAAAGCTTTCATCGCTTGCAGGGTTTATGGTTTTCTTCACATCGGCTCCCAATTGTCGTGTATACTCAGCAACCCTTAGTGACAAATTATTCTCTCTTCTTGCCGGTCAACATTTGTCATTACGCACGTTCATTTATTTGGTACTCTAGTGGTCATGAGGAGGGCAGAAACAATAACAATAAAGAAATGCACTATATAATCGGCAAACTCGTCGTGTGTTGTCGTGTTCTTCTCCCTGTGTCCCCGTAGTAAGTGCGCGCTATGAATACCTACCAACTCGCCCAGTTTTCTGCTTTGTTGTGTGCGAACTCGTCACAAGACAAACAGCAATCAAACATGAAACTTCGAAGGTTAATGAAAGAAAGCCACGTTCACACAAGTCGCAACATCATCGCAGATACTCTGCTCCAAGTTACTCAGGAAGGTTCCTCCTGCTTGTGCCAGTGTCCAGTAAGACACTAACACCAAATGACTGGACAAGATCCTCACTAGGCCTTTCCTGGCAACGCAGATGACGATGACTGAGAGCTTGTTTTCTTTATAAGCGGTATTTCCGTTGTAGTTTGTCATCTTCTACTCAATGGCCGCCTTTTTGTTTGAAGTTAGGCAACAAACAAATCCTCAGCTTGCGTGGTGTCTGCAGTTCAGGCATAACTTTTTTTGGGGTAACCTTCCAGTTCTATAGCTCTCTGTTTGCGTCCACGGTCGCGTGATGGTATTTTCTGCGGTACGCTTTCAGAAGGGTTAAATATGCCATATAAGTAAGGATTATGAGAATCCATCAATGCCACCGCCAATCGGGAGGCAATCCGTCACTGTTATAGCAAGAGGAGATGAGGCATGGTGGTAGAGAAAGTGAGAGCCGGGGGTTTAATGATGGCATTTTGTCAGTGGTCCGAAAGTTTGGCGAGAACCATCGAGTTCGGCCAGCACTCCTTGAAGAGGAAGCAAAGGATTTTTAACCCTGTTCCAACATTGCCCCCTGTGTTAAAGTACTCAATCACGGGTAGCTGAACTGCAATTTTGCGTTAAGGAAGCGCGTCATGTAGTAGCTGCCATATGCTTTTATTTGATGTTAAACGACACGGAATTGTTTACATCGCTCAAAACAGCCCGTTAGCGTGGAATCACGCAGGGTGCCAGTACAAAAAGTACGATGATCGCCGACGTACCCGCCTCCTACACCTCACCTGTCTTTAGATAAATCCCACTTAGCATACAGCGGGGCGGCAGACGCATCAATCATCCAATTTCTTGCACGAGGAGTGGGTTTTCTATTTCTTACGTAACACGCCAGGCAATAAAGCAATATTCACGCGATTGTAACTTAGTATAGGAGCGTGAACCATTGGGCTTGCTGGCGTGACATTTTAGCATGAAGAGCGGAGAATTGCCTATGAATAAGTACACCAACGAAAGGAACTCACGTACTCGCAGGATAGACGCTGAACTTGCAAGTAAATTTGATAGAGGTACGAAGAATTCCTTGGATGTCTACAGCGGTTACGCGAGAACTAAGACGCATCTGATAAAAACGTTCAAACAAACATGCAACAAACACAAAAGAAAGGAACTGGTTGACCATGGCGCGATATTAAGTCGGCAAGTGTACAAAGAAACACGTTATATGTCTATACATATGTCTATAGTTCAGTGCATTCTAAACTGGTCAAGAGAAATATTATAAATCTGTTTTCAGAACGCTCTGATTAAGTCTTGTGATCATTTAATGATGGAGAGCCTTAGCTGTCAGTCTTCCCGCCTGTCCGAAGCCGGGTATCTCTTGCACTTACAAGTACAGCAGTAGGGGAAAACTTGATTAGGAAGCATCTTGCTGGCGACGACGACAAGAAAAGTAAAAGTGCGGAAGATTGTAATGCAGCCGCGGTGTTTCCCTATCTCCATAAAATTTCACACCACTTTAAAAGCAGGCTGAAGGTGCTGTTATGAAGGTGTGAAGAAAGTGTTTGCAGCCCCTTGTAAGCTGAAAACTATCTGTAAGGCCACCAAAGCGGCGCGTGAAGAGACAAAGACATGCAAAAAGCAGCGCAGAACGCGTTTTATACATTGTAAAGAATCGGTTGTCTACCAAACTCCTCTGCCTTGCGGTAAGCAGCATGTCGGGATGCTGATCCGATGCCTGGAAGGCCGACTACGAGAGCATAGAAGGAACGTAAACAAAACACGCGATGGGTGGCTAGCACATGCACTGCAGCACGTGTACATGCGAACGCGTTTTTCCAAAACACACACCGTGCTCCAAGGACTTTCCTCCCCGTGGTATAGTTACACGTAGACGAGTTCGCTATACTAATCACGGAAGCAGCCAAAATAGCAGCTTTCGTTTTTTGGTTCTAACTGTGTAAGCACCCGATCCCTCGCCTCAAGAGAAAAAGAACTGTCATTTATGCATGTCACATAAGAAGTGCACTTGATTGTGCCACCGTGATTAACATTCACTTGCAGCGCCATGATTTTTTTTTTTTTGCAGATAAGCGGAACCCAGAAAAGACATAACGCGCGTTTCCTGTGGGCATGGCATTTACAGTGACGATTGAGTGTCGTGTATATAAACTACACCTGCATGCGCTTAGATTGTCAAATAAACCTCCTTGTTGAAAGTTAACGCTCGTGATTAAAGGCGGGATAATCGGTTCGTGCCTTCAAACATGCACACGTACTGCATGCATGTCGTCAGCTGGGATTCTGTGACGTGCACCCCTAGCACAGTGTACACCAGCCCCTTTTTGCATGACGCCTACATGATAATGCGGCAGCGGCATTTTTCGGGTTTATAAAATTCAGCTTTTACGGGACCTATTTAGTTTAGTGTTTAAATAAATTGAGGGTTTATAACAAGTATAAAAATCAACTTTCGCAGGCGAATAGACCAAGTTAATGGTTTATGAAGCTGGCATTACTTCAGTTACTTTTGAAGCAAACATCCTTATTGTTGACATCATCTAAATCTATCTGCTAACTCTTCTTACTCGGTCCGGTAGGTGCGCCAGGGGACATCTCATTGATGATGGCCCGTTAATGACAGCCGGTTCGGCAGAGATCAGAGTATCAGCGATCAGTCGGAAGCCGCTTAAGAGCAAGGCGACGCAACTGAAGCACATCGCATCCATGGTTCGTTAGCCGTCTGGCTTTTGCTGCTGCAGATTCGCAAGCTCTGTCATCTGCAGCATCTTCTGTCCGTTTTGTGCTTCTTTGGCCTGCACCTACGCAGCCTAATTGCGGCGGGGTTGTGTTACACATTGCTGCACGACTTCTGTATTTTCGTATGAGTCTATCCAGTGTGACTGCTGCTTTCAGAAGCAGAGCACCTAGAAGCATCAATGCTTTTATATGGGGGAAGCCTAAAAAGTGGCAGGGATTAATTATGGTTCACGAACGGCCGTTCTTGTTTGCGCTAGTAGTGTAGAAGAAAAATACACCTATCATATGTGCCACCATGACCTTTCCAATGTCTAGATATGAATGGCTTCAAATACGGTTTTACCCTGAAGGACACAACATCATGACACTTTAGCTCCGAAACCTTTTAGGTGACTTTGTGTGTACTGCATCACTTACAAAGAAGAATGATGAGGAATAATGAAAACCTCCTTCACGCTTCAAATTGGCACAAGCAACTTTTTAAATGCGAAGCATTTCTTAGCGAACTTCTGCGACTTTGAGCGTATCTATCTATCTATCTATCTATCTATCTATCTATCTATCTATCTATCTATCTATCTATCTATCTATCTATCTATCTATCTATCTATCTATCTATCTATCTATCTATCTATCTAGCCGCCTACGACTTTGTGCTCTCCTGGTCGCTTGGTTAATCGAATGTACACCAAAGTTGGTATGGCGTAACATGACTGTATGACGACCGTAAATGACAAGTCATAACATGAAAATCATGACACGCATGCAATGTAGCGCATGATTTACATGCCACGCTCATGGTGCGCTGGCGGCCGTTTCGCTAGCTTGATATACACCAAAATTGGGATCTTGCAACGTGACTGTGTGACGAGCATAAATAACACGAGTTAACATGAAAATCATGACACGCATGTCATGTACAGCATGACTTACGTGCCACGCTCATGGGGCGCTGGCGGCCGTTTCGCTAGCTTGATCTACCCCGAAATTGGTATTGCGCGACGTGACTGCGTGACGAACGTAAATAACACGAGTTAACACGAAAATCATGACACGCATGTCATGTACAGCATGACTAACGAGCCACGCTCATGATGCGCTGGCGGCCGTTTCGCTAGCTTGATATACACGAAAACTGGTATCTTGCGACGTGACTGTGTAACGAACATAAATAACACGAGTTAAAATGAGTATCATGACACGCATGTCATGTACAGCATGACTTACGTGCCACGCTCATGGGGCGCTGGCGGCCGTTTCGCTAGCTTAATCTACCCCGAAATTGGTATTGCGTGACGTGACTGTGTGACGAACCTAAATAACACGAGTTAACATGAAAATCATGACATGCATGTCATGTTCAGCATGGCTTACGTGCCACGCTCATGGTACGCTGGCGGCCGTTCGCTAGCTCGATATACACCGAAATTTGTATCTTGCGACGTGAATGTGTGACGAACATATATAACACGAGTTAACATGAAAGTCATGACACATATGTCATGTACAGGATGACTTACGTGCCAGGCTCATGGGGCGCTGGCGGCCGTTCGCTAGCTTGATCTACCCCGAAGTTGGTATTGCGCGACGTTACTGTGTGACGAACATAAATAATAGGAGTTAACATGAAAACCATGACACGCACTTTGCTAAACGACATACAAGACGATGTATGCAGCTCTTTGCTGGCTGCTTCGCATTACATCGATTCCCACAATGCGTGGGATCTGCCGGCTTTTTCGACCTACTTTCAAAACCTCGTTTGAGTGACTTGGCGTGCCTCTATTTGCCATCAGCTGCACTACCGCGTCACTTACGCACGTGATTCAATAGTGATCACAATTTAGATAAACTAAACACAACTGCCACATCTTTTCTTTCTCTCGCTCCTTTTTGTTCTCAACAATTTTAGTTCCAATATTTTAATCAACTTGCAGGTTTCTTCATCTACACTCCCATTTATAGGGAGAAAGACCAACCAGTGCACGCGTAAACATTCCTACGGAAAACAATTGCTGTTGTAAGCAATTCAAATCCCCCTTAACTAAATTTTGTCAAAAATGACAGACTACTTCTGATATTTCTGCCAGTCACTCTCACAGTACTAGGACCTAAAGTCAGCCAAGTTGTCGTTCTTAAAACTTCTCCTCCTGTTCACTTGCTTCCACCACCACGGGTGAACAGACTTGCTTGCGGCTTGAGGTCCAGAAAATCTACATCTTCGCTGGCCCAACTTAACGGCGAGATCACGTAAATCTCGCATTGTATGTACGTCGTTTGGTTTATTGTAGCAACATAACGCTCTAGATGCAAGTTAACAACAGAGTGACTTGTATAATAGCAGACAGGTGTTATGCTTCTCGCGTTAAGTGAGCTTAGAATTACTGACCATGTAGTTGAGTGTCCCCATTGTTCTTTTTTAATGCGCAAATATTTACATAAAATCATTCCACGGGTCCATAAATTATCTTTGTAGTTTCAGACTTTAATCATTCTAAGAACTCTGCCAGCTAACCGCAAACAAATTTTGAGCCTGTGACAATATAACTTAGAGTTCAGTTTCCTTATCAATACAAGTCAGTGCGCGCACCCCCTGTAGCATGGACAGCCTCCAGCTGGTATTAAGACTCTATCAATGTATAAAATAACAACGATTTTATTGTGTATAGGTGCGCATCGCACATTGAACACTGGACTACAGTTTCCGTAAATGACCCACAAAATACCCGAACGGTTCGTCGAGGTGGTGGCCAGCTCCCTTGCATGCTAAGTCCGGAAGGCACTTCAGTATCGAATTTTGTCTCTGTGAAGCAGTTCACAAGCTGACATTTCCTCCTAGCGCTTTTACAGTGCTCGTCAAATACGCGCCACCTGCTGAATTAAAAAATATATATTTCAGGGTGTCCTTAAGCACATGCTTACGAGATGAGAACGCGAAAGCGTTCTGATGGCGTGGACGACGGCTAGAAGCCGGTAAACCTACAGGCTTGCTTGAGATTTACCATGAATAACGGCGACAACATCTTCTTCCTATAGTGCGACGGGTCAGCATTGCCAGTGCACGACAGTGGGCAGCCCATAGTCGAGGGTCGAGAGCATCGGCTCCTTCGACCACGCAGTCAGGGATGTCACCCTCGGCTAGTTGTAATATGGGCGCCTGCCAATCACATCCCGTAACTGTGACTGTTTGCAGGTACATCTCGATAGAACTCGGTGGCATACATTTCACCATCCAACCCGAAGCAGTCGCCGCACTCGACCTGTTTGAGCTGCACATGACGCGCAAGACGTTTGGAAGGCACTGAGATCGGGCTAGTTGGTACTGATCCATAACTTCTATAAGCGCGAAAGACAAGTTCGACAACGAAGAACACAGGACAAACGCTTGTCCTGTGTTTTTCGTTGTCGAACGTGTCTCTCGCGCTTACAGAAGTTAAAGCCGTTTGGCACTAGCTCTAACGTTGCGCTCCAAATGGCGGATAGTGACTAAGCATCACAAGGCTAAGATTGCAGGACATTACATTAAGTTCCAATGGATACCTGGCCATGCTGGCATTTCAGGAAACGAAAAAGCGGATGAAGCAGCCCGAAAAGGACTCCACTACCGGAATTTCAGAAGGATGTTTTTTACTAAAGTCGACGCCTCGAAGTTCGCAAGAAAATATGCCTGTCAAGAAAAAGACCGCCTCTGGAATCTGCCGCTCCACCAAGATAACTGTCTGCGATGCATTGACCCAGAAGTGAGAGTGAAAATTTCCCCAACACTTCCTCGCCAACTTGAGACGCTGTACCATCGTCTTCGATTGAATGTGGCGTACACGAAGTGTTATTTGTACCGCATAGGGCACACCACTAGTCCCTGCTGTGATAACTGTGGCAGCATAGAGACTGTGGAGCACATATTACTGGAATGTTCCGCGTACCGCGATGAGAGACAGTTGCTTGAGCGACAAATGGCCATGATCTGTCACGATAAGTTAACATTACACAACTTATTAGGCCCAGTGACCAGCCCTTCAAAGCAGCGACGGGTTTTACAGGCACTGTTTAATTACCTATCAAAAATCGGCCTAGTCGAAAAGCTTTAATGGTTGGCTATTTCACATAGCAAAGCCTTATCTTACCTGACACCCTCCTTGTAAATATTTCTATCAGGTTCACTTGCTCATTTCATTTTTTTATATTCTTTCTTTCTATTATTATTTCCTCCCCTCTCTTCTTTAATCTGTCAATCCCATTCCCCATCCCTACACAGAGTAGCATGCCAGCGGTATACTGATGCCGGCAGAAATCTCTGTATTTATAATAAAGAGCATCTCTCTCTCATATGCGCATGTGTAAGTTATCATTTTAGTTTCTAGAATAGCGATTGCTGCCCCTGCTCTGCAGTCAGTAAACATCGTTAAACAGGCATCTCAGACAACCCTTCACTGTTTATAAAGAAAACCGCAATTTGCAGTTGAGCTCTTTAACCCCAACCTGCACGTCATCCCCTGTCTCCTAGGAGTCGCAAGCTTATCCAGAAAGGAGCGATAGCTTAAAAGGTTTTTCGGCATATTATTCTATAGCGCTGCTCGGTGAAGTGCGGGAACAGTGCAATATAGTATAGGTAGAAAGCTGCGCGAGTGGAAAGACTGCACTTTTTTCTTTGTGTCTTTTGCTCCTTCGAATTCATCATGCAGTATGTCTACTATACCGGTACCTCCAATGTTATTACCGAGGGCGTGGACTGAGGACCCTACAGCCTATCTATGTTCGCTGTGATAAAGTTTCTTTTTCTTACTTTTTTTAATTTTATGTGTTTGCCCCATGAATAATAAAACGAAATCTAGGTAAACTATGTAAACATTCTCCCCACACACGCCAGCTGTTTCGATGCAGGTAATATGAAAGCGTGGCCCATGCGCATATTGGGCCCCGTTCAATGCATTTTAATGGTTGAAGCAAACAAATCGAATGAGATTTCAGTGCCGAGTATTTGTATAGGGATCAAAGATAAAGTTCACACGGATTTCTGGTGCATACGCCGGTCATGGGGGCTGCAGTAGAAAGGCTCTTCTAGTTCTTAGCACGCAGCGAAAGTGCCCGAGTCCTCTAGGCAAACAGTGTATGCTTTCTGTCAACAGGAGGCTCAGCGTCGTAATAGTACATTCCACTTACTCTCCCTAACACCAACGCCAGCCTTCACCGCATGTACTTGCTGTGGGAACGATAGAGGAAACACCGGAAAACGTTTTAAGTGAATGTGAAGATATACACGTTTGTGTATGTTTGGATACTAGCCTACACTCTAAGAAAAAAAAAAAGAGTATGTGTGACTCCTTTCGGGTGGTCATTACTTGCCACGTATATGACTCTCTTTAAGGAGGCACGTTAACTCTCTTCTGGGTCACACGACTCTCCGAAGAGATTACAATGACCCCCAAAGAGAGTTAGCGTGCCTCTTTAAAGAGAGTCATATACGTGGCAAGTCAGGACTACCCGAAAGGAGTCAAGGGACTCTTTTTCTTCTTAGAGCGTACATGAAGCCCTGGGTTTGAGGCACGCCACAGAAAAGGTGGACATGTGCGCGACAGAGACGGCCGAAAGGCGGTTGGAGGAGGAGGAAAAGGGATGAAAAGCAGGGAGGTCAACCAGACGCGCGTCCGCATTGCTAACCTACACAGAGGGGAAGGGATTAAAAGATAGAAAGAAGAGGGAAGACGCCACTGTGAGGGTACATATACGCCTGTCCACTGCACGCCCACAAGCGATCGCCTAACCCTGTTGCTTTTAAGAACAGCATCAATGCCCGCATCGCTTTGAGGGCCTGCTATACATAGAGCCACGATCCAAGGATCTTCTCTTCAGAAAACGCTCTGTTGCAGTCTAGTTTCTTCAGCGCAGTGCGAGGAACGTTGCGTTAGCTCACAAAGCGATCACAAAAACACAGGAGATTTTCTATCGTCTCGTCGTTGTTGTATTTCTCACATCTGTAGGTGTCTTCCATTAATATGCGAAAGGAGTATGCTTTCGTGAAAGCCATTCCTAACAACAGGCTGCACAGTAATATTACGATGAACCAAGAAGCCCATATTGGTGCCCTTGCATAGTAAAGTTGCGTCAAGGCGAGAGAGGTGTGATGGAACTTGCAGCTTCCTCGATGGGTCGAGTTTACGTAGGCGACAGTTCCAGACACTGGGGTCGCTCAACCACGCTTGCGACATTGCGTCAGCGAACGAGTGAAGGCCCCTTCGAAGGGGCCTTCACGTCTGCGGTTGAGAGATTGGTGGCGGAAAAAGTATGGAGGCAGGAGGAAAACGAAATAGCGTGAAAACCAACTTTACGCGATTGCAAAATGCAGAAAGTTAAGCTCGAAGTTTATGGTTCTTTTAAATAAATGACAGTGTTCGCGAAACGTGTGCGTAGTGTGTATGAAAAGAAATTTAAGTGTATATATGCACGCAGGTCCGTATACACCGTTTCGTTCATTTTCATTTGTTTTATCCGGTTGAAAAGTCCCTCGTCATCGTGCAGCTCGTGCCACTGATTAAAACATGTAATCCGTGGCGCGATCGAAACAAAGCAGCACGGAATAGCGAGATACTTAATTACTCTTGTATTTGTACACGTGGCGCAGATGCCACTGCGAAGTTCTGCACACGTGGCGTTCCGCACACGTGGCGTGGGGTTCTTTCTTCCTTTCGATAAATATAGCCGTGACGGCAATGCGAGGGGACAGCTGTGTTCTGCTTCGCTCTTTTTCTGCTTCCCTCGTATCTAGCGAGAACTTCCTATGGACATATTTAGCGCACACAAACAGCATATCAGTAAGATCGTACGAGCAGTCTGTTCTAATTTTATTCCATGTGTCGCAATATTTGTTTTCTTGCCGGTCCCCGTGAACAAGTGGGAAACCAATAGTAAAACGCTTCTGAGAAAAACTTGTCGACAAGCGAAGTTCCGTACGTCGTGCGGAATAATTTGTACCTTTATACCGAGCAGTACTCGCCTTCGTCTTGTTCTAGCGCTGTATGTTGAAATGAATACTACTTGTGGAAGTGCGGCGCGTTAAGATTACTCGTTACACGTGTACGTAAATATGGAATAGAGAGACAGAGAGGATCAAACATCAGTTTTTTTGACCCGAAAGTTTGCGCCTGGCCGACCGACCACCTCAGTTCATGTAGCAGTGGACATGTACTGATAGGCTATAGCCCTATGTACTAGCTGTAGCTGGTCCTCATGCATTGGGCTTGTCATCGTTGCCTTGCACTGCTCTTCTGTTTGGGATTCCATAGGCGTTGCCTGTGGGTTCTTGTTGCATTGCCAGACACAATGGCAGAGAATGTTCGGCAACTTGCGAAATTCGCGGTCTCTCGCTTTTGTTTTGGAATACATTCCAAGCAGCAGAGTACCGTGGAGGTAATTACCCACTTGAAGTCGGCTCAGCATGACTCTTTTTTCTCTGTTACATTGTGATGTGGCGCTTGGTATTTACGCCCTCTCTTCTGGTAAAGTTCTAGAATTTCTTTGTTGTTTCTTCGGGCCTCTTTCGCGTGGCGCTAGTGGTAGACGATGTTCTGGTAGGTCGCCCATCATGTACGTTCTCGGGCGGCAGCGTGAGCCACTTTGTTTGCCATCAAGGCTTCGTGTCCCGGGGTACACAGACAAGCCACGTTTCCGAGATCTCTGGATGCTTCTTAAGGCGAAAGCCTTCAGCATCTCATGCCAATATGACCTTTAACGACAAAGCGGCATGAGCGGCGTGAGCGAAATTAAGATAAAGATATCACAAGCAAAAACAATCTCGTTACTGAGCAAGCTGAGTGAGCACTTGGTCCTTGCGGCGTTTACGTAATTAAAATAAATTAAAATAGGGGGTTCGCGTGAATTGAAGTGCGCTGTAAATAGCCACGCCGGATGGCTTTCGTCTTCGAGTAGTCTTAGTCGAATGCATTGGAACCCCGTGGATATTTTATGTTAAGTGCGGTCGTGCTAATTGTTTCTGCCCTGAAATGGCCGCAGGCTGCCTGCGGGTCTGTGAAAATGGTGAGCAGAACATATGTGCAGGTCTGCATCGCCATTACTATGGCAACCTCCTCCGCTACTTCAGTGTTCCCGGAAACTACAGATGCAACTGTTATCCGTTCTTGCTGTAAGAACATGATGCAAAACGTTCTTGCGAATGAACATGGCTGTTATGATTAAAGTGACAGTGCCTCTTGTGAAAGGGGTGGTGCCATCAAATTTCGAGGCTATGACTAGCGTATTGTGGGTTTCCTCTGTGCGCAAGGGCACTCCACACGAAGGGTCGGACATAGCATACGTTCAGAATATATTTTTATTCACTTCCAAAGTGTACCTGAATTCCCATTCTCCCGATCGAGACGCATCGCTAGCGCGCCAACGCTGACGTAGCTCTATAGGAGGAGCAACGAAAGTTTTAGTGACGTCACACCAAATCTGCTGTAGTGACCTCCGGAGCTCCGTCACCTCCGCAACGTACGTACCCGCAAAGCATCGGTTGCTACATCACTCGCCGAGTTTCGATCGCTTCCTGGCTAAGTGCGTCACAGCCTTGAGTTATCACGTGACCAAGCCCCCGACACTGCTACGTCACTGCCCAACCTCGGCGCCCACAAACCGAAACCGAAAGTTGTCCACATAAAAAGGCGATATTAAATTATTTAGCGAGAATACCTGAATGCGTGTATCATGCTTCCTGGAGCTATAGGAAACGCTTACAGCAAAGAACGCGCAAGCCAGAAATTTGGTGGCACCACCCCTTTAATTTGTAAGAGTAGCCTACCTTCCCACATTTTTTATATATAAATAAAAAAGATATGTTTATTATCATGAAAAAACTGAGCCCGGCCAGGATCGATGTTTTCACTCGGCATTGAAGAATTGAAATTGTGTTAAAGAGGAAAAAAAACGAGGGAGATGTTGCTAACAATATGGCTGGTATCGCAGGCAGTGGTTTTATTGGTTTTCATGTTATTTTGAAAATACTGCCGGCCAACTTGGCCCAAGCACGAGGGGCAGTAAAAACAAATAAAGAGAAGGACAGCTTGTTACATACAACGGCACAACGCTCAAGTATTACACAAAAATAGGGTATTATACAACAGAATGAGGATTGAAGAGAAATGACAATAATACCATTATACTTATTAACACACTCTTGTACAGCAAAATAAAACAAACACGACATCAGTGAGATATGAGTGAACATGAGAAGTAAATTGCTTGAAATCTCTTTCGCATTTAGCAGGGGACTCTGCTAGCGCCTCGAGAAGAGCCTGGGATATTTTTTTGGAAAATGATTGACCTACAAAATAATATCGACGCTCCGCCAGATAACATATTCCCCCTTCATGAGAAGAACAGCTCCGCTACCGTGTATTTTTATATTTTTTTTACTTCTCGGGAATGGCTTTCATGTTATTTTATTTTCAGCCAAGTTACCCATGAAACTGAATCACTAAACATGGCGAGGGGTAGCCGTGCCAACTTTTCAACCTCTCAACCAACGAGAGACGTTTCAGAAAACATAGAATTGCCGCAAAAATATCGAATTTTTTAAGAAATGTTAGCGCAACTAAGTGTTCCTTTGCTGTGAAAGTATTTTGAAAATCTCGTTATTTTTTTTCACTTGTGACACACCGCCTGTAGCAGACAACCTTACAAGCAAGCAAAGGAACATACCATGATACAGCATATATTGCGTATCGTTACAAAATGATACATCGTACTGAGAATGTGCAACGCGCCTGGCAAACGACACGCACTGAGACCGTGGTTTCGTGCATAAATAGGTGCTTTCGCGCGAACCACTTTGCATAAACTATTCCGTTTCTTTCTTTCTTTCTTTTTCTTTTCAAAAGAACATCAGTATGATACGTGAAAGCTGGAGAGAAGCGAAAACCACGGAAGAAATAAATTTCAATGCTGATATGCATGAATGAAGGCTGTGCGCGTCAGGAACAGGATTCGCCTCAAGGGGAAAATGTGGAGGCACGATATTTTTGCCTTGGAATTGTTTGAAAGGAATCCGTTTAAGTGGTAGTAGAAAATGGCGCTCGCTCACCGCAAAGATTGGGAGAGCTCAGTGAATAGATGACAAGCGCGATTTACTCGTGGAATCAGTTTCCAGCAAAAAGAACCTGAATTTTCGCTCTCGCCGCCGTGATCAAGTGTCGTTACCCCGTCGGTTTCCTTCGACACTGAGCAAGCGCGAATAATAAAGGCTTTTTTTTATTTTTAGAGCTAACGCATTATTTTACCGGGTCACCTGTAAGCGTCGTTGCTAATGTTCGCCATAAGCGGAAACCGTACGCATAGGAAAAGAGTGACGTCAAGAAAACTTCGACTGTCGAGGAGCACAAACAAGTAATTTCATTGCAATGGGTTCATAGTACGAAGATTTTACGATGCTACGAAATCACCTTACGGCATACAGACTGCTGTTCGTTTTCTGTTGGAGAAATTCTAAGCTGCCAAATCGAAGCCGTAGACCAACATCAGCAGTTCTCGTAGGCCGACCTTTCTGCCTTCAAATAAACTCTCGCTCTCTCTCGTAGACAACTATAAGGCTGCCACATTTCGAGTTAGGGACCATGGGTTCAGCTTTTAAAAACCAGTGATACGCCGACGTACAATTCCGTACTCAGTATATTGACTTGCTTCGCCTGGTTGCAAGGAAATCACCTGCTATGGATGTTCGAACATTCCTTCGTGATGTACATTCCTCCGTCATGTATGTTATTTTCTCTTTGTATTTCGCTTTGGTTCTGAGAAAAATGGCCTTGAGAGCAGGGTCAATTTGTGTAGGTTCCTTCTGGTTTCGCGCTCTCCGCTACACAGCCACGTTGGTACAGAAAAGTTGCTCTGCAACCTTTTTTTTTTATCAGAATGTAGCTTTCGCCCAAGGCCTAATTGCGTAACCGTCGCAAAATTTGCTGACATTAAATGGGGCTGTCTTGAGGGGCGGAGCTGGCAGCCTTTCCGTGCGTGGAGCTTTCCCTATAGCGAGAGGCTATACAATAAAATGACCATCTCTTTCGATATTCTGCTGTCTCATGGCTTCGACTGCACATAGGACTCTTAAAGAAAGAAGCAGACAGAAACATTGTTAACCGCATGCTCTTAGGACCATGTTCTTGTTTGCTTCGTGCTTGCCAGGACGGCACGTTTCCTCGTTAAGTCCTCGCTCCCGTCGACCACCAAAGCTCATTCGTGACCGGGCCATTCAGAAGTGAGGAAAATTTTCTTAGGTCTACGGCCCTCAATGCTCACCATTCAGAATTAGATCAATTCAGTATAACTACTGGCCAGGCCCGTAGCCAGGAATTTTTTTTCGAGAGGGGGGGGGCACTTCCTGAAAATCTTGACTATTTGAGATTTATTTAGAGACTATTTTAATATTTATTTTTGGTATAAAACGCCTACTTCACCAAAATTACGGGGGGGGGTAACCCTCCCCCCTCCCCATGACTACAGGCCTGTTACTGGCGTGTTGTGCACGTTTGCGCAATTGCCTGACGTATAAATCATTCTCAGGGAAGAAAGGTGGACGTGTGATCATCGCGGAGGTGCATGTCGCCTATAAGTTCGGATATGGCTTCGTTACTCCTGTTGAAGAAAATTTAATGGAACCTCCCTGAATGAGAATAACTTAAGATATGTCTAGCGATATGTTCGTTTGCCTTGTTTTTGCCGCCGTTGCAAGTTTGTTTTGTGCACGTGTATTGGCTAAAGTGATGTTCGGTGCATGTTCGAGTTTGACATATAGTAATTGAGACATACGTACACGCTTACGTAACCTTGTATTTCCAATTCCAGATTACCCTCATCTACATGCAGTCTATCTGTCATCCTAGCAAGTGCGTTTACACTTCGTCGTGTTTCATCTAGAATGTGCCTGGTCCCAGTATACTGAGCAGGGGTCTATGTGGGACAAGGTAATGAACGCATTTTTATGCTTCATTATACAACCGCCGGCCGCTGTCAAGTGAGGACACAGAGAGCTTTAAGCGCGCTTGAGTTTTCTGCATTCGAAAGGGAGCAGATGCCAGACCGTGGGATTCTCGCTGAGTTGCATTGTGGTAAGCCCCCTTAAACTGTGCTGCGATTATACCTCGTATTGCACAATTCAAGCACATAGCCCATATTACCTAAGAACCTTTCCGGACTAGCGAACCCAATTAGCGGAGTGTGTCTCGTAAGGAAACAGCGCTGACGTAGTAGTTACGCAGGGAAGAACGCAGTAATCAAACCTGTGAGAGACATTTCAGCTCTCTGGCCGTAAACCGGTAAAGAATGAACCGAAGTAAGACCGAAAGTCGAGCTAGTTGGTACATATTCATATTTAGAAGCTTTTAGCGCAAACTAGGACAGGGACACAAAGGGAGGGAACAACACCAGCGCATCCCTCCCTCTGTGTCCCTGTCTTAGTTTGCGCTAAAAGCTTCTCAAGATAAAGAATGAACCCTTTATCGGGCACACGTGTGCCCAGCAGAGCAAGAGACGCTTGCAGTACAATGATTGCAGTGAGCAGGGTCGACCGCGGAACGCGTCGGCTTTTACACATGTGTCATCATACATTCTAGCGTTATCGCTGGTGTTCACCTGAGTTCCGTAATATACTCAAAGATAAGCATCGTGCATGCAATCTCAGTAAAACATTGGAGAGGGTTCCCACACAATCAGGCGTGGCCTGCGCAAAGCGATAACACGTGTGACTGTTTTGAACGGTGAAACCCGACCACCATGAAAAAGAAAAAAATAGCAGGCGTTCCATTACCCTACCACACGAGGCCTTCAGGAATACAGCAGGAAAAAATCGAAGCATTAATAAAAAAACGTGAAAAAAAAGGCAAGGTGGTTGTTGCAGCGAAAGAGGAAGAAAAAGGCTGCATTATGCAAGAAAACGGGGTGAAACAGGATAGGAAATACACGACAGAAAAAATAAAGGAGGGAGATGAGATGAGACTGACCGCTAAAGCTTCTCTGCATAAGAGCTGCGACACCTTGTAAACATGACGTCCTGACACATAATCAGTCAGAAAACAATTAGGCACTTCAGCCGACCTCCACGAGGAACCGTTTCTTTGTCGAGCAACGAGGTACGTACTCAGTAAACAAATAGATGCGGCTCGCGAATGAGTCGGTACACTGAGTTGCTCAGTGATGAATTGGGTACACGGCAAAAACTTTCCGCAACGAAGTTCCCTAGCGTAGTTTACTGGGCGAGTTGGTTCATATTATTGGGCGAAAGAAAACAGCCAAAAAAGAAAAAAAAAAGACACGAGGACAAACAAGAACAAGATTCTACCTGCGCTGGTTTCTAGGTGCACCCAGGAGAAGGAATGCAACAGCACATAATTTATGCGTATAACGCAACATGCCCTAGTGATTTGCGCAATATCGGCTTACGATAGTACTTCTATGTGACTTGTTCATAGGCTAATAATTGCTCCACACGAAGAACAACATTGATTTGACCTTGTTTACCTGTATTTAAACTACCTAAGTCAAACGGGCATAGACGAACAGTGCATCGCATGTAATAGCTCTTGTCACATGCGTTACGCAGTCATCTTGCTTATCACGCGCTTACTTTTGTTTTGTGTTTTGTTTTTTTTTGTGCCATGAGGATAAATTGCGCGGGTGGGCGGAGGGTGTCATTTGTTGTAGGATGACTCTGCGTGTTTTCCTAAGTAAACACGGGCGTTGGCACCGACATTAATGTCTCCAGACATGGGATGCCTCAGCTATGTCCAAATTCCAGTTGGCGCTGTAGCGTGGTCGCAGCCCTTCGTAAACTTCTACTTGCGGATGCACAATAACTTCACCTGAACAGATTTCCATGTGAAAACCCAAAATATTTCATATATAATTGCTCCAGCCAGTGTTCCAAGAGATAGGGCCTTATATTACAAGTATTCGTTTCCGTGCTGATAGTTTCATGCTCCATGGCAACGGAGTTTCCGAAGAATTCACGTCAGTGTTGGAAGGAGAGAACAATTCTCATTTGACGACAGCAGTATCGATGCTGCTAGTGTCTCAATACGCAATACTCCTGGAATCTCGCGCACTTCCCTCGCAACCAGATATTACTGGAAACTACAGCGCTTACGAACACCGGGTACATTGTTACGATGTTTGTCGATAAACCCTGTTATTCCCCATTGAATTTTTTGCGTTTAAAGACTATAAAGTTCGCTTTCTTAATATTTCTAAGTATTTATGGACCCTCATGGCTACAAACAGTCCTAGTTGCTACGAGGGACAATGAAAACTGTCGCGTTGCTTCCATGCTCGTAACACACCCACGAATTAGTGCTTGGCTCGAAAGAGCCCCCTATGTTATATATCTCACATGAGCGTAATGCGATATGTGTATCTTGAAAAGTCATATAAGTCATGTATTCCAATCAACGATGAGGGCCCTATGAGGTTTACCCCCTTTCACATATAGAAACATTGAGCTTTTAACAGTGAAGCTGTTCTAGATCGGCTTAAAGGGGTCATGAACCACTTTTCCAAGTAATGATCTAATGACCTCAGTATCGGAGTTTACTGCCTCCCGAATCGATTGCCGCAAAAAGTTTTCGAATCCGTCAAGAATGAGCGGAGTTACGGGGGTTTGGCGCACGCTCTCAGCGCTTTCTCTCTTTTCTCGTGCCGACGAGCGCACTGGAAGCTACACGGGGAGGGATGGCAAGGGGGGAAAGAAGTTACGTCAGAGCGCGTCATGAAACGCGATCGCTCTCCCGCTGTGATTCGCGTGCGCGAGTGCGGCTACTGTGTACTGAGGAGTGCGGCGCCGCTAAGTGGCGGCACCCCGTGGCAAGAAGCCCATCTGATCCGAACGCCACTCTCGATTTACGTCGGCTATCGGCCAATGAGGATGCTATGTCTCTTGCGACGTAAACTGGCAGATTCGCGACGTCAACGTGCAGACGCCCCGCACACCGACGAGAGTGAGAACCGGCCTCTGTTAGAAAAGAGGGTACCTGGGGAAACGGCAACTTCGCGCTCCGCTTGTGGCCTTTACGCGGCGCGCACGACTGTAATATTTTGCAGAGCAGTTCATAGCCGTGTCAGCTTTCCACAGGATGTGTTTTTTCAACAAGCCGGAGGGGTGCTTCATGACCCCTTTAAATCTCTGCCGTAACCCAAAACTATCGTCATCACAAACCGGCACGCGCTCTCTTCATCCTCTTCTTCCTCTTTGTCATCTTCTGTTTCGGCCCAGAACACGTGCGCCGATTTCTCCAGCGTGGTCTGTAAAAACCCTGATGGGTGACAGAACCAGTACAGAGAGAGAGAGAATGAAAAAAGAGAGAAAAAAAGAAAGAGAAAGAGAGAAATTCTTGCCGAAAACAAATGTTTCACGAGGCGGCATTCGAACCCGCGTACGCTCGATCTGAAGGCGAACGCCCTAACCACTCGGCTATCCAGGCACGCTAGCAAAGCATAGCAAAGTCTTGTATAGTGTAGTGCAGCAAGGGGGTGGGAAAAGAAAGCGAGAGTGAGGAGGTGAGATATAATTGGGAGGAGGAAGGAAATGAGGAGGGGAGATAGTAAAGCATAGCACAGACGAGTGAGTAAGCGCGACTAGACAGAGACGAAGAAAGAAAGCAGACAAGGACACCCACTGAGTGAGATATACCCACTGATTGTCTATTTGTCGTTTCTGTTGTTTCCGCTCGCTCGGTGCATATTTATCGGTGCGAGCGAAAATAAAATCAATTGAAAGTAGCGTTGAGTCCTTGTCCATTTTCTTTCTTCGTCCCTGTCTAGTCGCGCTTACTCACTCTTCATGGATGCAAACCAACTAGGCCGCCAACGGGTTTTAGCCATAGCAGAGAAAGAATGAGAAAGAGAGAAATTGAGAGAAGGAAATGAAGAAAGGGAACGAGAGAATGTCAACGAAAGAAAGAGAAAGAAATAGAGCGAGAGACAGAGAGCAAGAAAGAGATGGAAGTGGAAGAAAGAAAGAGCAAGAAACAGAAAAGAGAGAGAAATAAATAGAAATAAAGAGAGAAAAAAATTAAACATCTTCCCGAAGGATCCCTGAGGTGATGCGAAGCATCGGGGGGGGGGGTTCCGTTGTTTTAGTTGCGTAGACGAAAGAGAAACGGTTAACGAATGTCTTTATTGAGCAGCGTCTAGTACTTGAGGTGTGCACTTTGCTTTGAAGAGGATGGCTTTGTGGTCGCTGAAGTGAACCGTGAGGGGATCTTGGTGCAGTGGGTAGATCTTGAAATTAGTGAATACGTGATCAATGCATGTGTCGTGAATGGTAGTTGGCTGTTGTTTTCGGTCGTCGTGTGATACGTGTTGCAGCGAGTGGTGTGATGGCATGTACTCAACTATCCAATCGCTCTTCATGACGTTGACATTAAAGTCGCCAATAAGCATGAAAGGATGTGTGTCTGCGTAATGCTTTCGGTAATCACCCATGGCCTCGTCGATGTACGTCTGACGCTGACGCTTGCTTGCGCCAACCCACTAACCGACGGGACTGTTGCTTTCATCACACTTCATCGGACCATCACACTTCATCGGAAGCATCAACGGAGTCAAGCGGAGTGAACCGAAGCAAGCGCTGAACTGAACGCACGCAGCGCTCAGACAACACCTGCTAGAACTTTTCAGGCCTGCGCGCAAGAATTTGACGTCACAAGCCGCCGGCCGACCAACCCGTCACAATTAGCAAAGTGTTAGCTACCTTCACAAAAGAAATATTGCTTCTCAGACCACTAGGAGATGTTCCTTTTTAACCATTTCACGGCCTTTCGCGACAGAATTGGGCAGCGCCAACGTGTTTTAATCGAATGTAGCTCGTTTGTGATGTACATTCACAACTGCGAGCAAAAGTTATCGAACTAAGACACCCACAAGAAATTTTACATTATCAAATACAGTTCTGCCAAGCGCCGTAGCTGCAAAAACAATGCATTTGTTAGGAATTCGCACGTAGTCCATACCGATTGTTTTAGCAGCCATTGCAAGGCGCCGAATTTTTATTAAGTTACTTGTTTGCGAACTCTCATTCATGGATCTACAGTGCGATATTCTACTATAACCAAACTATTGGAGATGCCGTGTTTACGTAGGGTAACAGTATGAGAAAATAGTAAAGAAACACAACTGCAGCAACTCTAAGGATTCACACCCAATGAAAGATTCACCGACGATTACGATACTGCCTAATGCGAATTTTTAGCGCAGCTTCGTGTCGTGGGAACGCCAACTCTGTTTGAAGTTTTGGCTTTCCGCAGTCGTAGCAATGTCACATTGCTTACATATTGACACAGAAAGTGCCAGCGCTCCAGTGCTACGCATTCGCTCTCTTTTGTCCTCCTTTCTAGAGTCCTTTCTAAACTCTTTCGTTCGTTCTTGGGGCCACTATATAATACAAGTACACAAGCAAGGTATGCACTACGCCATAAATCATAATATTCGTCAAGTAGCACAGCACCCACTACGCCGTTATTGATCTTTCTGCGGATAAGCGAGGTAACTTCTACACATCTGTAAGGTATTATGTGCACTTTGTTGATGCTATATGTGGCCGATAACGATAAAGAATGGCGCCTGAGCACATTTCAATAGGTGGGAAGCATTAAACCACACACTCGTTGCGCAATTAGCATTGTGTGATGACTGGTTGTTAGTTTACTCTTTTACCACGCTATATCACAAGTTAACGCGATTCCTTGCCCGACATGACGCCTGCATGGGGTCTTTTTGCAAATGCGTTTTCAAGTTCGAGCGTGGCTCTCTGGTCGAATACTCGACTGCCACGCAGAGGGCCTGATTTCAAATCCCACACAATTCTTCAGTGTATTTTTTTTATTTTTTCATGTATATCGGTTACGCCACCGACGGCGACGCGACGCCGCTCAACGCAAGATTAGGCGCCTAAGAGCTGCGCTCTAAAAGGACAGCATAGGCCCTTCAGGCATTGGTCGGTGGCGACGCATAGACAGTTGAGAAAACAGAGTTCCTGGGTAAGTATAACGGAGTTATAGTGCGAAGAAACGTTGTTTTCCCAGAAACATTTCCTAAACGCGCACTCTTTCACAAAGAGTAAACACGGAAGTAGATAAAACGTAAACAGTGCATGGTACAATAACATGTTGAAACGCGGGGAATATGGAAACGCGAGGCTTTCCTCGTGCATTTACGAAGAAAGCCTGGCGTAAGCACTTACATCAAAGCGAGGCTATGCACCTACACCTACACCTACACCACATCCTACACCAACCACCACATCCGAGGAGCCTTCTTGCGGGTGAAGCAAAAATAACAAAGCAAAGCCTGGGTGCTTAGCGTACATGGGGCTGCAGACATAAGCGCACAAAACGTTCGGTGGAACGCAGCAACCGCCGTAACCGAGTGATGTGACTCGCATTTGGGCCGGAGGTTCTGAGCTCGTCCAGAGCTGAAGTATACAGGAGCTGCAAAATAGAAAACTTGGCGTAGAATATAGGGAAGAGCAAAAGACAGCTGTGACCTGAAGATACAACTGGTACGACAGTGCAAGAAAGCCGAGGAGCTCCGTCATCAATACTCTATTTGAATACGTTTTTTCTCCGCTCAAGAGGTAACGCGCTAGTATACCGCCCTCAGGTACATATAAGTCGCTAAGATCCATAAAAAACGCTGTTTTCAACCCACCCTTCGTGAAAATAGCTTTCACGCGGGACCATAATAAGGGCATAAGAAGCACTTCAGTACCAATAAGTACGCCTATTTGCCAAGAAAATGGAGGGTAACAATTGTTCATACCAAACTACCCCTTCCAGTCTACAGAGCTACAACCTCTCCCTGTGTGACCATATGGCGCTGACCCCTAATTGGCGCGCGCTCAGGCATCCGCACCTTCTTGCGCGTTCAAAAACTTTTAGTGCACTTCGCGTTGACAGAATCCTTAGCGCCAGCGCAGCTGGATGTTTTCTTAACCGAATCACTTAAGGAATGCCAGCCGCCCGCGTTTTCCACGCTTCGAGACACTGTTTCTACATTTGACCCCTTATCGAATGTTTCCCATGCTTACCATGCTTACCATGCTAACCGAAAGTTGATTTCCGTGACACACCCTTAAAAATTTTTCAAGCTATAGGATTGGCCTGAATTTCACCACTGTTTTCTTGTTTTCTTTTATTTTTCTATTTATTTCTTTCATCGTTTCGTTTTGTTAATCAGCCCAATGATTTTGTTTTCTTAATTTGCTGCAGTGTATGCACGGCTTGTTGCGTTGAACGATTTCTGAGCATGAAGCTTCGTGTGTGGCAGATTCTTGTTTGTTCCAGTTAAAATCTTCGGCATAATTTTGTAGAGGCTATGCAGAGGCTCTGCATTCTGCTGCCTTTTTCACGGCATTTGAATGGCGGTAGATATCGGCATCTCTTAGGGTGTGTGGGCCAGTCTTCTCATCGCTTCGGTGCCCAGGCGATAAAGAAAAAAGAACAATGCCAAACAGCGTACATCATCAAACCCTCCAATGACATTGTTAACGAAATAACCAATATGAGAGTCCCCCCATACCTCATCTGGTTTTTCTCTAATTGTGCAAAGCAAGAAAGCTCCTCGTGCAGAAATGCTAACTGGAAACAAAAGTCGCAAACAGTTGAAAATGAAAAGTAAAATAAATGAAAAGTGAAAATTAACAAATCGAACCATTGTTTGTGAAAACATTTATGAACCAAAATTGCTTTATTTAAAGTGGACGTGGAGAAATTGACGCCGAAACTTTGTTTCGGTGTGTTTTGAATGAAGCTTCTACATTTTTTAGTCAAGTTGCCCTACGTAGGCATTTTTTCCACTGTTATTGTGTGAGTGTTTCTCTAACCTTCCGCAGTAGGTGAAGTACGTCCAGAAACGCAGCGTCCTGCGCTCTACGTGGTTGTATGGGGATAGCGCGCACGGACCGTTATGGAACTTCTCAAACAACAATACGAGTCGGTTTTGGCACTTCGTAGAGCAGTAAACTAGGGGCTCAAAGAACTGTGATTTTTTCCGCAAGCATATCTGTACGACACCGCGTAGAAGGAAGGATATCGACAACGACCTTTCTGCACTGATTTTTGCCCCAATAGGCGGCATGTCGTACATGAGACCTCTCTCAAGGATCGGCAGGGATTTTTTGACATGCCGCGCGTCGTCGTCTTAAGATCTTTTGCAGAATGAGCGACCGAGATGGCTGCCAGTAATGACCACCTCTTTTGGCGTCAAACTACAAACGCATGCAGGTGTCCACACGGGGATACAAAGGGTACACCGCCATTGGCGCGTTGTGGTGGTCTCGCTCCTTGGCGGGGCGCACAGATGAATATGCCGGCAGTTGTCCCGTTCTCAGTGTGCAGAGAAAATTTCAATAGGACGTAGTGCTGTGCCGTTGTGTGTTTCGTGAGCGTATGCTTCTAAAAACACGTTTGTCGGTCGTTCTCACTCAAGCAGTTTTTGAAGGAACGAAGAGAGAAAGGGAGAAAATATCGCCAGAAAAAGAAAAAAAAAACAAATTCCAGTTGGCCCAATCCGTACTGGGATGTCATAATTTGCCGTGAGGAGATCGGGGACGGGCAACCAAGGGGTCAAAACCTGGCTCCTCACGTGTGTTCTGGTCGCGTGAGTGGGACTGCCGGCTCCGCGAATTCACATGGCGACAGTTCCATTGTAAATCAGTAACGGCCTATACCTATGTTTATATGGATACATAAAGACTAGTTGCTTAGCTACCTAAGGATATGTTCTCCAACCTTCAGAAGAAGCACAACCACGGCGAGGCAGTGCAAGGCATTTTCGTCTCTTCTCCAAGTGTAAGTGGCCGCGTCAGCTTAGGAAGTTCGGCTCCGCAGAGGGGAAGGAAGAAAGGAGTAAGAGTTCAAGAATTTGCTATTTCTTCCTCTATAATTCCTCCAGAGCTAATTCAAAAAACGTTACTAGAAATCATTACCTGACACTCTCGCTTGTTGTTTACGTGTTCTTCGCAATTTCCTACAGGTTTTTTCTTTTTTTTTTATTGACATGACGTAAGGAGATGTTGGCGCACAAAGAAGGCGCCGGCTACTCCTTAGCTCTTGAGGTGTCTAAGACAGGGCACAAGGGGTCCAAATTTCTAAGCATAACCAACCCGCAGTACATACAATATACAACTTAGCGTAACAGTCACGACATAACAGTCAAAACAGCATAAACAATCACATATATGTGAACACAAGGTGGTGTTAAAAAAGATGAAGAGCAACCGTTGCATAGCGTAACCAAGTCAAAAATAGTCAACACGCACATAAATATACACTGTGCCGTTAAACCAAAACAATGCTTAAATGCTCTAGTAACGGCCAAGAATGCCACTGTCTTCACGACAAATTTTCAATGCTTTTAAAGCACACTTCTGTAACCCTCTTGTTGGCGACGGGCCCAAAAGTTTCCTTAAACTTAGTGGTCTGTAGTGTAATGTCATTAACGATGATTTAAGTCGGCGTCTTGGTGCGTCGTGTTGTGGGCGTTCTAGAAGGAGGTGATATATGCCTTCATCTACGAATTTATAATCACATTCAGGAGTTTCACCGCGGTCAATTCTGTGTAAAACATGCTTGGTGTAGGCAGTGCCTAGCCTTAATCGGTGAATAAAGGTTTCCACGCATCTGTCTAAAGAAAGAGGAATTTCAGGTACAATTAGTGGAACCACGTATTTCCACACATATTGAAAGGTTTTGTCTTTAAAATGCTGCGCAATTCATTTTTCGATATTGGAATAGAAACGATATCATTTTTGCGATGTGCTTGTCGTGCTGCTTCATCTGCTGCTGTGTTGCCAGGAACGTTGCAATGTGCCGGTATCCACTGGAACATTATTTCATGGTGCTTTTGATTCGCCTTGGTGAGCTCTTTATGTGTCTCGTAGATCAGACTATAATTGATTTTTTTTTTTGGTCTTGTGCTACAGAGTGACGTTAATGCCGCCTGCGAATCACTGAAAATTAACCATTTTTGAGCATCTCTTACAGAATTGATAAATTTTATAGCCCTTAGAAAAGCGAATAGTTCAGCTGTTGTAGACGACGTCACGCGAAATAACTTAAATGAATCTTGTACATTGAGGTGCGGTACAATAAATGCTGAAATTGAAGAAAGAAATTAGGGGAAAATTCAGTATGTTGCCAAGGAATGAATTTTTTAACTCAGACGTTGAATATCGTCCATGGCTGCTTACGCTACCAAAGGTCGAAGTGTCAGTGGACAGCATAATCAGAAAAAATGACATGTTCATTCGAGCTGCCCAACAACTGGCGCTTTACCAGATATATATGCGATATCCAGACTACATACATGTCTATACAGATGGCTCCAGTGTACCAACACCTTCAACTTCAGCTATCGATCGGTATTACACATATATCCAATCTCAAAGGAGCAAATCCATGCGTGTGGGGGCATTTTCTATGAAACATTGGGCATTGGTTGCTTATCGAACAGTAGTGATTGGCTCTCTATCGGCTATCAATCGGTAATACACGCGCATCCAAGCTCAAGCGAGTGTAGCCACGCGTTTCGCGGCATTTTCTATAATTATTGGGTCTTTATTGGTTATCGATCAGTATTGATTGTCTATCAGTTAGATATCGACCGCTTTTGAACGTGCATCCAAGCTCAAGCGACCATAGCCATGCGTTTCGCGCCATATTTAAGATTTATTAGGTATTCAATGTCTGCGCCCTGTTGCCATGGCGACGCGCAGTGACGTCATCGCTCGGCAAGGTTTTTCCAGTCCACGGATCACACCTTACGGCCGGTTTTAACAACTCCGCTGTTAAACATATGGCGTATAATTTACGGTAGAGCAAGAAATGAAGCCGTGACCTGAAGATACAACAACCGCTACGACAGTGCAAGAAAGCCGGGGAGCTTCGTCATCAATACTCTATTTGAATAAGGTTTTTTTTTTCTGTTCAAGAGGAAACGCACCAGTAGAGCGCCCAGGTGCAAATAAGTCGCTGAGATACTTAAAAAGCACATCATGAAGATACTTTGTACGCGTCATGAATGTCGTGCTGATAAATGAAGGTCCCCTATAGGGAACTTTCATTTATCAGCACGATATTCATGACGCGTACAAAGAGCAGGTGTTGTGATAGGCCCCTGCACGCTTAGCACGAAAATGGTGATTTTATTGAACGATATATCCAGAGGAAAATGAAACGGTTTCTTTTGTAGCCGTAACGCGGTTACAGCCACACTTTTCTCCATTTTGAATTGGCGAGTACAAGGAGTTCACAATAGTGTAGTTTTACATTAACAGGCTTGCGCCATTTTGAGTAGCCTAATAGCTGATATATACGAAGAAAAATTTCCTTGTGAGTTATTGTTCACGAAACGGACATTTTGGATAGTTGCTATCCATTCGTTTTGGTGGAGAAGGCGCACAGAAAACACGCACGATGAAAAAGAAAAAGGACTACGCCGGTTCAACTGTCGTTCACACGTTCCTCCGCATGTGTGTCTTATGCGCTATTTCCACCAAGTATTCATTGTTTAATAACGCAGACTACAGACGGACTTCACTGGCTCTACACTGTCGGTGTAAAAAAATGGCGGCTATATAGGCAAGTACACTAATCATGGGGTTGAAAGCAGCGGGCGTAGTACTTGCGTGGTTGTATGTGAAAATGCTGTGTATAGCCTATTGCTGTTACTGTGATGTATGTTTGCAGTTTTTGGAGTAGATGTGGCAGCATAGTCGTGCGCACAAGGGGGGCCGGGTGGCCAGGTGAAACATAGCTTCCCCTAATAGTGAACCCTGCGAACGTTTATATGCAGCTGTGAGGAGCGCGTGCTTACGCGGCTAAAGATCAAGGGTGTAATTGCTTACCTTTTTTGAGAAAAGGGTGTTATGGTTGCTAAAAGCATCCATTTTAGGCGTTTTTTTGATTTCTCAAATGCGTTTTCTTATGTCTGGCGGTCCCATGCCGCCCTTTTTCCACGAATTGCGTGCCCTCTCAAGCGACTGCGTACAGTACTCACGGATTGAAACAGGACACGTAAGGGCTAAGTAACGCACATATGCTTTCGTTTCCACCGTCGTCAGTTTAGGTCATATCGGCGTAAGTTCAATTCTAACGCTAGATGAGAGCCAAAGTTATCTTTAGAACGACCATATTCGTGGCGACATGACGCGGTTATCTCGAGCAATTGCGCATACCACCCGTTATACTGAAAAATTTGATGCCACGTTTGAATCCGTGAGTATACTGTACTTCGTTCTGCCGAGCACCAGGCCAGAAGTGCGCTTGTACCTATTTAACCAGTAGGTGCCTGGCGGAAGGAATTTTCTGCCTCCCACACACACACAGTGTGTGATGTGACATGTGTCTATCCTCCTCTCTCTCTCTCTCTCTTTCACTCCTCTTTTCCCCCTCCCAATGTGTAGGGTAGCAAACTGGACGCATACTCTAGTTAACCTCCCTGCCTTTCCTACATTCCTTCTCTCTCTCTCTCTGCCTCCCACAGCAGCGGCAGGTGCTTTATTATTTCACCAAGGCTGTGGTAGCTTATGGTGCGCCCAGAGCCTCCACGAAACCTTATGGGGCAACCTTTCGAGATGAGTACCCATCTAGTAACAACCGAGCGCCAGGTCAGTGTACTCCCCTACCCCTTAGTAAAAACTGGTGGGCTTCCGGTTGGCACTGTGAATCGAACCCTTCGCATTGGAAGTGGGCACTCAACCAAGTAGCCACCGCTGCGGTGTTAACGTTGAAACCTACGAATGCGATAGATAATCGGCCTCAACAATGCAAAAGAATACTATCCTTAAAGCAGCAATAAACATTCACCTAGGTTTCTCTTTCAGATAGAATGAATGAACAAGACAATAGCAATGAAAAGCATAACTGAGCAAAGGTCGTATTTTGAAGGAGCATATGCAAATATACCTATTTTACCCGTGAATTCTGCAAGGACAATTGTTCTTGCAGAATTTTCAAGCAGTGTCAAAATTGCCCTGACTCGAGGGCATACGGAGGCTACAACACTGTTCACGACAAAAACGCGACAAGTGGCTCGAACCACCGCAGTATGTGTTGAAGTCCTGCCGGTTCTCTAGGTCGCTTTGAAATTCACTGGCGAACCACAGTTGCAAGAACGAGTGACAGCTATAGTATCGAGTAGAAATGTTGCAGGCAGGGTACTTCGAATAAATTTCTTCAAACAAGTAAACTAAGTGAATGTGCATAAAATTGAACAGAAAATGAACTTCACCGAGCAACAGCCTTAGGCAACAATGGTCCTCTGTGCGCCCTGGAAAGCTAGTCCAACTGAACGAAGCGTTCCATTTTTATCAGTTTGGCACAGTGAAGTTTATTCCTCATTTATATTTTCCTCCCGTAAGTTGCCCGGCTGATCGAATTCCTTTCTTTGAGCGCCGGCACACGTTCAGTCTGCGCGACAGACTAAAATTAGCATATTGCGGTTAGCACGTATCTCCTTTGAACCTTTTCCAAGGGCACATGTTTCACGACTCGCCGTTAGTCGCTCTAATGGGCGACGCTCAACAGCGCGGAATCTACATTTACATTTTTTGGTCGGGCAAATACTGGCAGGCTTTTGTCGAAACGCTTCGACACGCACGGTGACCACGTGCCCGAAAGCCGGGCTCACCTCACCTTGACTACAGCAGGGGGCTACTTGAAAATGCTCGAAACACGTGTTGTGCAATCGCATATGACTTATCGGTGTTTGTTACTCAACAGAAGTGAATGAAGGAAAGATGGGAATTTTGAGGGCTCACTTCTTTTTTTGATACAACCTTAATGAAAACCAATAGGTAATGAAGCCAAGGAAGGTATAGGGGACGTCAATTGTACTGTTTTAACTATTGTAGCAATTATGATATAAATGTGAACAAACTAAAGTGGACGAAAAGGCAATTTGCTGCCGATAGTGGACGACAGGACGACCACCACAGTAGATCAATTGGTAGAGCATCGGGCGCGTTATTAGGAGATTGCAGGTTCGGTCCCCGCTGGCGGAGTTGTCTTTTCGTCCACTTTACTTTCTTCAAATTTCCATCATAATTTCTACAGTACAGTTGAAACAGTAGAATGAGCTTCCTCTGTATCTTCTTTGGCTTCATTATTTGTTGGTTTTCGTTAATGTTGTATCAAAAGAAATGAAGCCACAGTGTGTAAAATTGGGCTAGTTGTGCCGCGATAGATAGAAATAGGAATGGCCAGTCACAGAGGAATTTGTGCTATGTCAATCATCGCACCTGTTTTGTATCATGTGCATGTGGTGTAGTGTATAACTTTTCGTTAACTTCTCGAAAAAAATATATTGGACAACCTGGTGCCTGCCTTACAGAGAGACTACGCCAGCACAATAACACACTATAAGGCACCCCTACTTCACATTTGTCTTCTCATTGTCACTCTTGTGGTTGTAAACCGTTGTTTCATCGCACGCGCGTCATCTTCAGGCATGTTGACCAAAGGTCACGTGAAATTATAGAAGCTTTTCACGTTAGGTACAGCCATGCTGTTTGCATTTCCACCCCATCAATCTGTATTCATGATTGCGAATTTAGTATCCTTGAAAAAAGTGACAATTATCTGTAATGCGATGATGCGATGATGCGCGCAGTCGAGCTACATGTATTTATTCTTTTCTGCACAAGAAACCCAACAGTTGTTAGTCCAGCGCCTGTCCTGTGTGGTCCTCCATCTCGTGTCTTCGTCTTTTTGCGCTGTTTTACAATGAAATGAAGTCACATACAGCAGAGTCGCCTTATAGGCCACATTTAGCTAAGGATGACTATTGCGCTCTTCCCTTAATACGTCCTCATCCTTCTCTCTCTCTGTCTCTCTCTCTTTCATTACGACTGTACAAAGCGGTAGCGAGCTCATTCCGCATTTGAACAATACAAGGTTCTCGAATGCTTTGCTGCAGGCGAACTCGTATCTGGAAAACTGCGCACCGTCCTCATTACCTTTACTATGCACATTTCACCGATTCTTGTGTAAAGCGCATACACAGTACGGTATACAACTTACGAATGCGCTGCTGGCAGTAGCTGCATAGGCCGCCGCGTCGTACAGTGGCTACGGTGCTACGCTGCTCACACGAAACACGAAAGCCGCGGGTTCGGTCTCGGTCGCAGTGCTCGCATTTTGGTGGGTAGCATTTCGGTGAAGGTGAAATGCTAGAGGCGCGTTTGCTGTACGAGCTCAATGCCCGTTAAATAAAACCGAATTGTAAAGATTTTCCGTATAGCCGTATTCCGGAAATATGATTTTCCGTATTCCGGAAATATGATTTTCCGTATTCCGGAAATATGATTCTCCATTGCGGCGTTGTCCACAAGGAATGCGATTTGGGCGCTTTGTGTAAGAAAGAGGCCGACTGCATTTCAATGTTGTTTCGCACGGGCCTGTGCACGTGCGCGCTGTTGCCCGTTATATCCCCCACTAGCGAAAGGAATTGGAACCGTATTACTAACCACTGTCCCCACTCCGTCAGCAGATCGGTGCAGATGCGACGGCACGCAACTCATACGTTACGTACGAAAACTTTCAACAGTGTTTATGGCTTGTTGATATTCACAGTTATTTAATTTCAAGTTGAATATATGTGCACTCAGCGGCAAAAACAAATAAAGGTGTATCTATTAGCTACGAGTGTTTTTTATTAACACATAACATCCGTTAAGCGCATTCGTAGTCACCCCCTCCCCACCCGCACACGCACACACACACACTCTTTCTCTCTCTTCTTGGTATCTTCAAGACCTTATGCTTGTGATTGCCCAATCTAATTATCTTGCTTCGCTGCAAGCTTCTATCTTGTTCCGTGCCTGGCTTCAGTAGGTGATGCTTACCCAGCAAGCAAACAAGTGAAAGATAGGAACGGAAAGGAAAGCACCGCACTAACGTTCCTTCTATTTTGTGTTTGTTCCACAGAGGCTGTCTGTCCGTGGACCGCGGAGAGCGTAAATGCGCGTGAAGCAGGGAGGCTTTCGGTGTGAACACTGTGAATTATGCCACATGCATCTCTGCCAGAGTTGTTTAGTCGCGTTATCCGCAGACAGCTTTCGCGAGTCGGCAGCGTAGTAGGCACTTCGTGACTTCTCTTCCAGTGAGGCATTCTATTGCAGTGTTTCGTTGGTTTCCACATCTCCCAAATAAATGCTGCGGCGCCAAATTCGGCGCAGTGCCATTAAATGCGCCAACAGATTTGGCTACACACGAGGTCCCGCGAACCGGTGAAGCCTGCAGTATGGCTGCATATTTGCTCGTAATCAAACTAACGAGCCGTTGTCGACAAACTCGCAGACCTCCCTCGCATGGCTACAGTAGATTATGCGCAGCGTGCCGGAGCGCTGTTTTCAATCTGGCCGTTTTCCGGCTACTCCGGTGCAAATAGAGCTTGCGTGTGCCTGGTTGGGTTTAAGCCGAGCGGCCTGCATTCAAGCGATGGAGGACAGCCTGAGAATAATCTCTTTGCATTAAATAAATTTTTTTATGAACGGAGAGCACAAGGAAAACAATTCGGCGACGAAACTGGCCGAGGGGAACTGCTGTAGCGTGCGCGAAGTTTTTAATGGGATTAGGCAGCGGCGTAGTCGTAAACATGTATTATTCTGTTACACTGTTACAAGAGTGGATCGTCAACAGCATGAAACATTAGCCAATGCGGCTAGTGTGCAAGTAAATATGGTACGCTGCGAGCAAACTACGCACGTTGATTCGAGAAATAGTTTATTTCGTAGTGGAGGTTTTGTCTTGATGGGAATTTTATACATAGTTCAACCATCCTAATTTGCATCAAAACAAATACTTTATCCAAATTTTAGCTCACCAAATATTTTCTTTTTGACGCAGACATCAATATTGATCTCGAATTGCTTCTGAAACACTGGTCCTTTTCTTAGGAAATGTTTGGCAATAAATAACCAGACGAACTAAGCAAAACATAAAACAGCAACGTTAGCCGTCTAGAAGTGCCTGCTTCTTTGTTCGCAATATAAGAGATGCATATAACCAACGGTATTGCTAAAACAGAAATTGGCTGTGGTTTGCAGTATCCTTGGCCAATATTGTGGAACTGAAAAATTAGCTGAGCTTACAGTGGACGCACAATGCTAAGGAGACAGCAGAGCTGCAGGGCACCTGTGTAGTCCTGGCTGTTCATGGTTTGCTCAGCTTTGTAATGAGCGCGAACCTGTTTGTTTCTTTTAAAACGAAAGTGTTTTATGCAGGGGTCCACCACGGCACCACTGACGCATTTACGTCACCGATATGACGTTCTAAAATATAAAGACTAACATATGGTAAAGAAGAAACTTAGAAAAAAAGTTCCGTCACCGGGAGTCGAACTTACGACCCGTTGATCCCTAGCGCACAGCGCGAAACGACTCCGCCACGGACGGCACGTTCTTCGTACTAACGGCGTGCTATTTATATTGTTGCACGAAGAAAACAGGCACACGAGTGCAGAGTTGGTGTTTTACGATAAATACAGCTGGTGCTCAAGCGGCGGTAAGAGACGTCGTCTTCCTCTAATCTGGGGCCAGCTTCCTCGTTCTTTTCACCGCAACATCACCCTCCCGGCGGGTTTAGCTCCGTCCCGGTGCAAATCATGGCGCATCACTTAATGTGGGTATATAAGGCTTGAGTCTGGCGACGTGAACAACATCGCTTGTGACGTGAGGTAGCAAAGACACGTCGGCTGGTGCGATCTCGTACGTCACGTCAGACAGTTGGCGCAATATCTTGTACGGACCAGAGTAACGAGAAAGGAGTTTTTCCGCTAAGCCGACACGACGAGATGGCGTCCGGAGAAGGACAAGGGAACCAGGCGGAAATTGTGGTTCTCGGTGCCGATGATCGTAGCGTCGCTTTTGAGAAACTTGCGATGCTGTGAGGCGATGATGAGCGACCTGTCGGGCATGGGCGGCCAAGGTTATTGCATCGCGGGCGTAATCAGTCGCTGAGAATTGTATGTCAGAGGGTAGCAACGTGTCGAAGGGCAAGACAGGGTCGCGGCCATACAAAAGGTAGAATGGCGAAAATCCGGCGGTGTCGTGACGGGACGAACTATAAGCAAAAGTAATGTACGGTAAAGCGGCGTCCCAGTCACGATGATCGTCGGAAACGTACATGGCAAGCATGTCAGTTAGAGTGCGGTTCAGGCGTTCGGTGAGCCCATTCGTTTGAGGATGATACGCGGTAGCGATCTTGTGTTCGGTAGAACAGGAACGGAGCAGGTCATCGACGACCTTCGACAAAAAGTAACGGCCTCGGTCCGTGAGTAACTGGCGAGGGGCGCCGTGGTGTAGGATGACGTCGTAGAGTAAGAAGTCGGCAACATCTGTAGCGCAGCTGGTCGGTATCGCACGCGCAATGGCATATCTTGTTGCATAATCTGTGGCGACGGCAATCCACTTGTTGCCTTTGGTAGAAATAGGGAACGGGCCAAGTAGGTCGAGGCCCACTCGGAAGAATGGCTCTGTAGGGATTTCAATAGGTTGAAGCAAACCAGCGGGAGGCAAAGCAGGCGTCTTCCGGCGCTGGCACAGGTCACAAGAAGCAACATAGCGACGCACATAGCGATAGAGACGGGGCCAGAAGAAGCGGCGCCTCACGCGATCGTAAGTCCGAGTGAAGCCCATATGTCCAGCAGTAGGAGCGTCGTGGAGTTCCTGGAGCACGGCCAGTCGCAGATGCTTGGGAACGACTAGTAGCAGCTCAGGGCCACGGGACTGAATGTTGCGGCGGTATAAAATTCCATCACGCAAGGCGAACATCCGGAGAGAAGGGTCGGTAGGCGCGTAGCTTAGGCGGTGCATAAGGCTCCGAAGAACAGGGTCCTGTCGTTGCTCGTCACCGATGTGGAGAAAGTCGGATGGGGACAGAGTGCAGATGTCCACGTCAGCATCGGTGTCGTCCGGTTGATCCACAGGATTGCGAGAAAGGCAGTCAGCGTCGTTATGCATGCGTCCAGATTTGTGCATTATGGAGAAGTCATACTCTTGCAGACGCAATGCCCAACGTGCAAGTCGTCCAGTTGGGTCCTTCAAAGAGGAGAGCCAACAGAGTGCGTGGTGATCAGTTACAACGCGGAAGGTACGACCAAACAAGTATGGTCGAAATTTCGCGACAGCCCAAACGAGCGCAAGGCATTCTCGCTCAGTTATCGAGTAATTGCGTTCGGGCGTGGAGAGAAGGCGGCTCGCGTACGCGATGACACGGTCGTGGCCCTGTTGATGCTGAGCGAGGACAGCGCCGATGCCATGACCACTTGCATCAGTGCGCACTTCAGTGGGCGCGGAAGGGTCGAAGTGCGAGAGAATCGGGGAACTCGTAAGTCGCTCAATAAGGGTAGAGAATGCTTGCTCTTGGTGTGGTCCCCAGAAGAAAGAGGCATCCTTCTTGAGAAGGTCGGTCAGAGGACGAGCGATGTCGGCAAACTTTTTTACAAAGCGACGGAAGTAAGAGCATAAGCCCATAAAACTGCGGACATCTTTCGTCGAAGAAGGAATAGGAAAATTTCGCACAGCGCGAACTTTCTCGGGATCAGGTTGGATTCCTGCTGCGTTTACGAGATGTCCGAGCACGGTGATTTCGCGGCGACCGAAATGACATTGAGAGGAATTCAGCTGAAGGCGAGCAGCGCGAAACACAGAGAGGATAGTTCTGAGGCGCTGCAGGTGGCTTTCAAAAGTGGACGAGAAGACAATCACATCGTCGAGGTAACATAGGCACGTTGACCACTTCAAGCCACGCAAAAGGGAGTCCATCATGCGCTCGAATGTAGCTGGCGCATTGCACAAACCAAAAGGCATGACTTTGAACTGGTATAAACCATCTGGTGTTACGAAGGCGGTTTTTTCCCTGTCCATCTCGTCAACGCTAATCTGCCAATAGCCGGAACGGAGATCAATTGAAGAAAAATAGTTGGATCCATGAAGGCAGTCAAGGGCGTCATCGCTGCGGGGCAGTGGATACACATCTTTTTTTGTTATCCAGTTGAGGTGACGGTAGTCGACGCAGAAGCGCCACGAGTTGTCCTTTTTCTTTACTAAGACCACCGGGGATGCCCACGGGCTACTCGATGGTTCAATGATGTGCTTGTCCATCATCTTGTCGACCTTTTTTTGTATGATGGCCCTTTCCGCAGCGGAGACGCGATATGGTCTCCTACGAATGGGGCTCGCGTCACCGGTGTTGATGCGATGGGTGACAATAGAAGTCTGTCCGAGAGAGCGGTCGTTCAAGTCAAAGATATCTCGATAAGATGACAGCAGGCGACGAAGAGCTCTTGTTTGTTCTGCAGGAAGATCAGGGGCAATCATCTTACAGATGCTGTCCGCAGTCGACGAGGACGAAGTAATAGGCGGCAAATGTGTGCTGCTAGTGGAGAGGTATTCAGTGGCCAAAGAAGAGATCTCGTATTCTCCCAAAGGGGTGATATGCGCCATGGCGATGCCATGTGGAAGCACGTGAGTAGAAAATCCAAAATTGACGACTGGGACGCACGCCCGGTTCTCGATTATTTGGATTATGGTGCTTGGCAGGGCAATATTTCGCGTGAGAACCACGTCGGTGAGCGGCGACACAACATAGTCGCCATCTGGGACGGGAGGACAGGGCGTCAGCAGAACAGCTGTAGCAACTTGTGGGGACAGGCGAGCGAACTCAGCAGAACATAAACGGGGTGATGCACAAGTTGCGGCGTCGGCAGAGAACGGCAGATCCAGCTATACAACTCCTTCGGAGCAGTCAATTAGGGCTGAGTGCTTCGAAAAAAAGTCTATGCCGAGAATGAGGTCGTGCGGGCATTGTTCGAGTACAGTAAATAAAACAATGGCGTAGTGGCCACCAAGGGTAACACGTGCTGTACACATTCCTAGAACAGCTGCAGTGCCACCATTGGCGACTCGTACAGTGCTCATAGCGGCGGGTGTCAGAACTTTCCTTAGCCTTCGGCGGAGAGCAGCGCTCATAACTGAAAGCTGCGCCCCTGTATCGACAAGAGATGTGACATGAACACCATCAACTTCCACGTCCAGTAAGTTTCCGCATGTAGGCAGGGTCGGTAGAGGATTTGAAGGCCGGGTCTTAGTTGCAGCGTCACCTCCGGGAGCTGCGCCGCCTAGTTTCCCGAAGTGAAGCGGCCGGTTGTGGATGGGGACGAGGAGCGGTGAATGAGAGGGGAACGCGAGCGACGACCTTGCGGAGACGGGGAGCGGCTGGACCTTGGCGGGACATGGTCGACGTTGATGCTCCGAGTCGGCGTGTAGGGCGAGAAAGTATGACTGTCCGGCGGCTGGTGGTAATGACTAGGAGACGACCACCGAGGAGGTGACGACAAGCGACTGCGGCAGTGACGGGCAATGTGTCCAATACGGGAACAATTAAAGCAGATGGGTCGATCGTCCACGGTGCGCCACTCGGCTGGATTGCGGCGGGGCGGAACAAAACTTTGCGGCTGGCTGCGAGTGGCCGGGGAAACCTGGTAAGTGTTCGTGTGACGGACCGAGCAGAATGATGGCATGCCCAAACTTGCGATTTCTTCCCGAACAACAGCTTGTATGAGAGAGATGGAGGGCATGTTGTTCTTAAAGTCCGAACGAACTGGAGCCGGAGACATGGCCTCGAGCTCACGGCGAATATGGCGCGTGATGTCTTCAGGTGCTGTCGGTTGGACGAGCCGTGGTGGGTCTTCGCAGGAAGAGGTCGCGGCGGTATTCGGCAATCTGTCGTACGCTTGAGCAACTCGACGGCCCTTTGCCTGTTCGAAGCGCCGACACTCCTTGATGATTTCATCGACCGTAGAGCAATCTTTGCACATTAGGAGGTTAAAGGCATCGTCGGCAATACCTTTTAATATATGCCCGATCTTGTCTGCCTCGGTCATGCTGTCGTCAGCTTTGCGGCAGAGAGACAGCACATCTTGTATGTAGACGATATACGATTCTGTTGACGTCTGAGCGCGGCCCGCAAGTTCTTTCTTTGCGGCCAGCTGACGACCGACCGGTCTGCCAAACAGATCTCGCATTTTCTGTTTACAGACGTCCCAGCTCGTTAGGTCAGCTTCATGCGTGTCATACCATTGCCGCGCAGTTCCCTGAAGATAAAATATCAGGTTCGCTAGCATGAGAGTCGGGTCCCACCTGTAGCTGTCACTCACCCTCTCGTACAGTGTTAGCCACTCCTCAAGTCTTATCCGTGCCACAAAACGGCCCAGGGTCCCGCGGATGGGTGAGGAAGACCGCTGGCATGGAAGTTGATGGTGGGTGTGCCATCGAGGCGGCAGGCAGATGACGTCCGCTGCGAAGTTCCGTACTGGTACCCAGCACCTCCACCAAATGTTGCACGAAGAAAACAGGCACACGAGTGCAGAGTTGGTGTTTTACGATAAATACAGCTGGTGCTCAAGCGGCGGTAAGAGACGTCGTCTTCCTCTAATCTGGGGCCAGCTTCCTCGTTCTTTTCACCGCAACAATATACACCGTTTGCCGGTGGCGGCACTCAGAGATCGTGGTACATCAGCGTGTTTCCGTTATCACTAGCGAGATAACGCGAAGGGCTCTAACGACGCGCGTCGCCTCACGCGTTGAGATGAGCATGCGCCTCTACAGGGCGTGGTCGCTCCTGCGCGCGTGCTTATCTTGTACGTCTTGCGCTGTCACCGCAAGTTTGCGCTGAAGTTACAGAGAGCACGAAGGTCACTTCGCTCACTGCAGCGGCCGCTTTTGCGAAAGGAGCGCGCTGCTCACAAACAAGTAAGTTACAACTGTGACAGTTCGCGCTTATCCTGTTGTGTTCGTTTCGTGCGTCCTCCTTTCTATTTGACCAGCATGCTTTACCTGTCGAGCTGTGACAGTTGTTAGTTCAGCTTGTTGCTATAGCATTCATACCTTCGCCCTCGGGGCGAAACAATCCACAAAAAACGCTCAACTACGTCTGTGAAGACACGTTTTACTTTCGTGTTATACCGATTCCTCTGACAGAGGGATCAACCATGCTCTTTCTGTCTACTCTTTATATTTGTGTATTAATGAGAACTAACAGACACTAATATCAAGGAAAGTGTAGGGAATGTTATCTGTAGTAATTGGGATATAAATGTGAAGAAAGTGAAGTGGACGAAAAGATAACTTACCGCCGGCAGGGACCGAATCTGCGACCTTCGAATAATGTGTCCGATGCTCTACCACTGAGCTACGGCGGCGGTCATCCCCCCCGTCCGCTTTGTAGGGTATTTTCTTATTGGGTCTACTTCTTTCTTTCTCTCTTTCTCTGCCCATCTATTTATTTACTCTTTCTCGGTCCTTCTTTATTTCTCTTCCCCTTCTCTCTTTCTCTGTATTTCTCGCTTCCACTTTCTTTCTCTCTCATTTTTTATTGCCTCTCTTTTTCTCCTTTATCTTTCTGCCTTTCGTTCTCTTTATTTCTCTTTCTTTCTATGCCAGGCTTTACTTCAGTAGCTTGCTTTGTAGCGCACATACAAGACAGGACAAAATGAAAGCACATATAGATTGTCACCGCCCTGTCTAGTCTTGTTTGTGCGCTACAAAGAAACCTACTGAAGATGTGCTCCAACAAGCCCGCATCGCACTCTCTCTCCTCCTCCATTCCCTCCTCCTCACATCTGTCCTTCTCACCTTCACTTCTCGTACCCTCCCCCTTGGTATACTATACTATACAAGGCTATGCCGGGCTAGCGTGCCCGGATAACCGAGTGGTTAAGACGATCACCTTCACATCGTAGGTACGCGGGTTTGAATCTCGCCTCGCGAAGAAACTTTTTTCGATAGAATTTATTTGTTTATCTTTATTTCTCCTGCTTTCTCCGTCTCTGTATTCATTGTCTAGCCCATCAGTGTTCTTGCATCCCGCGCCGCAGAAATCGGCGCACGTGTTCTGGGAACGTAGCAGAATATGGAGAAGAGGATAAAGAGAGCGCATGCCGTTCATAATGATGATGATTTTTTTAGCGGCTAACAAACTAACAGGCGCCTTAAACAGCCCTGCCGCTAAAAAAACGCTCTACGGCAGTCCTTCGGGGTGCCATAATGAGCTGCGAAAAACTGTGCAGGGTGAATTAGCAGTGAGCTGCAGCAACAGCGTGGTCGAGATAATTTATAAGGAGTTCAGCTGAAAGTCGTGATACTAGTTTGAATACATGTACATCCTAAATAAATTAAGAAAACCACCTGTAGCTGTAAACTAATTCGCTTGCTAAATAGCTACACTTTCTTTGCTATATATGTGTTGATTTGGCTCCTAATACAACCCAGAATAGCGTATATACAAGGCTATAGTTTGGTATATAGATTCTTCTGCCGAATGTCTAGTCTTTTAGAACCTTGGCGGATTTTTCATTCGTCTGCAGTATTATTCATTATTCACTTGTAGTATTTTTCATGTGTAGTATTATTCATAAATGTGGTAATGTCAAGTACCAGAAGCCAATTTGAAGGCAGAGGAAGTTGTGAAATCCGAAACATTTGAGCAGTTACGGCTGACATCTACGCTTCTCCTTGTGGCGCATAAAATCCCAATACCTTCCTCACATGCATCCCCGTTTGTTTTTCAAAATATAAGTGCGGCACTGAACGGTCAGCAGCAACATTTACACAGTGTGCCTAGCGCTCTGTTATTGAGTTTCAGTAGTGTAACCATGCTGTTTCAGGATTCCCTTTGACAACTACCCTTTCTTTTTGAGGCACGTCTTTTGCCAAACCAGGAAAAGGGAATAACGTTTTCAGTCGATTTCAATCGTCGTCCTGGCATGGCTTGTGCTTTTTTCATCGCAGTGGGACAAAAAGGTAAGTAAGTGCTGTCACCGTAGAGATACTCAACACGTCGTTGCTGGAATTTTATATTCTGGCGTCTTCCTTATGCAAGCAATAAATAGTTATTTAGTGTTTTGCATAGCTGTCTGCGATGCCTTGACCCAGACGTGAGAGTGAAAATTTCCCCAACACTTCCTCGCCAACTTGAGACGCTGTACCATCGTCTACGACTGAACGTGGTATACACGAACAGTTATTTGTACCGCATAGGGCGCACCACTAGTCCCTGCTGTGATAACTGTGGCAGCATGGAGACAGTGGAGCACATATTACTGGAATGCTCCGCGTACCGCGATAAGAGAGCATTGTTTGAGAGACAAATGGACATGATCTGCCACGATCAGTTAACATTACATAACATATTAGGCCCAGTGCTTGGCCTTTCAAAGCAGCGACGGGTTTTACAGTCACTGTTTAATTATCTGTCAAAAATTGGCCTAGTCGGCAAGCTTCAGTGGTTGGCTATTTCACATAGCAAAGCCTTAACTTACCTGACACCCTCGTTGTAAATATTTCCATCAGGTTCACTTGCGCATTTCATTTCTTTATCTTTCTATTTATTATTATTTCCTCCCGTCTTCTTTAGTCTGTCAATCCCATTCCCCATCCCTATACAGAGTAGCATGCCAGCGGTATACAGACCCCGGCAAAAATGTCTGTTTTTCTAATAAAGAGTCTCTCTCTCTCTCTCTCTCTCTCTCTCTCGCATAGCATTACATAAGAGAAACTACGACACTGTAGTTTTTGCAGTGAAGTCATCTGCCTATAATGTAGAGTTCGTTCTACTTAGTACACGCTCTTGTCAGAAGCCGCCCAGTCTTAAGGCATATGTTGGTTTTCCCACCGTGGATAATGCGCATGACCACCCGCACAAGCAGGTAGGCTACCTCGTGCCACGAAATATACCTCGTGCCACACGTACAAATAAAGCAATATTTTGCAAGGCAGGACGCACAGGCTACAACTGAACAGCATTGAAGCGACTAACGAAATGTCATGAAGCTAAAAATCTTGCGTGTGCTATTCCTCTTGTATGACTTGTATGGAACAAAACCTAATGAAACCAAATGAGAGTGCCGCCAACAAAAGTAGGGTGGGGGACATCATATGTAGTCTTTAACTGCATTGTAGTATTTATGAAATACATTAAACAGAACTAAAGTGGACGAAAAAGCAACTTTTCCGCCGTTGTGGGCCGAACCTGCCACCCTCGCATAACAGGACGCCTGGTGTCTCGTCTGCCAATCATTTACGTTTACGATCATCCACAAGAATGCTAACGAATAAAGTTTGCGTTACCATTTCTACGCTTAGGTGTGCGCCGGTGGCGACTATAGGCTTAATGGTGCGTTCGCTGGGATTAGTTGCTTTTGTAACCACCTGCATCATGGAGACAGGCTGCTTCGCTCTAACATTGCCCACGCGTGCTGCGCATGCGCGGTCAAGAGCGAAGTGAGACAAGCATACTCTTGGAATAAGTTACCTTAATGTCTATTTTCGGGTACCTCTATGCGTTTCTGCGATCGTGGGTATATTTGTTGACGCAACGAGTTGTCTATTTCACGTGCAAGGAAGAGACCACGTTACCTCTTCCTAACTCGGCTTTTCCTGCTCGAGCGAATTAGCCTCCTGTGGTCTTCGATAATTCAGTGGCAGGATTCGCGTTCGCGCAGCACGAGATAAATATTCCAGGATGCACGGGCTCACGCAGCCAAAGTAGTGTGCACGCGAGATTTCGCTCGACCCCGGAAACAAAACTGGAAGGAGAAGATTAATCTCGACAAGTGACTGGTTTATCTTTGTTTTCTCTATCTTTTTATCCAGACCACCAGCGCAATATAATGGGAGAAGAGACAGCGAGAGAAAGTGAGGAGGAATAACGTCCATGTCAAGAACCATCCATTCTCACTCTGTCGCTGCGTAGCAGAAAAGAACTAAGCGTTGGAGACGAGAGCTTTGCGAGTACGAAAATGTTATTTCTTAGTCTTTTGGCTTAACATAGCAAAAACGTTGGCTAATGAATTTAGATGAAGAAATCCGCATGAACATGAATGTAAGGTATGTATGTATGTATGTATGTATGTATGTATGTATGTATGTATGTATGTATGTGTGTGTGTGTGTGTGTGTGTGTGTGTGTGTGTGTGTGTGTGTGTGTGTGTGTGTGTGTGTGTGTGTGTGTGTGTGTGTGTGTGTGTGTGTGTGTGTGTGTGTGTGTGTGTGTGTGTGTGTGTGTGTGTGTGTGTGTGTGTGTGTGTGTGTGTGTATGTATGCATGCATGCATGCACGTGTGCTACATCATTATTATCGCTGCTACTACAATCGCAATAGTCGTTGTTAGTAAATACGAGCGGTGTATTGTCGATGTTTATAAGATGCATATTTGTCAAGATGCACATTTGCCAACCTGTCAGAACTGAGCTCGTGAAGCAAAACGTATCAACTTCTACCGCACAATACTAAATAATAAACAGCAATTGCCATGTGCATTTTTGAATAAGCGTATGGTACGTGATAATATTTTGGAGGTTTCTAATACTGCCAGAATCTCAGCCAGTATCTCAGAAACGAAATTCTCAGTCGAGGTAAGGCAAAGCGATACTATGCTGTTGTCATGCTTACATTCATTTTCAAGTAATGACTGTTATACATGTTTCAAAAGATACGCATGTGCGGTATGCCACATACGTGCTCATGAGCGATTCTTGGTTGCGCAATAACTATCTGCCGTTTCCTTTGTGGACCAGCCTCCCTCTCTGTATTTGCGTGCCTGCGTGTGTAGAGCCCCTTCACTTCTTTAAACATTTCGCTCTCCCATAAAGCGACTGCAAGAATTAGGAATTATCGACTTTATCTTCTCGCCTACTGCGCTGCACAGCAATATCCCGGCAGGCGACGTTGCAACGAATTACACTGTCCATGGATGTAGTCCAACGAACGCGTCAGAAAACATCACCATTCATGTCCCGCGCCGCTTCTGCCGGCTCATATGGACGCTACTATGACACCGAGTAAGTGTGACACCTTTTTCAAACTTAGGGGTAGTAGACGTGCTAAGCGCGGTGTCCAATGTATATACCGGCCCTATGATTCCAAATACTCCTATAGCGATGATCTTCATCCTTCGGCGGCTGACATTAGTGATACGCGCCGAGCAAATGTTTGGGTGTCCGTGTTACGAGTTAGACTGTGAGTTTATCATTTTTCTACGCTAGATTCATTAGGGATTCATGGTGTTGTCAATGCTCTTCTTATAAGGTGGTATCGTCCAACACTTGTACGTTACCGGCACTCAGACCAAAGAGAATGTGCTCTTTGACTTGCAATTGGTATAGCTGGTATGAGTAGCAGAATGCCACTTTGTATGCCCTTAAACGTGGGCGGACACGTTGTAATGGGCACTGTGTCCTTGTACCGTGTTCAGTTTCGTTTTATTCTAACTTTTTATTGTAGAGCTGGTTTGTTTATACTGCAAACTTTTGTATTCACCGCCGCCCTTTCGAATTAGCGCGCACGATATTAGCGCAATATAATTATGACAGCGAGAACGAATCACACCTTGAGCCTAATAACGCGTGAATTTTGACGATGTAAACACATGAAGGCATTACGACTGCGCTCGCTTCAAAGTCATTTTATACCGCTAAGCATTCATACTCCGGGCAATATTCAGCAGTCTACGTCGCATTCTCGTTCCCTCCGCCCGAGATGTACGAACAGCTATGCGATCACGATCACTAAACTCCGCGTATCACAGATAGTCGCTTTTTCTATCATCTCATTCAGCCTCGTGTCGACATAATGAAAATTCGTTTCGTTGTTATAAGATAAACAAGGAATACTTATATCTACGGCCACTTCCCGTAATGGCACATTTCAGTCCTGAGCTCTTTGAGAGATGGCTAGAAGTAATCTAGTGCCGTTTGCTTACTTCTTTACAATCCTCTGCGAGGCATCAGTAGGCTTTACTTTTTTCTCGTAGTATGTGCAGCTAGCAAACGCTTTCCTAAAATTAAAACGGCAGCGCCTGCGGTGTCATTACGGCTTAAACCTTCCGTGTTTCAGTGTCTGCGTGTGCAGCGTAGGCCGCGAGCGGGCACTTCGTAAAACTGTTTGAAACGCAGGCATTTTTCTATGAATATCTAAAAGGAGTAGGGCACATTAAACTGCAACAGTAGCATGTGTATCATCAAAGATTCGCTTTTTCGCTACTGCCCGTTGTGCTTTCGGCCGGTGATTTTGAATCACGTTCCAGAAAAAACGTACGAAACGAAAATGAAGCTTTCTCGATGGTTTCCTGGTTCTGCATGCCTTCTTTCACGATAAGGTGGAAATTCCGAACCGCCATGTACTAATCAGTTTTTCCAAATAAAACAACAAAAAACAATTAGTCAAGTTTGCTGTTCGCAGTAGCAGTTGCAAAAACATGCACAAACGAATTGCGAGAAACAAAGGAACCACCACAAAGCTGAATTTCCAACTATAATGAAGGCATCAATTAACCAACAACGTTGCTTTATGAACAATTTGTGTTTGGGCTATATAGTGTTTTTCGGTGCAAAAAAAAAACACCTCGTGTGAGTTCTCATTTGTCTCTAGTGCCAATTTGCTTTTTCATCTGCACAATATTTGTGTTGTTTTAGAGATAATTATTTTGTAAACTAATTGGGACAGGGTAGAGACGGCTTGGGCAATCAAAGAAAATTGTCCGCACGGAGATGGGGTAGTACAGAGTCTTGCGGAGTATCAGCTTCCTGACATACAAAAGCAGCAGCAAGCAATCAGCTTGGCTTTGCTGCTTTTGTCAATGTTTCCGTCCTAATAGCAGTTGACAGCAGGCAACTTCAGCGCAGACAGGCAAGGCTTCACGCGACAAAGCACGCAGTGAAGGCGAAATGCCTATCGCAGACAGAAAACGTGGTTACAGTGTCCGCAGCACCCAACTTGCACGTTTTTTCAATCTCATCAGTGCGATGCTTGCGCTGTTTACGACAGGTTTTAATGTTTAGCTAAGCACACAATCTTTTGCAACGGGCGACTACACTATATCTCTCGCGAGAAAGCGAAAACGTGCTCCGATAGGCACCCACAACCTTTCTACGCTCGGTCAGAGAAACTATTTCGCTTATACGCGAAGAAAACCGAAACAGCGCGGGGAAGCTGGTATACAGAGAATCAGATCCTATAGAGTGATTTAATGGAATCTTCACGACGCCGACAGCATCCAAAAGAATGAATGAAACGCTGTACCGAAAAAGAAAGAAGGAAAGAAAGAAAGAAAGAAAGAAAGAAAGAAGGAAAGAAAGAAAGAAAGAAAGAAAGAAAGAAAGAAAGAAAGAAAGAAAGAAAGAAAGAAAGAAAGAAAGAAAGAAAGAAAGAAAGAAAGAAAGAAAGAAAGAAAGAAAGAAAGAAAGAAAGAAAGAAAGACCTTTTGAAGTAGCGCCAGAGTCATATAGGCGCCGCGCCGACGTACCTCAATGCATTCTCCGTGAACACTGAGAAAAACTGTTCCCTTATGCTCCTATCGCAGTAACACGGGATCTGCGCGTAGAGCGTCTTTCGCGGGCTTTCATCACTGCCCTTCCTTTTCGTGCGTGACCGGCATACTTCCGCAAAGTATATGTTTCCGCATCCCATGCAGTTCAGCATTTATGGCTCTTTTCTCATTGTAGTTTCCAGTTGTTGAAGTTAAGAGTTAGTTCATTCTGTTTTTATGGCGCCAAACTAGCTGAGGCTGTGCTGCGCCAGTCAAAAGGTGTATCGAAGTTGGGAAATAATGTGAAATATCTACGTAGAAAATAAAGACATGTAGTGAAACGACGTGTTTACTGTATTTGAAGAACATAGTGGGTTAAAATGTCAATTGCCTGTCAAATCAATATATAATTCAAAGGCCACGGGGGTTACTGCTACTTTAGTAACTTGAATGTTTCACTGGTGATTCATGTCGTCGGCGCGACATGTCTTCTTTATTATGGCGATGTTTTTGTTTACCCAATAAGATTAGGAAAATGAAAAAAACCTTAACATCTTTTACGAAACTGCTGCCAGATGCACACCTAAGGCTGGCGATTATATTTTGAGCCTTGTACGACGGTAGAATCGCGCATGTCGGAGAATCCTATAGGTAAGACACAGTATTGCATTCTTCTAACATCAGATTACTGTGCGAGAGACTAAGTAATTTGTGCTGATATATGTGATGCCGAAAAACACGCTTACCAGGAGAAATTGCAGGCAAGGTCAGCCAGGCTACCCCGAACTGTAGCGACATCAGTACTCCTAATAAATGACATTGTGCTAAGCGCTCTACCCGACCAAAAACTCGACCAGCGCAGGAGACAACAAGCTATAGAGAGATGCAGCTTAAGAATGAAGGAGAGTGCCCGCCTACATGACCGAAGCCTACAATCTAAAAAAAAAGGGAGCGAGAATGGAGCAACGGGCTCCGTTCCTCCTTCGGAGCCGCGACTTTCTCCTTTGCGGACGATTAAAGTCACTGGAACGGGAAAAGTACCGCGACCGTCGTGCGCGCCGCCATATTTGGTCCAGCGCCGCCGACGCTGCGGCGGTACGGTGTTGATTTCACGTGGAGTAACGCATGTTTTACGCATTGCGTGCGCTTTTGCAGCCCTGAATGAAGCATACCGTTGTTCTCTGACTGATTAGGAAAGAAATAGCGGCAATTTTCACTTGCCTACATGCGCACGCACGCGTACTAACGCGATAAAGAAATGCGAACTGCGCGGCATTTACGCACTCGGCTGTCTGCATTTATTAAATGCGAAGCATTTCTTAGCGAATTTCTGTGACTATGTACGTATCTATCTATCTATCTATCTATCTATCTATCTATCTATCTATCTATCTATCTATCTATCTATCTATCTATCTATCTATCTATCTATCTATCCGCCCCCGACTTTGTGCTGTCCTGGCCGCTTCGTTAATGGGAAGTCCCTTATGAAAATGGTGATGTCCTGGAAGTGTACTGTATGGTTCCCCGAGGCAGCATGAGGACACAACCTGTATGTCTCCCAGATGTCGCGATTTGGCCGCTTACTTTCTGTGTCCTCCAAGTGTCCGTCCTGTATGTGTCCCATCTGTGACCGTCCTGTATGTATCCGATATGTAACCGTCCTTTATGTCTCCCAGATGTCGCGATTTGGCCGCTGACTTTCTGTCTCCTCAAAGTGTCCATCCTGTATGTGTCCTATAAGTAGCCACCTTTTACGCAGACCAGAAATTAGGCCATTGCATTGCCTGTATGATGCAGCATATTACGGCTGCTATAATTTGGATGTACACGCATACAAAACTTTGCAATATTACTCATTTATTATCATTTACACTGTACAGATTAGAGCACTTCATAGACAATATTCAAACTGGCAACGTACATATGTCGGCGGTTGAAGAAAAATAAGATTAACAGATCAGCCTTAACCCCATAACGCCTCAACACATGATTAACATTTTAAAAGGTTTAACTTGTTCTGCATCTTTTTTGGTAATGAAGAGTACATTCATTTCTGAAAAACGCAAAAACAAATGTTTTAAGAAACTCGTCATGACAGCAATTTATGACCAAGAGGCACTTCCCAAGGCATTATAAACACTATGGGCTTCTTAGATAAGCTTTGCACGCCTAAGTGTATCAGAGTGACTTGTTGGGCTTCATGGGTTAATTACAAATGTATGCAACCTTCTAGAGTGGAAGAAGTGGAACAATCATAACTTCACAACAAACTCAGAATACACAAATAAAAAATACTGCAATAAATGAGGAATGTGACAAACGTCAGTGCGCTACCCAGAGCTGCTCACAATAAATGCATGCTAAAATTAAATACTGCAATAAATTAGGAATGTGGCAAACACAACATCAGTGCACTACCAGAGATGCGTGGTTGGCACCAAAATGCCATACTTAGCATGCATAATTTAAAGCAAACTATAGCCCACACAAAAGTAGTACACTGCAAGTCACCCTTGACTGCTGAACCGAAGGTCACGCGATCAAATCCCGGCCGTGGTGGCCACATTTTCGATCGAGGAAGAAATGTTTGAGGCCCGTCTACTTAGATTTAGGTGCACCTTATAGAACCCAGGTGGTCGAAATTTCAGGAGCCCTCCACTACGACATCCCTCATAATCATATTGTGGTTAAATCCAAACACTTATTATTACTATACTTCAAACAACTAAAGCAAGCAGACAAAATAGTGTAGTTTAAAAAATGTCGCCACCATTCACCTCCCAATGCCGAGACTTACATTTCAATATTTCAGAATGCCTTCTGTAAGTTATCATTAACAAAGTTAAATATGATTAGGCATCATAGCAGGACATCACATGATTGCACTTAGAAAATGAATTTCCGGAAGACAATGGAATATGTATGATTAGAAAAGCATTATTGCAGTTCCCCCTGCAATAATGCCCTCGTGGCGCTGCAGGTACTTGTACAAATAAAATAAAAAAATTGACTCTGATGAAAAAAAAAATATTACAAAATGTACGGTGAATATTAAGGTGAAAATAAAATAGTGAATTGATGCACTACTGCCTTATCATAAAATTGAAAGTTCAATTTCAAAAATGATAACTGCACATAAGATATGAATTAAAACATGACACACGAGTCGAGAAAGCCGCTCACTCAATAGATTTTGAAAAGACAAAATACAAAGCTAAGGAAGCAGCATTGACACATTCAGGATTGTGCTTTATGGTTGCATTAAAATTCAGCCCTGGGAAAAACATGAAAACCAACTTTGCTGGTAAGTTATGTGTCCATGGGGACACAAAGTAAGACATTACCGCTGTCAGCCGCCCAATTAACTAAGATTAAATCATGAAATTTTTAGTGACTACAGCAAGCGGGCATCTTTGTATTGAAAAGTTGGAGGCAGTCGTGTTTCTACACAATTCCACTTGGAAGAATTCTTCTAGCATGTCTGTGCTGCGAGATATCCCGCTGCAAAGTTTAATTGTGGTTTGCATGATACAAGGCGGTGAGGATCAGCAAAATATTACTCCCTGGTGTGACGAGCAGTCACTGCTTGCTATCACCAGCCCGCAGGAAAAGGGTAACCGTTATCATGTTTGCCTATGCCTTCTACCCGCTGTAACATTAAACCTGGCACATCAGGGAGGAGCTTTGTGCCAGTGCTCAAGGTCCTGCATGTGTAATGGTGCAAGCCGGAATTAAACTTTGCAGCAGGATATCTGAGCCCAGACATGCTAGAAGAATTCTTTGAAGTGGAATCGCGTAGAAATGCAGCTGGCTCAAACTTCTTAATACATACATGCCCGCTTGCTGCAGTCACTAAAAAAGTTCATTATTAAATCTCAGTTAATTGCACGGCTGACAGCGATAATTATTGTCCCACTTTGTGTCCCCCTGGATAATAACTTATCTGCAAAGGTGGCTTTGACGTGACTTACAGTGCGGACTTTTTTATAAGAAAAACAAAAAGCTTAATTTTGAACACCCTCTACATGTGAGCTACTTGAATACAGCAAACGGGTGGTTGAAGTGGCCACTCCACTGTTCTCAGTGCAGTTCCCCTTGTACAGGAAACAGAAGCCATGCGCAGCTGCTGTACATCAGCAACGAACTTGTCCATGAGCCACCATTGATGACAGGCTTGTCCGGATTTTTTTCACACTCACTTTGTACAAGGAGCACGTATAGGCTGCAATGGAAACAACAAAATAACAATTTAGTGACACTAGTGTCTGTTAGCAAAGCTGAATTCCTCACACGTTCTTTTTTAATTGATCTGGAACATTGTTTGAGACAAGTTTAAAACAAGCAGGACGTACAGAAACTAGAGAAGTTACAAGAAAAACGTGTTTGATGCATTCTTGGTGAACACAGTCGCAACCTTATGAAAGTATATGGAATTTCCACATCGCAGATGTGTAAAAAATATGCTTGAATATTGCTCCTGCATAATGCAGGGTGCGCTAGGGTGTGCTTTCTCTACAGTACATTCGTACCCTGAAGCCTAAAATACAGAAGGAGTAGTCACGAAATGTTTCACAAGAGCTTAACGTACAGTATGCTCCGATCATGCTAGAATTGTGTTCTTAGTTCTGTGTGGGTATAGATGCAGTGCACGGCCACCATATTCAGTGGCACCTGACTCCACTCAGTTAGATATACATAAAAGGAATGCTCCGAAATAAATGCAATAAAATGCGTGTTGTGGAAGAACTTTTTATGCCTCTGATGTCGAGGATCTAACCTTACCATTTTAGCTTGCTCACATACTAACGCAACGTTACAGCTCTTAGGAAAAGATGCCCCCTGTTTGCTGTATGTGTCAACCACGTGTAATTGAAAGTTCTGTGCGTGAGTAATATCATTGGCTGCTATCGGTAAATTCTGTTCTTGCAGCTAGCCAAACCTATGTGTGAGTATGCATTCACACAGGCACATTTGTATTCCTGTAGCTATATTATGATACTTATACGATGTGTTCCTTAAAGGGAATGCAATGCAATATGCACCATATGAATATTTTATTTATTGCACAAAAGCACAATAGCACTGCACATACATGACATTATGCACATTCATCATGTATCCATTGCAGGTAACATGTAAAATTAAATTATGTCTGCTTGCAAACACAGCTAACGTAGCTTTCTTCAGGCTGCTCACATTGGGATGATTATATAATGTCAGAAATTGGTTTCACTCTACTACTGTGTGCTGCTAAATTGCGGTCATTAGTTTCAATGATTCTGGTTGGCTAAAAAAGCAATACTCCTCACTAATGCATCACAGGCTGTCTAATGGCCATGTGGAGAAAAAGGTGGAAATGCTAAGACTTACAAGGCACCAATCTTGAACCACATGCCATCCCAATAAAGCATGCAGGCTTCTGCAACAATCTCTGGCAACCAGAATCCTGGAAACTATTGACCACAATTTAGCAAATACACAATAAACATTCGATGAACCTTATTTCTGAAGTTGTATAATTGTTTCAATGCCAACAGCGTCAAAAAGCACAGTATAGATTTGTTGTGTTCTCAGATACAATACATTGTCTAATTTTACATTTGAACAGCAACACATGCATGACTTATGCATGCATACCGTGAAGTATGTATAACATTATTGCGAGTTATGAGCAATAAATAAGATGTTCATATGTTGCACATACCACGGATCCTTTTTAACATCTGTAGCGCATGCCTAGAGAATTTACTTTATCCGATAGACCGTTAAGCTTTTCATCTATCAGAAAATGTCACTGGAGGTGGTGGTACAAGCTGTTTATAATGTTCGTACCCGTACAAGTAAGTGTTTAGCGAAGTTTTAACGCCAAGGTGGGGCGAGGCGCATACAATTCTTAATAACCAGAACAAAATAACAAAAGCGAAACACGACAGAAACAAGCAGAACAAAAAGTTGTGCTCGAACGCGTGGACTGATGCTCGAATTAGCGCTTGCACTGTTTAGGTGCGACAATTCTGCCCCAAATAGACATGAAGGATTCGCTGGAGTACAGTTCAAGTTTAACGTACGGCTTAACACGCACGGGTGCCGGCCGCATCAGGCAACCTATGTTGCGGGTGAAAACATCGGCCGAATTTGACGAAACAGGCTGTATGAACACCTAAGCGTAAGTTCAAGCTTCGCGAGCCGTACCTAAGACGAAGCAACATGCTATTTCAAGATCACGGACACGCATCAACCCGAGTATCACGGCAGTTTTTAAAGATACGTGCCAGCGCGGATGCATACACATGCACACGTTTGACCACCCGCAAGGAGGAACACACATCTCTCTGATAGTAGTCAAAACATTGCTATTATAACGATCCTGTAGCTATTTAAAAGAGTACGCGCAGCATATGGAACTGCCGTAGAAGAGTTCAGTGCGCTAAAAAAGTGAGCATGAATTATTAACAGGTCCAAGCATACGCGCCTTAGGCACGATCGACGCTTACAGCTAACAAACGCCGTCTTCGCCCATCTATTAAGCCAAAATAGTAGTTTACCGCGAGCGGGGCCACCCTCCAACACCACTGCCGTCAGAGGAAGGCACCGCCACAACTCTGTTCAAATCCCCCGCCGAATCACAGCCGCGCATGCGCACTCTCCTTTACGCGTCAAACAAAAGAAAAAGCTCGCCCGCGCTTAAAATCACACAAACGTGCCTTGATCCTGGTGAAATGATAGACACAAACAAGCTCGCTACGTTAATAAAAGCTCATTTATCGTCTACTGGTTAAGAAAAACTTGGTTAACGGCGTTATTATCGCGCTCTCGGTGTTAACCGAGCGCTGACAGCAGCAACGTGGTACATACATACCTGGTGAGTGCTCTACGATATGAAGCAGCCGGTCTTCGCTTGAGTATAGCGCATCCTCGTAATAAGCAGCACCGCCAGAACACACAGGACGAGCACAAGGCGCAAGCACACTTCAAACAAGGGAAAAATTCACTCAAACTCGGCCTGCTCGGCCCTTCGCGACGCGGCGAGGCGACGTGCAGCAACCGCAAAACAAGAAAAAGTGATACCACGTGGTATCAGCCCCGCAGACGTATACCGCATTTGCGCATCGCGCTTTCTAACTAAAAACCTGAATTTACGCTTTCAAATATTAAAAAAAAATTAGGTAAATATAATGTACATAAATAGTTGAGGCGTACAATGTCTTGACCTCGGAAAAAAAAAAAAGTCGAAATCTAAGCGCGCGAAATTTGAAAAAATTTTGAACACGTGTGTCGTGAATTAATGTTATACAATTAGTGCAGATGTCTACACGCGAGACTCTTATGCAATGATTGCGCTTGTGTCAAACTAAAAAAGTATCAAATACAACTTTGATCCAGTGCAACGACAAATATATATATATATATATATATATATTTAATCAGGTCCATAGCCAGGGGGTGGGGCCCGTGGGGCCCGGGCCCCCCCTCCTCCCCGAAATTTTGGTGTAGTAGGTGTTTTTCTGAAAACGTGAAAACGTCAAGGTTTTCATCAAGTGCCCCCCCCCCCCCCCGCGAGAAAAATTCCTGGCTACGGGCCTTATATATATATATATATATATATATATATATATGTTTTTTCCACAGCCAGGACTTTTTTCGGGGGGGGAGCTAGGCCGCCCCCCCCCCGAAATTTTGATGGAGGGGGTGTTTATTATATATACCCCCGAAATCATCAAAACCATCAAAATTTCAGGGGGGGCTAGCCCCCCCCCCCCCCAAAAAAAAAAATATATATATATATATTTATGTGTGTGTGTGTGTGTGTGTTATAATGCAAAAATTTTGGGGGTGGGCTTCGGCACCCCCAAATCCCTCTCTGGCTACGGCACTGACAAAAAATGTTTTTGTACTACCACATGTTACCCACTTATGAGCTCGGGCGCTCCTGCAGGTAACATATAGTTCGCTGCCAGGTAACATCCTGCCGTAAACATAAAGGACACATCCTACAGGATACAAGAAGGAATCCTTCGATAGGACGAGGAAGGGTTTCGTAAACATAAAGTAGCGTCCTGCAGGTCACAAAAAGGAAGAGGAACCATAAAGGTCATGTAGGACGTCAATGGGAAACAGAAAGGACATTTCCCGGACATCACCATTTTCATACGGGGTACACCAAATTTGGTATGACATAACATGACTGTATGACAAATTTAAATTAAGGTGATAACATGAAAATAATGCCATGTACGGCATGATTTACATGTCACGCTCATGGTGCGCTCGCAACCGCTTCGATAGCTTGACACACAACAAAATTAGTATGGCGTGACAAAAGTGTATGACGAGCATAAGTGACTGGTTATAACGTGCAAATCATGACAGACATGCCATGTAAAACATGATTTACATGACATGGTTTCGGGGCGCTCGCGGTCGTTTAATGAAATGCATATATACCAAAATTTATATGACGAGCTATTTCTGTATGACTAACGTTAGTGATAGAACATGAAAATCATGACTTCCATGTCATGTACGGCATGACTTACTTGCCACGCTCATGCTGCGATGGCGGGTGGTTCGCTAGCTTGAAATGCACCCAAATTGGTATAGCGTGAGGTGACTGTATGACGAACACGAATGACAAGTGGTAACGTGAAAATCATGAGGGTATTTATGTTGGTCATACAGTCGCGTCACGCAATACCGATTTTGGTGCATATCATACAAGCGAACCGGCCGCGAGAGCATCATGGGCATGGCATGTAAATCATGCCATACATGACATGCGTGCCATTATTTTCATGTCACCACCTGTTATTAACGTTCGCATTACAGTCACGTCACGGAATACCGATTTTGGTGCATATCAAACAAGCGAACCGGCCGCGAGAGCATCATGAGCATGGCATGTAAATCATGCTTTACATGACATGCGTACCATTATTTTCATGTTACCGCACGGTATATATGTTGGTCATACAGTCACGTCACGAAAATACCGATTTTGATGCATATCAAACAAGCGAACCGGCCGCGAGTGCATCATGAGCATGGCATGTAAATCATGCCTTACATGAAATGCGTACCAATATTTCCATGTTACCGCACGGTATTTATGTTCGTCATACAGTCACGTCACGCAATACCGATTTCGGGGCATATAAAGCAAGCGAACCGGCCGCGACAGCATCAGCCATAATTTTCATGCTACCATCTGTTATTTGTGTTCGTCATGCAGTCACGTCAGGCAGTGCCAGTCTGTAGCAGTCAGTTTTCATGGCGCGCTGATCATTACGTGAGCCCAAAGGCGTCAGTTTTACGCCAAACATAATAAAATGTTATTGTGCACGAACCTCCTGCGACAACCACGCGAAACAAGCTGCACTAGTGCAGGGTGGCGCCAACATTCCCCGAAACATTCGCGAATTCTCAAAGAAGCGCTTACCTCACAATGCGGGTATCAGTCGTGGGAACAAATCTTTCCCGCCTAATTCTGTGCAGCCACACAGCCCGTCGTTTGGTATCCTTTTTCACGCTGGGAATGGCAAAGAGGGCCTTACCTGGGCATTCTTCGATGCCTCGATAGGCTTTCGGTGAAGTCTCAAAACGATACGGGATGTCGTAATGTTCCTGTACGCTTTCCTGAGCCTATAAAAACAATCGCCCTCCAAAGCGCCGTGCGTCTGCGGCCGGGAGACACTAGCGAGGCGAGCGAGCTGGACCATTTATGTGGCGAAGCCGCCGAAAGGGCGCGGCGGCGAAGAGAAAAGGAACGCGGTACTTTTCCCGTTACAGTGACTTTACGGACGATTTACTCGTCGCGCCCTCTTGCGGCAAGCGCCAAGGGAGAAATTTTCTCCTCAACCACGTGACTTGCGCGCGCGCGCATGCGCACGCCGAGTGAAATCGTGATTCCGTACTAGAGTGACCTAGAATAGGGTGAGTGTCCAAAGCGCCGGCTTCCGCGTGGGCCTTTTGCCGTGAACTCCCGCGCCGCGCCGCTGCTGCGCCGGACCCGTTAAAGTCACTGTAACGGGAAAAGTACCGCGTTCCTTTTCTCTTCGCCGCCGCGCCCTTTCGGCGGCTTCGCCACATAAATGGTCCAGCTCGCTCGCCTTGCTAGTGTCTCCCGGCCGCAGACGCACGGCGCTTTAGAGGGCGATTGTTTTTATAGGCTCAGGAAAGCGTATAGGAACATTACGACATCCCGTATCGTTTTGAGACTTCATCGAAAGCCTATCGAGGCATCGAAGAATGCCCGGGTAAGGCTCTCTTTGCCATTCCCAGCGGGAAAAAGGATGCCAAACGACGGGCTGTGTGGCTGCACAGAATTAGGCGGGAAAATTTTGTTCCCACGACTGATACCCGCATTGTGAGGTAAGCGCTTCATTGAGAATTCGCACATGTTTCGGGGAATGTTGGCCCCTACCCTGCACTAGTGCAGCTTGTTCGCGTGGTTGTCGCAGGAGGTTCATGCACAATAACATTTTATTATGTTTGGCGTAAAATTGACGCCTTTGGGCTCACATATAATGATCAGCGCGCCATGAAAACTGACTGCTACAAATTGGTACTGCCTGACGTGACTGTATGACGAACACAAATAACAGATGGTAGCATGAAAATAATGGCTGATGCTCTCGCGGCCGGTTCGCTTGCTTGATATGCCCCGAAATCGGTATTGCGTGACGTGACTGTATGACCAACATAAATACCGTGCGGTAACATGAAAATAATGGTACGCATGTCATGTAAGGCACGATCTACATGCCATGCTCATGATGCTCTTGCGGCCGGTTCGCTTGCTTGATATGCACGAAAATCGGCATTGCGTGACGTGACTGTAATGCGAACGTTAATAACAGGTGGTAACATGAAAATAATGGCACGCATGTCATGTATGGCATGATTTACATGCCATGCCCATGATGCTCTCGTGGCCGGTTCGCTTGTTTGATATGCACCAAAATCGGTATTGCGTGACGTGACTGTATGACCAACATAAATACCGTGCGGTAACATGAAAATAATGGTACGCATGTCATGTAAGGCATGATTTACATGCCATGCTCATGATGCACTCGCAGCCGGTTCGCTTGTTTGATATGCACCAAAATCGGTATTGCGTGACGTGACTGTATGACCAACATAAATACCGTGCGGTAACATGAAAATAATGGTACGCATGTCATGTAAGGCATGATTTACATGCCATGCTCATGATGCACTCGCAGCCGGTTCGCTTGTTTGATATGCACCAAAATCGGTATTGCGTGACGTGACTGTATGACCAACATAAATACCGTGCGGTAACATGAAAATAATGGTACGCATGTCATGTAAGGCACGATCTACATGCCATGCTCATGATGCTCTTGCGGCCGGTTCGCTTGCTTGATATGCACGAAAATCGGCATTGCGTGACGTGACTGTAATGCGAACGTTAATAACAGGTGGTAACATGAAAATAATGGCACGCATGTCATGTATGGCATGATTTACATGCCATGCCCATGATGCTCTCGTGGCCGGTTCGCTTGTTTGATATGCACCAAAATCGGTATTGCGTGACGCGACTGTATGACCAACATAAATACCGTCATGATTTTCACGTTACCACTTGTCATTCGTGTTCGTCATACAGTCACCTCACGCTATACCAATTTGGGTGCATTTCAAGCTAGCGAACCACCCGCCATCGCAGTATGAGCGTGGCAAGTAAGTCATGCCGTACATGACATGGAAGTCATGATTTTCATGTTACCACCTATCGCTAACGTTAGTCATATAGAAATAGCTCGTCATAAAAAAATTGGTATATATGCATTTCATTAAACGACCGCGAGCGCCCCGAAACCATGTCGTGTAAATCACGTTTTACATGGCATGTCTGTCAAGATTTGCACGTTATAACCAGTCACTTATGTTCGTCATACACTCTTGTAACGCCATGCCAATTTTGTTGTGTATCAAGCTATCGAAGCGGTCGCGAGCGCACCATGAGCGTGGCATGTAAATCATGCCGTACATGGCATGCATGTCATTATTTTCATGTTATCACCTTAATTTAAATTTGTCATACAGTCATGTTATGCCATACCAAATTTGGTGCACTTCCCATTAACGAAGCGGCCAGGACAGCACAAAGTCGGGGACGGATAGATAGATAGATAGATAGATAGATAGATAGATAGATAGATAGATAGATAGATAGATAGATAGATAGATAGATAGATAGATAGATAGATAGATAGATAGATAGATAGATAGATAGATAGATAGATAGATAGATAGATAGATAGATAGATAGATAGATAGATAGATAGATAGATACGTACATAGTCACAGAAATTCGCTAAGAAATGATTCGCATTTAATAAATGCAGACAGCCGAGCGCGTAAATGCCGCGCAGTTCGCATTTATTTATCGCGTTAGTACGCGTGCGTGCGCATGTAGGCAAGTGAAAATTGCCGCTATTTCTTTCCTAATCAGTCAGAGAACAACGGTATGCTTCACTCGGGGCTGCAAAATCGCACGCAATGCGTAAAACATGCGTTACTCCACGCGATATCAACACCGCACCGCCGCAGCTTCGGCGGCGCTGGACCAAATATGGCGGCGCGCACGACGGTCGCGGTACTTTTCCCGTTCCAGTGACTTTAGGACCCGTGGGCTTTCCGCGCTCGGGAAGCGCGCGGAAAGCGAGGGGCGTCTGCTACGCGCTGTAGTTTCTTGCACCGCGTTTCCACACAGGGCACATGAAGTCTACTTAACTTTTATAATACGGTGCGGAATGGAGCTTATCCATGTTTAAGCGTTGTGTTAGTGCTGGGGGAACAACACAATGCAAAAAATCATGTGTCAAGAGGCATCAGCGTGGCCTAGTTCCGGTCACAGAGTTCGAGAACGTTGGTGCGTGTGTAAAAACGCGCAAAACGGACACGCACACGTAAAGAACGAAAACAAAAAAACCTTATTCGGACGAGTAATCGGGCAATAGCATCACGCATGCTCGAATTAAGAGTAATAAAAAAAAGTAAATTGCACGCGCAGTCAGCTGAAATACTTGCGCGCAGTGACCGCTTCACACTACGAGCTTTTTACTCATGGTCGCCACTGGTTTGCTAGCCATACGCACACCGCTTTATTCGACAATTCATTAGCCTCCACTAGCTCTTTATTATGGACGGAGCACACCGGGAAGACGCAAGGGAAACAAGAAAAGAAGAAAAAAAAAGAGTAGAGACGGCCATACGACCGCAATGCTGTTGGCTATGTTCTTGCTTCTGAGGTAGCGTACAACAAGGCTCACCGTGCGCAAACATTTGAAAGAAAAGCAATGCCAGGTAAACTAACTTTATTCCACAACATTTTGCATAAAAGGCGTAATATAGAAAATGCTTTACAAATATCCAGATATCATGCAACAAAATTACAAATGTCCCCATTCTTGCTGTACAAGCTGCCTGAACGAAAATACGGTAAGAAATCGACAAATAGAAGTGTAATATCTCAATCACGTCAGAAAATTGTTGAAATGCAGAGATCCCTTATGTACCTAGCCTGAAAAAATGCAACATGCGGTAACATAATATATATATATATATATATATATATATATATATATATATATATACATATACAGTCAATAACGCCAAGGAAAGTACAGGGGGTGTCATCTGTAGTATTTAGAATATAAATGTGAAGAAAGTAAAGTGGACGAAAAGATGACCTGCCGCCGGCAGGGACCGAACCTGCGACCTTCGAATAACGTGTCCGATGCTCTACCACTGAGCTACGGCGGCGGTCATCCTCCCGTCCACTTTCTGGGGTATATATGTTGATTTAAACCTAGGAGTGTTAGTCAGCGCCAATCGCAGCCATGGCGGCGAGTGTGGAACACTCTTTTTTTGCCTGTTGGCGTCACGTAGCACGTGATCTTTTTACGAGTTGGCAGCTGACCAATAATCCCTCGCATACTACCTGAAGGCATTAAGTCTGCCAGGACGAGACCCTCGCTATGAATGAAGGAAAGCAGATGATTTTTCAAGGGCTCGTTTATCTTTGTTAGACACAATATCAATGAGAACTAACAGAAAATAACGCCAAGGAAAGTACAGGGGGTGTCATCTGTAGTATTTAGAATATAAATGTGAAGAAAGTAAAGTGGACGAAAAGATGAGGGTCTCGTCCTGGCAGACTTAATGCCTTCAGGTAGTATGCGAGGGATTATTGGTCAGCTGCCAACTCGTAAAAAGATCACGTGCTACGTGACGCCAACAGGCAAAAAAAGAGTGTTCCACACTCGCCGCCATGGCTGCGATTGGCGCTGACTAACACTCCTAGGTTTAAATCAACATATATACCCCAGAAAGTGGACGGGAGGATGACCGCCGCCGTAGCTCAGTGGTAGAGCATCGGACGCGTTATTCGAAGGTCGCAGGTTCGGTCCCGGCCGGCGGCAGGTCATCTTTTCGTCCACTTTACTTTCTTCACATTTATATTCTAAATACTACAGATGACACCCCCTGTACTTTCCTTGGCGTTATTGTCTGTTAGTTCTCATTGATATTGTGTCTAACAAAGATAAACGAGCCCTTGAAAAATTATCTGCTTTCCTTCATATACATATACATATATATACATACATATATATATATATATATATATATATATATATATATATATATATATATATATATATAAATATAGCACGTTGCATTGGATCGCTGACATCAGTATGAAACGTTTCGTGCTGAAGCTCCGGAGTACTTAAAGAGCGGGTCTGGTCATCTCTTGATTAAATATAAAGAGGTGACCAGACGGGTAAAGCAAGCCTCTTTTGTCCTGCAGACACGTGCAATCAGCTGCTCTGAACTGAGAATCACGTTTGTTTTCGGGCGATCGCTCGTAACGTGAAGTGAGGCATCGACGATGATGCACTGTTATCGTTTCATTTACTTTGATTTGTCTTGTATTTTTTTAAGGTAGAGATGCCTCGATCATCAAACACAAAAATTGACCGTCGGCGTCCCGCGTAGCCAACACGAGTGATGCACAATATCATCACGCGATGACGTCGACAGAACTTGTGACGTCACTGTGACGTCATTCAACGTGACGTCACATGACGACGCCATCGCATGACATGGTCGCTTTGCATTGCCTCCGTGATCGGGGGCCGATCACAGAGGCAATGTAAAAGCAGGTGATGTGCAGAAAGCTTGCAATGCCTTCGATCCTGTCGGCAGTCCGAAAGCACGTTATGTACAGAAGAAAGCTTTCGGAGAGGGGCGAGGGAGGATCAATGCATGGACTGACGAAAAAGATGGCTTTCGTTTTCGATTTATCTCAGGTGAATGCATAAGAGACCATGTTTTTTTTTTCATGTAATTTTTTCGCATACATTTTACCTATGCGGTCAGTTCTTCAAAATGTATGGGTAAGTCTAACATGCTTACATCGATACAGGTGACCACCACGTTTTTTATAACCTGACGGAAACAAATCGTCAGACCACACATCGTCAGAATTATTTCTGGCTACAGAAAGCGGGTTTGCGCGCCACACACCATATTATTATTGTTAGTCGTTACGCAAATGGCAAGCATGTCAAGTTAGTGATGTCATGACCTAACGGTCGTGTTGGGCATACGTATACATTCGTGCCCCTCCGTGCTAATTTTCGTGTATACCACGTGAACGAGACGCGAGTAATCTTTTACTTTTGGTACCGCGACCACGCCGACTGACATATTCGGCTTCGCATGAAATGGCTTGAAACAGCAGAGCGCCGCCGGCAGCCTTGTAAAACAAATCGAATGCACGAAATAAAAGATAGAATATGAAGGGTGCAAACCCGTTAGCATGCATGAGCTAGTTACTACGTGCATTATGTGCTACGTTCGCCTGGTTATCTTCAGTTTATTCTTTCCTGCACCAAGTTTTCGTTTGTCATTCCACACGAAAGTAAGTTAAGCGCCTTTTCTCACGCTGAAGTGCGCGCAGGATGCGTTCCTCAAACAGCCGCGGAAGTGTGGACCAATGCGGTGACAAACCAGCTGAAATAATATATACAAAATTCCCGTTTCACAACACACAAACTAACAAACGCGTTTTCTTTGTGATGAGTCGCTGCCGTATTATGTTGCAGTGACGCAGTATTAGATATTGCCCAAATTTCCGCAATTTTAGCTAATAGCGGCCAAAATATCACGCGCGTAGCAGACGCTCGCCGCTTTGACGCGCCTTCCGCCGCGGAGAAAGCCCACGGGTCCGGCACGGCAGCGCCGCGGCGCGGAAGTTCACCGCAAAAGGTCCTCGCTCCTCCCATGTATTCGCGTGGCGCTTTGGACACTCCCCCTATTCTAGGTCACTCTATCCGTACTGCGGAGAGCGGCCAGAGCGGCTGCCCTTTCGCGCTCACTCGGCAGGCTCAGACCAGACTATCCAGTGCTACCGATCTCGGCCTGTCGCGTGCAATTACTTGTACCTAGGATTGATGCGAGCAACACACGAGTGACGTTCATTGTTTTTGTTCTATGTGTAGAGTAACGTGTGTGGCGTTTTTTTTTTCTTTTTTTTATAGGCTCGGCGTGTGCGCGATGCACCGCATACTTCCGTGTGTCTCGTGTTGTTTGTATACGTTTGCGCACGATCTGCTTTTTGTCATAAATACAGTAAGTCCCGCTTCACAAAACAGTCTTGTTTTAATGAACACCTTAGACTGTACACCAATAATTCAACTTTTTTCAGCGTTAACATACTTGGCTAGAGCACGCGTTTTTAGTTTTACACAGCACTACAACAAGCAATACAAAGCATGAAGGTTAATTTTTACATTTTAGCAAACGTGATACCACTGGACAGTGCATGCGTGAAAGTACGATAACATATAATTGCTGGAGTTTGACGTGTCGAAACCACCGTATGATTATGAGGCACGCCGCAGTGTGGGACTACGGATTAATTTCGATCAACTGGGGTTCTTTAACGTGCACCCGAATACAAGCACATGGGTGTTCTTTGCCTTTCGCCCCGATTGAAATGTGGCCGCCGTGGCCGCATTTTAACGTTAACCTGCATCATAATTGCACATATCTGAAAAATATATCAATGACTTCTGTCAATTAAGCCAAAATTCTAAATCACATGCGTTTTGGAATACGCATGCCATCACTGAGAATTAGGACCGACTTATGCACGCGTGCAGTATGTATCTCTCGTTCTCAGGATTTTGCTTTGGCGTGCGAAACTCAACACAAAATGCGCTTCTAATGACAGCTGTGCACAGTGGGTAATCACTAACACTCTCACTCACCTTTGTGAAAAGAGTATTCCAAATCTAACGCAAGACAAACCACCGCCACAACGACAACTACACAGTTGTCGCACAATGACCACAATTTCACACGCCAGGCGAATACCGTGACGTAACAGTAGCAGGGCAGCATGTAGGTACAGCGTACTGAAATATTACAGAACACGTAATGTGGGTAGCGTTCTTTTCCATAATTCGCGCGGTGTAGCGCCAGTTTCAAGTAATCGAGCTGCCGCGACGCCAAGAGCCACTGATATCGCTCTCGAAAGACCACCGTCCGGTGCGAGGCCATCTTGTCTTGTTTCTTCGCACGACCCGCGTATACACAAATGAGACGGCCGTACCGCATCAGAAGCATTGTCACTGAAGGGCTAGCAGTTGAAAGAATCCATGGCCCATCGTCATACTTGTGGTCAACGCATGAACAGAATGTGAACAGATGTTAACGCCAAACCACTCAACGAAGCCGACGCGACGAAGGCGACGGAATCTGAGCTATGTTGCCGATGTTGCGCCCTCACACAGTGACTATTGAAAATAAAGAATTCAGAGAGAGAAATTTCATCTGTGGCCGCTGTCGGAAGATGGCGCTACTTCAAAATGTCGTCGGAATGGTATGAACGGTTCTCGATATGGTCGTTTTCGCACTAAATTAATTAGCTCTTTGTAATTAAATTGTTCATTATCATGCGGCTTTAGATTAACTGGTGCGCTTGGCTAAGCCATAGCTACTATTTAATAATGTCGGCGTATATTGTGACGCAGCCATGAAATCGTAAAGAGTTGAAGAAAAATGATGCATCTTTGTGCCACCATGGTGCACTGTAATTCAGTGACTATATAAGGGCCAGCGCTTCTTAGAGGGGTGTGTGTAAACGTCTGTACGTATGCGTCTGTAGTGAATTGTTTGTGTTGTAGGTTTTATACATGCGAATGAAATGTGTATGTATTGAATTGAATGTGCGTACTATGTGTCTGCCTAGTGAACGTGAGCGTATGAACTTTCCGGTGTCCTTGAGTAATCCATGAATGGGCCTACCTCCCCGAAATCCCGTGTGCAGTATCAACGTACGCCGCCTCGGTCAGAAACAACTTTTTTTTAGTATTGTTTAATCCCTCTAGATGGCGCCAGCTACCACCTACTTCGCGGCCGCGGCACTCTCATAGCTCCACCTACTTATATGAAGTTGAACATCTATCTATCGAAACTATGCGACTATGCTCTGCTGCACCGGGATTGTTTTGATGCGGCAGGATCTACATTTTGGAGGCACAAACGCGTGGATAACGTCGCTACACCGTGTGACGCTTCGACAAATAATGACAGCAAGCCTAACGTACAGTCTCCGGGTGAGAGCCCCTTTGCAGTATCCGTCTCTTTTAAAGTGAACGCCGTCTCTCTGGCCGAGCGAAACGTACGAGTTCCGTCGTTCCGTTTCGCGAGGTTTTCATCACTACAGGTTTGTCTGCTTGATTTTATTGTCATAGCGTTCGATATTAAGCTCAGCGGGACCGTTTTTTGTGACTGCCAGTGCCGCATACTCTTTATCAGTCGAGAATCGATGCGCTCGCTAGGCCTAAATCTATTGCTCGCTTCACTGGCTTCGCGTCAGCCATCTTGATTTTGACGGTTTCTCCATTGAAAAGGGAGGAACGGTTTCTCCATTTGAAGACGAACATTGGGGACATCGCCTTTTCTCCCTTAAAGGAGAGAGGGTCACTCCATTTTTTTTAAGAGTGTAGATGCCGGATGTCTCAGCGACTGAACTAATGCTATAGTACCGCTCATGTTCTTCCAACCCTGTTGTTATAATCGAGCAATCAATCAATCAATCAATCAATAATTTATTTAACGTGCCCAGGAACAACCGTGAGGTCTTTGTGCAGGCGCACGCACAATAATAATAATAATAATAATAATAATAATAATAATAATAATAATAATAATAATAATAATAATAATAATAATAATAATAATAATAATAATAATAATAATTATGTTTTAACGTCCCAAAACCACGATTTGATTATGAGACACGCCGTAGTGGAGGGCTCCGGAAATTTGGACCTCCTGGTGTTCTTTAACGTGCGCCTAAATCTAAGTACACGGGCCTCAAGCATATTCGCCTCCATCGAAAATGCGGCCACCGCGGCCGGGGTTCCATCCCGCGACCTGCGGGTCAGCAGTCGAGTACCATAACCACTAGCCCACCGTGGAGGACCTCCATAACAGGCTAAAAAAAAGGGGGGGGGGGGGCTATGACGAGCATCTGGTAATATGCGTGTCATGAGAGTGAGATGCTGTGGAGCTCTGTTTAGCGAAATGCAGGCTGAAAGGCTCAGCCAGCTGCGAACATACAGCGCTCAAGACAACGTGCGCTGTCTAGACGGCCCACACGGCTTCATTTCTTTTTCACAAACGTGCGCTCAACGAGGCCCCTGCTAATTACGTCGTGACAGTTTCTCGTCGAAAGGTTTATTACTGAAAAACGCTCTACTTCTCATTCTTTTGCCCAAGCAGATTAAGAGGAGGAATTTGCCAACTTGAACATAGGGACAGTGGTATCTGCTAATTCTGGCTTCCTAACTTGTATAAATAAATAAACAAATAAGTAAATAGATAAAAATATAAATAAATGAATAATTGACTTCCACGGGTTGTCTTCTGCACCTTTTCCCGCCAATTCAACGTACCATACTTTGAGGGGTAATGTTTGTTTTTAAATCACAAAGAAAAGAAATATGTGTGAGACCAAGGAAAAACGCTGTAATTTCGTATATGCTTGCCTACATATTAAAAAAAACGAAATGCATAAGCAAATAAATATCGCATAAATTGACTGGTGCCAATTATACACAGTACAATTAGCATAGCGGCGAGTCGATAACACACCGTTAGTGTTCTAAACTCGGCAAGCGCCTCAACGCGCTAGGTTGCGCGAAGTAATTTAATTAGGAATTATTAAGATAAGCACTGATGTGCACCCTTACTGATGTTGTACCAACACGCCCAATTCTAGTCTTTTAATGGGGACATCATCAGCGTTCTGGTAATCGCGTCAAACGTCTGAACAATCTTGCTTAAACGCGAGATTTTCTTAAAAGCTTTCTATGTCGCTGAATCAGGCATACGGCTATGGCACTGTGGTTAGCACTTCGAGCTGCTGGACAGGGAGGACAATGTTCGCATGCACGCGTATAATGCGAATTACCATGTCGGTGCTACATACTTCATATTGCAGCACTGCGACAGTAAGCGAGATGATGACTCAGCGCTGACAAGCGAAGAAAATGCTGCGCGCCAAAACGGCGGTGCTCATGCTCTAGACTGCCCATAACTTCAGACAACGTCGTTTATACCGCTGCTCCGATACTCCAAACGCTACCTGCTGGTTTGTTTTCCCGTGGTCAAGCTAATATTATGATTGAATGTATCCCGAAGACCGAAGTAGTGGTTGGGCTAACTTAATGACCCTCGCCATGAAATATTTGCATGCATGAGCCCAGATACTATCGCCAGAGAAATAAGTACTCAGTGCAGCTAACAGCGCATCGAACTAACAAAGCTTGTTACATCTGTTGGAAACCGATGTCATTTTCAGAGAAATTGTAGGTTTCAAATACTGAGGCAATTCTCACTAGGTGTAATTGTTTAAACTAGAACCCCCTTTTTATATACACTTAAAATGTACTCAAAATGTGTGTGTGCGTTTCGGCTAACGGCGCCCTTAATGCTCGACTCGAACAGTTCTGCGCTGTACTTGAGCTGGAATTCTCAGGCCTTTTTTAGCACATTATGCGGACAGGCATCTCCAAAGTCTGCTATTATTATGCTATATCAGGTGTGATTTCACTAAACTCCGCGTCCTTAAATTCGAAAGTACTAAAACATGTGTTGCAAAGGTAGGAATCGAAAACACACTGCAATATTGAGGTAATTCTCGAGGCTGTCGTTGAAATATTTCTCGTTGCAAATGTTTGTATTGCCACTTATCACTTCTGCAAAAATGGCGGGGCTTTAATTATGAGTTCCCTTATTTTTTTGTGCTTACAAAGAATGTGTGGTATCTATTCTAACTTCCATTCGTGAAAGAACAGCAAAGCAAAATCTCATATGACAATGGCAAGAGCGAGACTACTAGGTAGACATGCAGCGTCCGGTTGTCACTAACGAAAGACTTCATAAAAAGTAAAAATGTTCAGCGTGCGCTTTTACGCAGCCAAAATATTAAAAAAAAAAACTGGTGAATGATGTCCTGATGCGTTCAAGCATCGTCAATAAACTAAAAAGCACCCACACCGCCATAACAATATTTTATCGCAATGACGTACCGGCATGAATCACGAAAAAGAACGTAAAAAATAAAAAGATGCTCTCAAATAGGCACTACTCTGACCCACTCAAAGATCACGCTGTTTAGCGTTCACGACAGCTTATTGCTCATGCACAGCAAGACAGGAAATATCGCTAAGTGTTCGGAGTAGCTGCTTTTGACATAAACAAATAAAGCGAACGTTCGCTTCTAGAGACGGTTACGTCGTTTTTTTTTTCTAGCGTGAGAAAAATGGCCATGTTATATGACAATTCAGAGAACGTCACAAAGGGAGAGGAAATACGTGACTAGCCAGGCATAAATAAACATAGAAAACAGGCGCCTCACAGTTTGTTGCAGCACGAAAAGGAATTCGATGAGAAATGCTATAAGGATTTTACGTACATATAGCTGAAAGTGCTTTAGGAAAATAGTTGACAAGCACCACATCTTCAAAACGAAAATGAAAGACAAATTAAACAAATGCTTAATTAAGGAGCTTTTCGAGACGAGACGACAGTTCCCTGCTTTGTTCCTCTTACTTTAGAATGTGAGCAATTATTCTTTTTGCACTCAGTATTCCTGGAGTAAAAGCAAGAAAAAATTGCCGCTTCAGAATTCTGCGCGAACGTTCACGGAGGTGTAGTAACTCGGCAGCTGTCACAAAGTACATACGAAGGCACTTCAGCGGCTGAGGAGCATTACGCACAAGTGAGGAAGTGCCAGCTGTTCCAGAGTTGTTAGGGTGAGACTGCTGCTCACTTATGGCGCTAATGGACTCGTTGAGAAGTTCACTTCGACGGGAGAACATCGTGATTATGTGCTTCTTTGTTTACCGTGCTTTAGAGTATACTGATGGCACGCCTTTATAATGACACACAACCGGGGTTGAGCAATGCCGCTTGAGCATGAAACGCACCCGTCATTCAAACGATCGCATCCTGTGTTCGTTTCTTTGTTCATGATACTTTCCGGGGAAGTGTCTGGGCGAGAAAATTTTGCTTTAGTGACAACCAGTTGCGTCTGTCTTGAGACTGTCACCTCGTTTAACAGCGAAAACAAAATTTGAAAAAAAAGAAATCTTCGGCGGGAGCTTTATCTGAGCAATGTTTTAGTACGCAGAAGCAGGGTGGAGGCTTTCGTTTTATGCTACGCTAATTTAGCGATACACTCTTAAGTGCCGCCACGATTAGGTACTGCGACGCGAAGGATGCTGCTTAGTATCAGGTACCCCAAATAGGGCTCTCTGAGTTACTCGTTTACATATGCAGGAGAAGTAATAAGGAAACGTTGCAATTCTGTATAGCGAAAAGGACTTTCGCGAATGCACCTGGGCTCTTATAAGAGCAGACTTCACGGCTGTTTCGATAAAAAGGGCAAACTTAAATTCCCTCAGAATCTCAGAATATACACTGGTTCTTGCTGAGTGCGGCTTTCTACCGCTAAGTGCGATGTCGCGGTTCCGATTACTGGCAATGGCGGCAATGTTCGTGCGGCAGAAGACGCAAAAATACTCTCGCGTACTGCTGTCGTATACATGTGTTAAGAAAAGCATCAAGCCTTCCAACCTAATCATGAGCCCTCCACTACCATGCATCCTGCAGTCACCGTGTTTCGAGTGGACGTGAAACCTCCTCATTGAATTGGGGCGCGAGCTATTCAAGATTTAAATCGCAAAAATATTTTGGATTATACCATCTCTGTGGTAATTATAGTTTGTTCTGTTCCGAACACAAATGAGAATTTTTTAACTCCAAACAAATGTTTTCATTGTATATGCATTAAAGAAAGAAGGTATGCCAGCTTACTGCAGGTTCCGAGCATCCTAGCTTAGACATATGAATGCACAAAACGGGTGTTTTGATGAAACCGCTGGGCAGAAAGAAACGAAACTGGAAATGCAGGATAGATATTCGGAAATTAAACATCTATTTCGCTTCAGCACGCATGAGGAGTGGAGGACGAATGTCAGAAAGAAAAAGAACATGAATAGTGAGAGAGAGAGACAAAGCGCACACACACACACACCAGTTTTGCCGACGTCACTAGGGGCAGGTCCCCTAGCCCGCGACGGGGAAACTAGACGCAGCGACCTCCGGGGGTGGGGTTGCCAATCATCGAAATTCCGAACAGCCCCCATTACAGACGAACGACTCGAAGTCGCCGAAGCCGAAGACGACGAGCACACCGACGAATACGACGAATGCGCCAGCTGCCGATGTAACCGACGTCGTCAGCGCTGACCTCGTCGTCCACATTGACGGCCATCAAGTGACAGCTCTTGTTGACACTGGCTCTCACTTTTCCATAATAAGCCTACAGCTAGCCGACAGACTAAGGAAGGTAAAGATGCCATGGTACGGACCCAATATAAGAACTGCCGGAGGTCAGTTAATGACACCTGTTGGAAAGTGCACGGCCCGACTCTTAATCGCTGGTTCCACCTTCGTCGCCACCCTCGTCATCCTTCATGAGTGCTGTAAACAGCTCATATTGGGAATGGATTTCTTGCGCGAATACGGGGCTGTGATTAACATCCGCGACAGGAGCGTAACGTTCGCTACAACCTGGGGCACTGCTAATGATGAGGAAAACCAACGACCTCGATTACGTATCGCCGGCGACGACGTCATACTGCTGCCGCGGAATTGCTGCCTCGTACCCGTGCGCTGCGAGAGCCTGCAGAGCGGCACTGGCATCGCTGAACACATCAATGAGCTAGCATTCACTTGCGGCATTTCTATTGCCAGGGCTGTCATCAATGTGATCGATGGACGCGCTGACCTCTTGTTGACGAATTTCAGCAAGGAACGCCGACACATTGTTAGAGGCACTGCCATTGCCTATTTCGACGAACTCGCGCAAATTGAAGATTGCCATCTAGTGGAGGAGGTGGCAGCGTCTCCTATCACTACACCGACACCTGTTGACGTTAGTCCGACGTTATCGACCGTCGAGCGAGACCGCCTTCTCGCGCTGATCCACAAGTTCTACGGCTGCTTCTCATCAACTTCAAGAGTTGGTCAAACGCCGCTCACAAAGCACCGCATCATCATAAATTCTGACGCCAGACCCATCAGGCAAAATTCTTATCGTGTTGCCCCAAAGGAGCGTGATGCAATTCAAAAGCAGGTGAAAACGATGCTGGAAGATGGCGTTATTCGGCCATCTAACAGTCCTTGGGCATCGCCTGTAGTCAGTGCTGGGCAGTATCGAAGATACATGTATCTTAGATACTATCTTAGATACACTTTGGGTATCTTGTATCTGTATCGCGATACGTCTCGAAATACGAGTATCTGTATCTGTATTTCCGATACATTCGATAATGTATCGTGTATTTTAAGATACAAGATACTTCTATCGCAACACAGCCGTGCGAAACAATAATCGCTGGCCAAACTCCGCTTCTCAAACTGGTACTGGTGCCACTAAGCGATCTGAATAAGTCTAAGGGCAGTGACGTTATTTTTACGCCAGAGTCGTCCAGTGAGGGTAGATCAGGAAGACAAGCACGCGGACGTCTACGCCCAGCCCACGTACCTTTTGTTTTCTCGATTTATTTTCTTTTTAGTTGCTCCAATGCCGCTACACTTGCTCATAGCCACTATCCTGCGCCGCGTACTCCACTGCGTGCGGCGTCTATCGCGCAAATTCTGATGTTGTTACAGTGTCGTTATTGCAGATTCTTTTGCGTCTTGATCCGTAAAGAAATGTGATGCGTGCAAGAATGGGGTTGCTTTGCGTCGCGTGGATTTTACGTATTAGCGATTTAAAAGATCTCGAGGATATAAGTTTGACTTGCATGCAATGAATTAACTTATATGCAAATAAGATTCTAACAACTTTAGCACCACAGGTACTGATGCTAGATCTAATAGAGCAAGCGTTTACCTAACAGAAAATATCTTGGCGTACGGTATTTTTCACTTCCATCTGCATTTATTCAAAGAGTTTATGAAATAATAATTTGATTATTAACACAAGGCACAAGTGCTTTCTTAGCTGTAATTTTGCCTCACGTACATTACCTAGGTCTCTGCACTGTTTTTCCGGTCTGGTCACTGCAGTATGTCTTTTGTAACGCGCTCCCAAAGAAAGATTGCTGCTTTATTCTTCTAACTGTCTGCTTTATTTCTACTACTGTTTACACATTTACACGTTGCCAAGGCGATTTTGAAAACAAATATATTATTATGTGGGCTTGCCTTGAGTATACAGTACAAAATATTGTACTTACCGCTTAAGAAAATAGCAAAATTGAGTTTGCATTATAAAAATGGAAGAGCCAACTTAAAGATGTTAGGAAGGGGATTCGAGAAACGTTGTTTTACTGAATGCTCCGTTTTACTCATGAGCGTCCCAACGAGCTGTTTCAGGCAATTTTTCATAGGCACTGAATTTCACATTGGCTCAACCAAGCCCTTAGCCGGGGGGGGCGGGGTGGCTAAGGGCTTGGTAGGGGGGGTGGATTGGCCCGGGCCACTCCCCCCCCCCCCCGAAATTTTGGTGAAGTAGGTGGTTATACCAAAAATAAATAATGAAAATAGGTGTTTTTCTCAAATAGTCAAGGTTTTCAGCATGTGCCCCCCCCCCCCCCCCGAAAAAATTTTTGGCTACGGGCCTGGTCTCAACAGGTAAGTTGACGATACTTCGTGATCATAGCTGTTAAGGGCGCCGTCTGTATCGTGTTTCTGTACTCATTCAATGTGAATGTTTGATAAACAACCACCTCTCTATTTTACTTATATTTGTTTTCCGGTTTTAGGCCTTCTTAAATATTTTTCTTATTACTAATCGCTACGTAAAGGGAGCTATAAGCGGCAATAGCGCGAATAGCGGCGGTGTCCTGCGATGCTTCGTGCAGCTACGCAATACGTCTCAGACATTTCTGTGTTGCACATGTTCCCTCGTTCAAGAAAAATTGATAAAAAATTGCACGTTAGTGAGTATACCAAAAAAGAATCCCTTACGCCAGCAGCTAAGTAGAACATGGAAATTCATTGCAGGTTTACATCATCTACATATACAACAGGGGTCTCAAACTCAGCTTATAGCTGGCGGGCCGCAGTCGCGAAATTTAGCTCCAAAGGCCCGGGGACAGT